>NC_070536.1:2400000-2745244 GCF_025433545.1 Fusarium keratoplasticum
GCGAGACGTGGCGATGGTTCGTCGAAGAGTCGAGGTCCACACGGTAAGAGGACGATCATCCTGAAAGTCATGTTAGCCTTTGCGCTTGTAAGGAGGTTAAGGTGGGCGTACTCCGACCGACTTTCGGACGAGCTCAGGGAGTTTCCTAGCATATTGCTCGCCACGGGGAGAAAGGAGCGTGTCACCGCCGATTCTTCCATCAAGGTTGTACAGAGATTCACCGTGCTACAGGGGGTCAGCGTTCGTCCTTGAGTAATGAGGCGAGCAATGTCTTACTCTTGATAGCCAGACAGAGCGGGGGCGGATGTGAAGGTTCATGAGATAGTAGACAATTCGACTCTGGAGGTAGTCCCGGATACGGCTGATGATGACCTGCTTGCCGACGTTCATGATCTTGAGGTAGGTCAGGTGGGCCTCCTCGCCGTTGGCGTCAATGGTGCAGTAAACCTTTTCGTAGTTGCGGATGCGGTTGCGGAAGTCGAGGGCAGCAGTCTCGGGATCCTGGCCGCGATAATCGGGGCTACCAGTCTTGACGTCGCGGATGTTGGCCATGATGAGCTCCTCATCGTCACACTTGCTCTCGACAAAGAGGACCTCGATGCCGTTAGCATTGCAGACCTCTAGCACCCACTTGCGGCGCTCCAGGGTCGAGTTGGTGGCGTCGAGAATGCCGACGATACCTCCAGAGCGGAACCAGGCGAGCATGTCGGCAACGGCAGCCTCGGCGGCGGCACGGCGCTTGCGCTCTCCCTCGGGATTGTTGGTGTCGAAGAAGTCGGCCTTGGGCTGAGGGGCGTCATTGCGGCGGTAGTTGCCAACGTTGAAGGTCTGGGCTGGGATGGAGAGCCATTGCAGATATCGTTGGGCTGGTGGTGGTTAGTCGACACTGTATGATGGGGGTGGTGGGAATACTGACCTCGCTGGGCGATGTAGCTCTTGCCTCGGGCAGGCAGGCCAACCATGACCACACAGATCTTGGTGTCCTCGACCTGGACTCCGACGCCGTTGGTTCGAGAAGGCATGGTGGGCGTTGGTTTGTGGAAGTGGTGATGTAAGTGGAATGGGTATTATCGGAGTTGGACGACGGCGAGGAATGCGACTGAGCGGGAGCGCTCAAGGACCGAGAGCAAGACGAGCCGGAGATTGATCGAGTGTACGAAAGCTCCAATACTGCAGAGACATGAAGCGAAAGGAGTAAGAGTCGAGAAGGGCGAGAATGAATAGAATAGAATGTAAGGGTTGGATTCTATGGGCGACGAGATGGGATCGCGTGAGCCTCGGGTATGTAGAGGCGAGGTAGCTCTGCCGGTGTGTATGAGGAGGAAAGAGCAAGCTGGGCGAGGTGCAGCAAGCAACGATGAATAATTGGAAGGCGCGGGAGAAGCTCAGCTGAGACTAGATGAGGCGGAAGCGGCAAAGATGGCTCTTTCCCAAATCGATGACAGGCCCAATGGATCCAACTACGTTTGGTAGTTGAACCTAGGGAAGGTACAGTCTGTTATCTGCAGGTGCGACTGCAGAGAATAAGAGCAGCAGCGCCTTTCTTCTCGATGTGGGGATTGACGGTCGATGCAACGCCCCAGCACTGCAGCTATAAAACTGTAATAGCAGTCTGAGTCGAAGACGAGAACGATCAAACGATATGTGATCTGCACACACACGCACACGCACACACACAGAGACTCCGGGGGAAGGGAACCGGACTCGGAAAGAAGCTGTTTGGAGGAGGGCGGAGGCGGAGGCGGGGGGATGAGGGGTTGTTGTATGTGAGCGAGTGATAGAGCGCGTGTACCGTATGTATAAGAAATTCGGGATGGGATGGGATGGATGGATGATACGATGATGAACAGCTATGGTCCCCCCCTGTACAGTATGAATAGATATCAGGTCAATGCAAGAAAGGAAAAAGAAAAGGGACGGGGAAAAGAAAAAGGGTGAGGTACGTGATTCCGGGCTGAGGGAGGGAGCTATTCTCGGTGTAAAGAAGCGGCGAGCAGCGAGGCCAGCTGAGCAAAAAAGCAGCAGGCCACTAGAGCTGTAAGCAGCAGTTAATTACGGTTCTTTCTTCTTCCCTTCAAAAGCACGAGCAGAGGAAGAAAAAAAAGAGGAAAAATTGTTTAGCGGCGGCTTGCATCGTCTTTCTCGTGGTCGCGGCTCCATCATGAATCCAATGACGATGAAAATGGATGGATGACCCATCAGGGAGCCAATCCTAGGACGTCCCTGCCCCGCCAACGCCCGCGTTTGCGATCCACCAGCGCGGGCCAAACCCCCGCTCGGGACGCCTCTGGAAATGCCCCCCCCCCGGCGGATGCCCTGCAAGGTGTCCCCGTTACAGGGCTGTTTTTTTGGCGTGGGCATTTGTCAATAAGGGTCCTCGTGCCTCATCATGTCGCCGTCTTTGGCTTTTTTATTCATTTCGTTTCCACCTGGCGAACCTCGTGGTTATTTTCTGCCCCTGGAGTCGAGTTACGGTTACTGATCCGGTCGGTGCTTCTCACGGGGTAACCCTCAAATGAAAAATCCTCCCGGGGCATGAATGGCTGACCCCCAGAAACCTCCACTATTTTGTTTTATTTGTGTCTTTTGCCGAGGGTGGGGGAACATCAAGCAGCAGCAGCAGAAGCAGCAAGCAAGACAGCAAGACAGCAAGCCACAGGAGCTGCCAAAAGAGAAGCTCCCTTGACCTTAGCTCAGCCGTGACGTGCCTCCGGATCCTCCCGGTCAGAGCCGGGGAAGGCGATGTTGGTCAGGCATTCATTTGCACACCTTGGGCTTCGGACTTGTGCCGCCGGACACCGACGACCGGCCGAAGCTTGGGTTACTTGTCACCCGTTGACAGATCCGAAATCTCGTCCCGGACAAAAAAGCAAAAGGTCAGAAGTCTGGGGTGAAGCTGCAGGAACCGCCACCCAAGACCAGAAACACCGTCCACGAGACCCCCCTTCCCCTCTCCCGGGTCTGTCCGAGTTGGCACCACTCGCGCCGCTGTCGTGTCATATCTCGTTTCCGCCTGTCCATCCGGTCCAGTCCAGTCAGCGAGCCCGTCTTTCAAGGTCAACCACGGCTCCCCGGGCGCCGCTCTCGACCGATGCCTGCATCGCGACTGGGTCATCTATCTTCTGACCTGTCCAGATTTTCCCTAGGTCCAGGGGGGTTTCTGGCTGTCCAGGGGAAACCTACCTCACCTGGACAGGGCTCCTTGGTACGGCAAATACAGTACCCATGGATCTATCTCTCTTGCTTGCATCGTGACTGTGGGGTTTCCTCCCTTCTCACACCGCCTTGCCCTATGCCGGAGCGCTTCACGATAACGACAACACGATGCATCCATGACAGGCCTGGGCCTCGTCAATAACCGGCTTCGCCCGCCCTGAGCGAGATGAGGCCGGATAAGAATCCCGCTTTCGAAACTTGAGAACCTGTTGCCCGCCGAATCCTTGCTTCTTTTCGACTCTCTCGTGATGCTCAATCCGTCGGTGAGCGGTGCCTTGGATCGCGAGACGGGCCGTCTTGGCGCCCTCGGTGATGCTAGCTGCTTTCCTTTTTCGGTTGCTGTTGTTTCGGTGAGGATGGAGCTGTGGAGCCCGTGACCGAGCCGACAAGGTCAGCGAAATGGGGAGTAATTAACTGACATCACGAGCTTTTCCTTGAGTCTATCGCGATCAGCATCCCACCATGACTCGTTGCCGATAAGGGATTGAATCTGTGTCGTCTCTTGCGGTAAGAGGCACAGAAGTTGCAAGAGGCACAAAACAGGTTTGTATCAGAACATGATTTATTTGCTTAAATTTATGAATTTCTTAGTGAGTATGCAAGTTGTATTCTTGTTTCTAAGCAATCTATGCCGGCAAGGATCTTGTTCTCAGATTCATCGTCAAAACACTTAACTATTGGAGAATAAGCCGGTAGAAGTATGCAAGAAACATTGCAGTGACAAACCCGACGAACAGGTGATGGGCGCATCTACTAGAGACTCTGAGAATGAGAGACACCACCTCAAGCAGGCCGAGAAGCACGAGGAAGCTCACGACCAGATACGGAAACGGGAGCTGCTCTGCTTTCGGGTTGCCGGCGACAATGACAATGACGACCCAGGCGAATAGCGTGTATCCCAGGAGGAATCTCATCAAGATGACTGTGAGACGAACAAAAAGTTAGCAAAGGGTTACTCTCTGATGAGGGGAGGGGGGTTGCTTACCTATCTGGAAGGCTAGGATCGCCTTGACCATCATACTATGCGATGGGAGGAAAGCCTCTACCACTCGCCTCAGTTGCGGGGTGAAGGCCTCTACCGCTCGCCCCAGTTGCTCCTGTTGGTGATTCATTTTAAAGGTATGGCGGGTAACCTAGGGGTGATCTGTCGAGTTGTGATCAATTGGCTTCAAATGCTTTGGAAGAGAACCCGATGTATTTAAACACAGTGACAAGGGAGACCTGTATAGATTCGAGACTTGTTCGCGTCCCTCTCAACGTGTGCTGGGACAAAGACGCCGGTCACTACCGAGTGTTTCTTCTATTTCGCTAGGACCAGTTGAAAGAACGGCTCGAATTGAGTGCCTGGTTTAAAAGAATCTTGGTCTATTGTTCCGTAAACAGTCTGCGAGCCGCTATTTGTGAGTGGTCTTTGTTGAACAACGGTCGCTAAGAAGTTGTGGTCGTTGGCAAATAGTAGACGTCCACCCGCTTCTTTATCTAGACCTCATTTTAGTTCAAACATAGGCAAGAGACCAATGCTCGTTGACATGTTGTGAAGCAATGTTGCTCCCGACCTTCTCGGAGGGCCAACATATCTCTCTGGCCGTCCTCAGAAGGCTAGGCTCAACATAGGGTGGATGGTGGACGTCACTAACAATAACACTTCGACTAGGAATCGTCTAGCCTATGCCGTTGATCGTACAACGGACGCTATAGTAAGCATGTATAATTATACATTGGATTGGCTTATGTCCGTCTGGGTTTATACGAACGTGTGGAAACACCATATTACTCCAAGGATCCATGGACTCAAGACCATAGGAGTTCTTGTGGTCAAATCAATTGGCCAAAGATAGTGATCAATAACTTGAGACAAGATGTGTGTGCTCTAAGTAACCCTGTCTCTGCCCAAGTTCCTTGTCTACCTACGAACTGGCCCTTGTGTGGGGACACGACCAACTCAGCTATACTTGTGCACCAAAGAGAAGTCAGTGTACTACGGATTGTGATCGAAACAGCTTCCTCTTCCATTCAAGAAGGGAACACCACATCATTGTTTGTCCCGGAGAAGCGCCTTGCCCAAAGTCATTGTGAAAGATCCCGGTCACAGATGCATGGATTGATCTGCCAGCGACGATAGCTGAGATGATGAATTATCACACATCAAAGAACTCTTCAACTACCGAGATGATTCCTACCTGACCAATTACTCCATCGTCTCTCCATCATCATGACATTGACCATCAACTCCAATTCCCCATCAACCCATAAACCGACCACATGCCTTGATTTACCGAGCCATCATCACGCCACGCAACTACAGGATCGCCCGCAGCCTACGCCCGCTCACCTCCTCGCATAGAAGCGCATCTCGGCGTTTCCTACGTCAAAAACGGCCAGGACATTCTGGAGGAAGACGTCACCGAGGATGTATGGCCCCGATCCGCCGGTGGTGATGGCCGTGGCGCAGTACCCCGTCCCAGGATCCACGAGGTCCTTGAATATCATATCAGCCGGGTTGACCCAAAGGTTGACCCCCGAGACGATGACGGCAAAGCTTGGCGCGATTGAGTCGCATGGGACAAAGTATGACCCCCACTGATATAGGTACACGGCTTGCGGCTCAAACGCCGCCGCGATGGCTTCGGCAAGGGCTACGGGAGGGGTTAGCGGGCATGATAGCTCATAAAGGACTTTGACCTACGCGGAGGCACGTGAATCATGGTTGTGGCCGTGTCGACAATGTACGGGTACTTTCCCGTGTCGGTTCTTGTTCCCCATGTTAGCCCGTCCGGGATGATAGTATAGAACGACGGCTTCCAGGCTGTCTTTTCCCTGTCGTCGAGTTTTGCCTAAGAGGATATATCAGTTAGTGACTCGATTCGGCAGAATTGTCGGCGATACTCCAAACTCACAATGATGAGACCGGTGGTTGCAAGCTGCCCAAGCTTGATGGCAGCGGGCCGCGGAAGTCCGCCCCAAGTGAGCATCCCATCGCTCGAGTTTCGGTCAAGCCAGACGCTAAACATGGGGCTGGTTGCGCCTTGTGCGATGGCTTTGGTCAGCCAGGGCGTGTATGGGTAATTGTTCCACTCCGTCTCGTCCTTGGGGCCGCCCAAGTAGCCGCTGGTGAGAGATGGATACGCCAAACCCAGAACACCAACCGTCACGTTGTCACCGTGCCAGTATGTCCTGTTAGCTAGTCCCACCTGCTGATTATGGACAGTGACATCGCCGCAGGAGATATCGGAAGCGCCCATTGGGCCCGAGACGTCCTCCCCAGATGCATAGCTCCGATGGAGGTGTATCTCTGTCAGCCTCCCTAAGCCAAAGTCTTGGATGTGCGGCTGGCCAAAGCCGCACCAGTCCTGATCTTGCTTATCTCCCAGGTTATTCTCACATCGGAAGCCAGATTTGACAGCCCATGTGTCAGAGCTCGCTGTGTCGAAGGTGAGCCAGACGGGGGTTGAATCCCATAAGCATTGGATCGCATAGGAGGTTGAGAAGTCGCCCACAGCCGAGATGTTCTGGATGCCATTCTTGAGAGAAAAGGGTCCTTGGTTACGTTTCGCGAGCAGGGATGCGGCAGATCTTGGATGGAGTTGATGTTTTCTGTTGAGCTTCTTGAGTTTTGACACGCGGGTGCTGACATGATCAGGGGATGGAGCGACGATGGGCACGGCTCGCTTCAGGTGAAATCCGTTCCATGGTGTCGTGAGATCCAAGTCTGTTCTGCCTGGTTCGACCTCAACGGCAGCTGCTAGTACATGGAAAGCGAGAGTCGAGATGAAGAGAAGGAAGTGGTAAATCCACGCCATCTTGAACGACAACGAGCGATGGAAGAGATTGAGTTGGTAGAAGGAAAACGTGCAGCGACCATCAGAACAGGATCAGGTCAACTTCGAAATTCGAGGAAGCTACGATCTCCTTTTGTCATTTTGATGGCGCTCCTGCCGTCATGGAACACCCAAATGGCAAGTGTCACAGCATGGATATGCCGAGGAGGAAGGCACGGCATCTTGTCCAAACATGTACGAAGCCGAGCCAATCGTTACTTGACCGTGTGCCGTTGATGGCTCTGTGAGAGGCGGGTACGTTGAACTCGTGGCTTTTAGTCCGAGTGCGATGGAATCTATCTTCATCTCGTACAAGAATGACGTGGTGGTTTGACGTGGAAACGGTACGTGGATATATCAATGCTTGGAATGTAGATATGAACTGATATTAAACAGACCCTACAAAGTCAAGATCATCAACTACTGTCAAAGGACAGCTCAAGGCCCGTCTCTCGATGCAACACGCCGTTGAACCAACCTTCCCGTCCCCAAGTCTTTTCGGCAACGCTTCCGGAACTGTCACCAAACTGGTAGATGCCACCAAGAGCAAACCCCGGATCGTGTGCCACCCTTCGATAAGCGCTTGACATCTGACAATAGGCGAGAGAGATGGGATGGAATGTCACTGGTAAGCCCTTGTCTATTGCTTTCGGCAGGTTTATCGCCTCAGCCTCAAGGTGTCAGCAAAGCACTAATCCTTGGGAGCGTTGTTTTGGCTCGCGTAAGCCAAGACTAGTTTTTCGCATTTCGTTGCTGACGACCGACTTGGTAACCTCAGCGAACTAAGCATCTCTTCCACCCACGCGTTTCATCTACAGGCAGGTAGATAACCACAAGCATATCTGACTGGATAAGACTACAGGTAGGCTCACTTGGTAGTTTGGGATGGTGGGCGAGCGCGGCATCGAACCCGTCTGCTTGCTTGGCTAGCCAGGCCATGGTATCACTATCAACTAATACACAAGAGAGCAAATGCCCGAGATGGCACAGAAACGTTTACCCACGGGCCGACCACTAAACAAGAGGCAAACACAGAATGCCAACGCATCGCCAAGTTGCACAAATCTTGCCCCCTTAGCTAGTGCTTCTCAAGGTCAGCAAAGGAGACACAGCCACGCGGCGAAGGAACAGCCTCCAAAACCTCATCCGGCATCTAGAACCAAGTCGTCATAAGCACGGAGCCAAACACTGCCGAGCTTAGCGGCAATGCGGTTGGTTATCCTCGTCCGTCGTCCTTTGATAGGGCTGATGGTATGGGCGGAGATCACGATGCCCGGACCATGATAGCGCCGCGCTGTGGGCAAGAGTCCTCCTTTTATTGGGTCTGCTTGTGAAATGGATGTTACGCTGTTGTTGGGGACTTCCTGGTCCATGCCAAAATCTCATGTCAGATTTTTGATTTATGTGGACTTTTTTTGGTCAAGTCAGCCTTGGAGGTTGATAGTGGCTCTGGAGGGTTTTCGTATACGGGGCTGGAGATTTGAGATGGGCATCATATATAGTGGGCATCTTTAAGCTATCGTTTTGTTTAGACTGCAGATCTCTTCTCTTCAGCTTCTTCCATCTCTTCCTCTGATTCGGAGCGATTTACAGCGAGTTGTTTCTACATTCACCTTTACTTGCCCATTTCACACAAAACCATGCCCTCCAATACCTCTACCGTGGCCGAACTGGCCTCCGGTATCGAGAAGACGGCCATTTCTACCTCGAGAAAGCCTCACCTCGTCTTCGCCGCCGCTCCTGCCGATGGCCACACCAACCCCCTGGCCAGGATCGCAGCAGAGCTCGTCCGCCGAGGGTTCGAGGTAACCTTTATCGGCGGTGCTCAGTTCGAGGGTCTTATCAAGGGCACTGGCGCAGAGTTTGTGCCTCTTGCTCCCATGTTCAACCCCAAGATGGAGGCGGAGCGTAACGCTGTGCCTGCTGGTATCCCGAGGTTGCTCTACGATATGAAGTACATCTTTATCGGTCAGACTCCTGAACGTTGGAGGATCCTCAAGGAGGTTCTTGAGGGGTTGAGGGCCAAGGACCCTGAGCGAGAGGTCGTCATCGTCCCCGAGACCTTCTACATGGGCGTTAACCCCCTTTCCCTTGGTGCCCCTCTCCCCAAGGGTTACACCACCAGGCCCAAGGTGGTGAACCTCCACGTCGTGCCCTACGTGGCCACCAGCATCGACACAGGTCCTGGCGGTCCTGGTCTTCCTCCTGACTCGTCCGAGTCTGGCCGAGCACGAAACCAGCTGCTCAACCAGATGATGGTTGCAGGTCCCTTTGCCGAGTCCATCGCCTACCAGGGCGAGATCCTCAAGGAACTTGGCACCACAGAGCTCCTCGAACCCCAGCTACCCTTCCATCACTGGATGCTCATCCATGATGTGACCCTCCAAATGTGTCCCCCGAGCCTCGAGTACCCCCGTTCCGACATGCCCTCGAACGTCAAGTTCGCCGGTTGTCTAACCCCCAAGCCCATCCCCGCCAACTTTGCCTATCCCACCTGGTGGGACGACGTCCAGCGAGGAGACCGCCGCATCGTCGCCGTGACGCAGGGTACCATCGCCCGAGACTACACCGATCTCCTCATCCCCACGATCCAAGCCCTTGCCGACCGTGACGATCTCCTCGTGGTGGCCATCCTCGGCATGAAGGAGGCTAGCCTACCCGCCGACGTGGTCATCCCCGCCAACACAAGAGTCATCGACTACCTTCCCTACGACGTGCTCCTCCCTCACGCATCCGTGTTCGTCATGAACGCAGGCTACGGGGGCTTCCTTCACGGCGTGACAAACGGTGTACCCCTGGTTCTCGCGGGCGAGACAGAGGACAAGCCCGAGATCGCCATGCGCGGCCAGTGGAGCGGTGTGGCTGTCAACCTGCGCACCGGACGGCCAAGCCCCGAGCAAGTAAGGGCCGGCGTGGAGACAATTCTCGGAGACGATAGCTTCAAGAAGAGAGTCGAGGAGATTAAGATTGAGAATGAGGCTATGAATATGTTCGACGTGGTTGAGAGGCAGATCTTGACGGTTAGAGAGGTGGATGCTTAAAGGGGGTTTTTATTAGGCGTATTTTTCATGATTAGATACCGAGCATTATTCTAGCAAATTATATGAGCAATTCATTTTCTGATTTATAAAATACTGTTGCATCAATTATTGTGCATATGCATACATTAAAATCAGTCCGCTCCTCCGTCTTCCACCAACATTTCCTCCGCGCCGGCTCCGGTCCCAGCGGAGCACGGCCCCTCTTGGATGCCGACGGCAACGGAGCGCCTCCGGAAGGGGCCCGTCTTGGCACTGGAGGCTCTATTTCTTCTACCAAATTCCCCTTTTCTAGTAAAAAGCGGAGAGAAAGCAAAACTCAAATAGCAAAACCGACATCATGGCGATACCATCCATGGATGTTCTCAGCTCGGCCGTGGCCTACTCATCATCCCCCTTGCCGACCCCTAACGAGGGGGATCCACGACTCATCATCCTGCTGGCATGGATGGACGCCCGAGACTCACACATCGAAAAGTACATCGCCCAGCACCGAGTCCTCTACCCAAGCTCCGCGATCCTCGTCTTCCGCTCCAACCTCAAGCTATACATGCAGCCCTCCCTACGCCGTCGTCTCTTTTCCCCCGCGGTACCCATCCTCCAAGACCTCGCCAAGACCTCGGGAGACGAGCCAAGCTTCTTGCTACACATCTTTTCAAACGGTGGCGTCAGCTCTGCCGTGACACTCTGGGAGCTCTGGGAGGAAGCCCTCGGCGGAAAAGATGTTCCTCGGCACGTCGTAGTGATGGACTCGTGCCCGGGCGTCTTCCACTGGAAGACCAATCACCACGTCCTCTCTCTGGGTCTCCCCTTCTGGGCGTCACCTCTTGTCTGGGCATTCCTGGCTGCTGCGTGGGCGTGTTATATACCGTGGGGACGTGTGGAACCGCAGGAAGCCAACGCCTTGGCTCTCAACACGGCGGGGAGGATTGCCCGCGAGGTGAGGAGGGTGTATCTATATGGAGATGGGGATCTGTCAGTGATGTGGCAGGATGTCGAGAAGCATGGCCAACAGGCTGAGAAGATGGGAGCGAGTGTCAAGATGGAGATGTTTCCAGGGGGAACGCATGTTACCCACGCGAGGGTCGACGGAGAGCGATACTGGAGAGTTGTCAAGGAAACGTGGGAGGAGAAGACAGGGTGATGAGCCTTACGTTGAAGTTTCTTTCTCCATCTTCTTGTGGAGTTGTATATGCTGATATATTTGGGTATCTTTGCCTCAAAGGGCCCATTCTCCTTTCCTTCTTCTTTCCTTTCTTTCCCATACTCCTTTCGAGTCTTCCTTGTGCCGTAGTCGTGACAAGGTTCGATGTTACATTCCAGAATCGCTGGAGTAAAAAAAGGCCAACCATGTTGCGCTAGAACGCATTCCCAGACCAATGATGAACGCCATTAGAAAACTTGCCCAGCAAGTCAAAGATCCAATCCCAAAGAGAAACCCCGCCAGTTTCGTGATCGTACATCATCAGTCGATTGATTAGGTGCGCTGCTTCTTGCTCGCCTCGCCGGCTTCCTCGGCAGCGCCCCTCTTGCTGGGGTTGCTTTTGCCGGGGTTACTCTGGTGAGAACTCATCGAGTGCTGGAAAGAGTTCCCCGCCGGAGCCAGCGCCTCGTCGAGATCGCCGATGCCCTCGTCTTCGTCGGCGCACGTGTTGCATTCCTGGTCAAAGTCGTGCTCCTCGACGTAGATGCCGCGCGAGCACTCGCCAAAGCAGCCCTTGTTCTTGGCCTCGAGGCAGGAGAGCTCCTGAGTCAAATCTGTCCAGGTCTGGGGCGTGCCGCAGCGCGTGCAGAGGCCTTCAAAGACGACCATGCGACACATGGTTTTCTGGTGGCCAGCAGGATGGCCTACCTTGGTCTAGCCTGAGTTTCGAGGGTCAGTGGGCAGGGAAATGGTTGAATTAGACCCAAGACAGCTAACCTGATGATCAGACGTTTTAGCCCCTCGTTGAGGCAATCAGCTTTTTTTGACTGCGCAGGAGAGAGAAGGCCTGAGAGAGGGATTTGTCTCAGGGAGTGATGATGCGAACGAAAAAAAAGAGGCCACGAGTTGTCCGGACGGGACGGCAAGGCAGGCAGCTCAAGGATCAACGGTGATCAAGGCCAGACGCGAAAAGGCACTTGTCATATTTTTTGGGGCCAAGAACGCGCGCGGTATCGATTCGTGGGTCTGGGTCTGGGTCTTGTGGTCTGGTCTGGTGGTGGTGGTGGTGGTGGTGGTGATGGCCCACAGGGAGACGAACAGTGGAGAGAGAGAGCCCGGTAGTGACAGTTGATTATTCAATTGATCAAGACGGAGATGAAAGAGTAAAGAGAGAAAAGAAGCAGAAATTGAAATTAAAAAGCATGCATCGTTCGTGCTCATCACTTGTAGGGATGCCTCGTCGACGTTAGTTTCCCCAATGAATGTGTAAGAAGGAGGAATTGATCTAGCGCCTCCTCTCAGGCGGCATTAGAGAGCTAGGCTACTGTACGTACCACAGCCAGTCGCATCACGTCAACACCACTTGCACACGCTCGCCCTCTCGCCTCTTCATCTCGTCTCGTCGGCTCCTGGCGACAAGCTTTCCCGCCAAGTCATGTCAAGCTTTTTGCTCACTGCTTGAACTGACGGCCGTTCGTCCCCTCTCTCCCCCCTCACTCTTACTCGAACCGAACGCCTTTGTCTCGCGTTCTAGACCGGAGCGCTAGCCTCTTGAGGAGTCTCCTGGTCGAGAAGCCTCTGGCCGTACCGGTGTTTCCGGAACATGCCGTCTCTCTACTGGGCTTCATCATGATGGCCCTGACATGATTACTTGTCACCGTTACAGCATTGTACTCGTCTAGCAACCCCAATGCCGTACCTATCCAACATGACATCTCATACCCATGCTCAAAATATCCGCCCTCGTGTAACACAACACTCGCCACCCCCTGCTACCCCAAAGACTACCCGGCCGAGGCATCGGCATCTCAATGATCAGCGCCAACCGTCCCTCCCAAGCCAACAAGGCAACGCCCGCCTCCCTAGAGCGGGATCCCGTTTTGCCCGCCCATCCTTTTTACTGGTACCCGTATCCCCCTAGCCTCCTTCCCCGGCAGCCAGCTTCCGCCGTGCGGTGCGTGCCTGGCGTTCGGTTACACCAGACCAGCTCCAATACGGATGTCCCAGGCGCCGCTAGCTCTTGGACCACTTCATCACGTCAGTGCTATCTTTGGCGATCGTCTTTGCAGTAGATGAGGTGCACGGTACTCAGTGGTACTGTACAGGTCGTGGTTCAACACCAGGTGAGACGCCACTGCAGACTCCAAAACGTCAGTGCTGATTACTGTGCTGGCCGTGCACCAGACGCTCCGAGATGAGAAGAGACTAGATGAGATGAAGACTGGGAGCCATGACTCTGCCTCCAGTAACATCGTCCCTATCACAACCGCCAATATAAGTATATGGGTTGCGCTTCTCCCAAGCAAGACTAGAAGACAGGGCTACTCGACTTAGTGCTGAGGGTTAAGGAGGGATGCCTCAACTCCTATACTTCCCATCTCAAGTTCCGTTGAACCGCATGTTATCAAAATGATATCACATTGCGCTGTTCTATCCCATTCTACTCAAACCATCCTATAACATTCCCAAACCACACGCTTCAACATGGGTGCCTCCACTCCCATACGCGTCGCTCTCCGACACTTCCTCATCCCCAAAGCTATCCCTCAAGGCCTTCGAGAAAGGCAAAATACATTTCGGGTCCATCCCGCCTGTAGTATTGGAGCTCCCTCACACGTCTCTCAGTGTTGTTTTCGTTTGCCACCCTTCTGTATCGCAAGATTTCCGCTCTCTCTTGGGCTTCATCCCGTTCTCTTTGAAACTCCTCTCGCCCCGATCGTATATGATCTTCAGCGTTGGCCAGAGTCTGCCCGAAATCGGATGTTTCGTCTGTGGCAAGTGACCACGATACCGTCTAGGTACAGTAGTAGCAAGATGCGCTGGATACCCATATGATGCGTTCAGTTCTGGTGGCCATCGTTCTACCCGTCCAGCGATGGCAGGTCTGGCACCGGTATCTACTGGTCGCTCTGAGCCGAGCTCGGTTTGATATGGGCACAAAATTCGCGTTAGGGGCGTTGTCATGGTTGAGAGCGAAGTTGATAAGCTCAGCCGTAAAGCTGGCCCTGTTGCGCCTGGCCGCAACGTCTCGAGGCCGGTGCATGTGTGGCCCTGTTCGCCAGTGAAGGAAATCCCTGAACTCCTCGTCCATCAATCGTTCTGCTTCAGCCATCCGCCTTGCTGCCACAGGGCCCCAGCGGTTTGCAACAGATTCATTGTCCAAGCCCGTGGCATC
Organism: Fusarium keratoplasticum; assembly: GCF_025433545.1. Lineage (NCBI taxonomy): Eukaryota > Fungi > Ascomycota > Sordariomycetes > Hypocreales > Nectriaceae > Fusarium > Fusarium keratoplasticum. The sequence continues at coordinate 2,414,392 of NC_070536.1, forward strand.
CACCAGCGGAGGCAAAGGGTGTTGCTGGATAGGTCGATCAGGCGTCGTAGGTGCAGGCGGGACAACCTCGTCGGGTGCGTCAACATCCTCCGGGACCTCTTCGTCAGGTGTGTGCTCATCAACTGTGACATCGTCGTCGGGCGTGTAAGCATTCTCCGAGCCATCTTCGTCAGGCGTGTGCACCATCTCAGAAGCATCCTCATCCACGTCGCGCATGAGATCTTGCACATATTCTTCTATTTGTGCTTCATCGGCGGTTTCCTAATCCATTTGCGACCAGTCATGGGTATCTTCGTTGTTTGGTCCATTCTCGGGGTTAGGCTCAGACATGGCGGACAGCGGATAGCGAGTGCGAGTAAAAGAATGCCGTGGTATAAGGATAGGCGTAACGAGCGGCGATAAGTGCCGTGATAACAAAGATGTTCACGTCGACAGCGTAAATAAAGACTGGAAGTCTGCTTGTCTGAGGTTGCTCATGCGGGTCAATGTCCTGCAGGTAGAAAGGAAGAGCAGTCATTAACAGTTCGTTCCACCGTACCTACCTACTTAACCAGAGAGGCGGGCAAGTAAACATGGCCCAGCTAGGAAGGCACGTATCCAAGTACCTACTCCGAGTGGCAGAGACACAAGTTGATAGATGGTTTATCCAAGATCTATATCAATCAAGTTGTGTAGTTGGACATCGCCCCTGAAAACACAAACTTCACGGCAACGGCAATGTGAGCTGGATAAATCCGGTTGTATATAAAGCCTATGCTAAGCAAGCAAGTCAACTGATGTACAAGGCAATCAAATCCCCAACTCCGTTCCCCCACCGCCACCAAAAGTACATGTATACATTCCCTTCCTCATGGCATGCATGCAATGTCAGAAACGGGTCGTGGAGCTAAAGTCAAAACCCGGGAAAAACGCAGACGATAGCGAGAGGGCAGATGCAGATGCAGATGCAGATGACGACGACGAGGCAAGACGCATAGGTACATAGGTATAGAAACGATGAATCCACTTGCAAGAGAAGACACGTTTGTATCATCCAAGACGCACGAGTCGAGTTGGTCGCTTCGAAAAAGGGGCCAGCAGATAGACACAACTGAACCGTTCCAGGTTCTGAGCTTTGCGGCGATGGCTTGCAAGCTCACGAGGCACAAGCTCAAACGTCATGTCATGAAATGAATCCAATCAAAAACTTGGCTCACTGCCTCAAGGCAAGAAATACCACGACTGGGGTCGCAGCTTTCAGGATGTACGTCATGCTCATGTCCGAGGTGCATCAGAGGTCGCGAGTCATCACCAACGCGTTAGTCGTGAGTAGCCAAGGTCGGCATTCCCGCGTCCATCATGCTTGTTTGTTTGTCTGTGGTTTGGAAGTAGAGCCGCCAACTGTAGCGAGGTCTGTGGTCCTCATCCGTGGAGGCATTCAGCATCTGCTTGAGTTTTCGGCAATATAAGAACGAGCGAGGCCAAAGCAGGACAACCATGGACGTCGTCCCCACTCATGAACCTCAGTATTAATGTCGTCAATGGTCGGGTCAAATGGTATACGTCATCAAAGAGTCTGGACCTTGAGTCGAAGGGATCCTCAAGAAACGAATAGGGGTGCTGTACAGTCGTGGGTCTCGTCAACAGACTCTGAGGAGCAGTCCAGAGAAGAGTCAAAGGGCGTCAGAAGGATGCATCGACGTCAATCAAACCAGGCATCTCAGATGGTGCACTCGGTCCGCGGCATTGCGGACGAGAGCTCGATCAAGGTCACCCAAGCATGAGAGCGTGCAGTTGCCAACAGGACATCACTATGCCCCAGGTGCAGGAGCCCCGGCAGGGGGGGCGCCTTGTCCGCCCTGTTGCTGCTGGTACATCAGGGACTGATACCAGAGCGCCACGTAGTTCTGGTAGCCACCGTCTGTCGTCTTGTTAGTTGCTGATCCTACAAGTAAAGGGAGCGAGGAGTAGCTTACATTGGGCATAAGGATCTTGCTCGTCACCTGAAGCTGCTGGAGCAGGCTGGTTAGTAGCAGCACCGGATCCCTGTTGAGAGTAGTTCGGCCGGTCGAGGTCCTGGTGTCCACGGCCGCCGCCACGGCCTCCACTTCCCTTCTGGCGCTGTCAAGTTGTCAGTTACGATACAAACATCAGGCATGTATCCATCACTTACCACAGCGTCCACCTTTTCATCAATGGCTTGCTTGGCTCGAGCAATGCTATCGCGCGTGCCAATTAAGGCAATCTCCCTCTGGGTTTCGCCAGGATTTGTCGACTGTGCAACGTTGATCTTGCACCCGGTGCTGTTTTGCATCTCACGGATAGTTTCACCACCCTTGCCTATAATCATACCTACTGCATCAGAAGGCACATAGATCGAGTCGTTGATCTTGTCGGGGCCACCCGCGCCACCCATGTCTCGCGGAGGACCATCATGTCGGCCACTACCACCACCACCTCCTCCTCCTCCCATCCTCTTAGCAGCGGGCGCATCTCCCCGGCTGTCGCTGTCGACAATCTCCATGATAAAGTCCTTCGCTCGAGCAGCCGCCTCGCGGGTGCCGATGAGGTTGACAGGTCGTAGTCCGTTCACGCTCTTTGACTCGCCTACAATGTTGATGTGGCAGCCTGATCGCTCCTGGAGGTCTCGAATGGTTTCGCCGCCACGTCCGATAATCAATCCAACTGTGCGATCAGGGACCATGATCTGCATATGATCTTCTCCCTCTCGAAGAGCCGCTGCGCCGCCCTTGTTGGGATCACGAGGCTTGTCAGGGCGGTTAAGGGCACCCATTCCACTATCGTCGATAATCCGGTTGATAGCTTCCTTCACCTCGGCCCGACGATGTCGCGGGCCAGAAATCTTGCATTGTCGGAATGGACCGCCATCGGTAGAGGTCAAGAATTGCACTCGGCAGTTCGACTCGGCTTCGATACGTCGGAGGTTTTCTCCCTGTCGACCGATGATAAGACCGACAAGGCTTGATTCAATTTGAATAGTTTCAGAATTGTCATCACCCCCTCGAAGAGGAGACCTCTCCCGTCCATTTCCTCCTCGAGGAGAAAAATTTCGACCACGGGGGCCGGGGGAATAAGAGCGATCCCGATCGTAGTTCCGACCATGACCCCCACGGTCGCCACGTCGTTCATCGCGATATGGGTTCACGCCATCGCGAAACTCATCGCGAGCGGGAGATCGTGATCTCGACCGTTTGTAGCCTCGATCGGGGCCTCGCGAGTCAGAGGCATAAACGAGCGGGCGATCGTAGGACGCCACACCCTTCTCGGCCGCGAACGCCTTGGCTTGGGCAATAGCATCGGCAATGCTCATGGTGCCAGAGTTGACCGGTCGGATCGAGCTCAGGTCGACGTTTCCGCTTGATGCTGGGGCGGGTAGGCCACTGTATCCAGGAGCGCCATAGTTGCTGGCGCCAGGAGGGGGCGGTTGGTATGCGGACGCGGGTTGAGTGGACGCGGGTGGGGGGTAGGCCTGGCTGGGTGCGCCAGGAGGAGTCTGAGTAGGGGTCGTTGCTGGTGGGCGCTGCGACGCTGGGAACAAGTCAGTCAGAAAACTTCATACAGGCGAGTCTGAGGAACGTACCAAGCGCGGCCAGAATACTCTGGATGTCAGGGCGTGGTTCCGCCATTTGTGCGATCGGCAAAGCAGGAGAGTGAATCTGAGAGTGTTGTGTGGCTGATGGAGCACGCGAGTAGACGGTAGGCAACTCGGCGAGGTGAGAAGAATTAATATCAAAGCCCCGATCAGGAAGAGCAGACAAAGGCGACAGCAAAACAAAGACGCTCAGTATAGGTGATCGCAAACAGTCGACGGATCTGCCGGGGTCACAATTTTCGTAGGTGACAATGAGGTCAAAGACTTTGCGCGGACCGAGAAGAAGGCGTGCACAGACGGCAACGTGTCGCGGACAAGATGGTACGGTCGCCTATTGAAGGTTCACACTGCCGCGATGCTAAAGGAGTGTGCGGTTTGCGCTCGCGGTTGATGTCTTGGGGAGGTTGAGCGCGGGCAGGTGACGGAGGAAGGAAATCTGAGTGGGAAGGAATAGTCGAGACGACCCAGCCAGCGCTCGAGGTAGGTACCTTGCAGTGCAGCCTTCCATTTTGCTGAGGCGGCGTGACTGCGCACTAAACTATAATTGGAAATAGCGCCTGGTGATAGCCCTGGTCGCCCTGCTCCCTTTGGAGGGCCTCACCGGTTGATATTGTCAACTGCTCCGACCTCCTTTGAGCTTTGACCTGGGCACTTGATCACTTGACTCATGATTACGTCAAGGAGACTGCATGGTTACTCTCACTATTGATTTTCGCATAGTACTTTTGTATCTTCAATGTCTGGCTTCTCTACGATTCTCACTTGCGCATTTTGGCAAATCACCTGACCCAGCCCGCAGGCATTGGTTTTGGTTTCTGCGTCTGAAGGGACGCAGCGCTAGCACAGAATAGGCAAGCGCAAAGCAACATTTGCCGCTGGCCCACTGCGGGGAGGGTCACTCAGCAGAAGGGGAATTGTTGTAACCTTATTCGCTCCTTCCGCCCTAATGGCAGAGGAACGGAAAAACTTGTATGCGTTATCCAGGACTTTTTTTGGCGATAAGAAAATATTTCCAACAGAGCACGGGCGAGGAGAGCAGCTGCAAATCACCACCGCACGCGCAACCAAGATGGATTTCACTGGAAGCAAGAAGCGCAAGTTCAAGGACGCCAATGGCGTCAAGGCGACCAACGGAAAGAAGGCTGCCCCCAGTGTTCCTCAAAAGTCAAAGAAAGTCAAGCGCGCCGAACCTGAGCCCCGCGAAGAGCCCGAGATCGAGTCTTCCAGCGACGAGGAAGATGACGAGGTAGAGGACAACGAAGAGAGTGATGAGGCCGATGAGGAAGAGGATGACTCCAAGTCGGGAGATGAGGACGAGGAAGAGGAGGATGATGGCAAGGAGGACAACACAGATCTCCCCGACGGTGGACAGCTCACATTACCTCCCGTCGCCGGTGCCGAAGCTCAATCGTTCGAGGAGCTGAAACTTTCCGACAAGACTATGAAGGCGATCAAGGAGATGGGCTTCACCAAGATGACGGAGATTCAGAGGAGAGGTATTCCTCCTTCGCTGGCTGGTCGCGACGTCCTCGGAGCGGCCAAGACTGGTTCTGGAAAGACTCTGGCTTTCTTGATCCCTGTCGTTGAGATGCTGAGCGCTCTCCGATTCAAGCCCCGCAACGGAACCGGTGTCATTGTCGTCTCTCCCACTCGTGAGCTGGCGCTCCAGATCTTTGGTGTTGCCCGCGAGCTCATGGCCCACCACTCGCAAACATACGGCATCGTTATTGGAGGCGCAAACCGTCGCGCCGAGGCTGAGAAGCTCTCCAAGGGTGTCAACCTTATCATCGCTACTCCTGGACGACTGCTCGATCACTTGCAAAATACCCCCTTCGTTTTCAAGAACCTCAAGTCTCTTGTCATTGACGAGGCTGACCGAATTCTTGAGATTGGTTTCGAGGACGAAATGCGACAGATCATCAAGATCCTTCCCAAGGAGGACCGACAGACCATGCTCTTCTCTGCCACTCAGACTACCAAGGTCGAGGACTTGGCGCGCATCTCGCTGCGCCCCGGCCCTCTGTACATCAACGTGGACGAGGAGAAGCAGTTCAGCACAGTCGAGGGTCTTGAGCAGGGCTACGTTATCTGCGAAGCCGACAGACGATTCCTTCTTCTATTTTCGTTCTTGAAGCGCAACATTAAGAAGAAGGTCATTGTCTTCTTCAGCAGTTGCGCGTGTGTCAAGTACCACGCCGAGTTGCTCAACTACATCGATCTTCCCGTCCTCGACCTCCACGGTAAGCAGAAGCAACAGAAGCGAACCAACACCTTCTTTGAGTTCTGCAACGCGAAGCAGGGTACTTTGATCTGCACTGATGTCGCTGCCCGTGGCCTCGATGTAAGTCTTGCTGGATAAATATTCTCGACAGTTTACTAACCCGCGACAGATTCCTGCCGTTGACTGGATCGTCCAGTTCGACCCTCCGGATGACCCTCGCGACTACATTCACCGTGTCGGTCGTACCGCTCGAGGCAGCAACTCCAAGGGCCGATCCCTCATGTTCCTCCAGCCCAGCGAAGTCGGCTTCCTCTCCCACCTCAAGGCGGCCCGCGTCCCCGTCGTCGAGTTTGACTTCCCCAAGAAGATCCAGAACGTGCAGTCTCAGCTTGAGAAACTCATCAGCCAGAACTACTACCTGAACAAGAGCGCCAAGGACGGTTACCGCAGCTACCTGCACGCATACGCCTCGCACTCGCTGCGCAGCGTCTTTGACATCAACAAGCTGGACTTGACCAAGGTGGCCAAGAGCTTTGGCTTCTCGGTGCCTCCCCGAGTGGAGATCACACTCGGTGCCAGCATGAGCAGGGACAAGAAGAACCAGGGTCGCAGGGCGTACGGCAGCCAGCCTCGACAGGGCCGAGGCGGCAAGTTTACCAGATAGAATGCGGGTACAGCTATAAAAGTTGGAGGATGTTAGAGTAGGCCGGTTGGAAGACTCTTAGCACGGCGTTAGGGTATGCAAAATGTAATGATTGTACCTACCTAGATTCGATCGCATCATAGCCATGATGTTTCGTTGCTTTGATCATGTCTTGTGTCTATGCTGTGCTTTGTCCACTTTCAGACCCCAGGCCTTGTCCGCATTTGTTCAGGGATGATCGGAACGTGCTTTGTGCAATTGACTAACGCTACTAGTTGCATGATTGGTGGGACATGTTCACATCCAAATACACTCAATGCCTAGAGGATTAAGATACAAGAGAGGGCAGAGTCATGGCTGTGTAGGCAGCTTCTGCAGATCATCATAAGGTCAGCAAGTAGACCACGTCCAAGGCTCGCATTCTTTAAAGAAGTCGTTTTCTAGTTACATAACTAGAAGCTTGGTTCCAATTTCATTCTTTTTCTTGAAGCCAACCCAACTGGGACAAGGCAACCAGACCAGAGGCAAATCATCTGAGAAGATTGGCAAGGCGGCGCTTTGTTTAGACGGCTATGCGAAATAATGCCTATATTCCATAACTCGAGATCTTTGTCCTGTTCTTTCATGAGATTGCCAAGCTCTTTGTTTTAACCTGATTCAATATCACGCACGTTCTGAGAACATTGACCCAGTTCGGATCTCGTACCCCTCTAGTGAGAGAATTATATATTATGCCCTTTGCCCAAAGCTTCCTTCACTTCCTAATTACGCCGAAACTAATAGCATCACCATGTGCATCAGACTCGTCGATGTCTACATCTGTGGCCATTCCAAGGTCAGGCGTGTCATACCTTGCGGCCAGCAATTGAAGTGCAATGGCAGTCAAGACATTAAGACGCGACTCGATATAAATTGCCGGTGGTGTGATACAGTACAGACGCAACCCCGCTCTTGGTTCCGTTCAGCAAAGAGGATATACTTGATGGCTAAGTTCAGGATAATGGCGTTTTGTAGATGGTGAGTAGTGCCAAGACATGGTACCGGCGATGGGCAGCAGTTTTGGAGCTTTAGAGCACCTCATGGAAAACTCAATCTTGGAACAACTTAAATAGCATATGTTTAATGGAAAACAACGAGCTTTCATTTGCCATTGGCGTGACATTTCAAACGTAGCACCAGATCAACCCACTAACAAGGTCAACAATCTCGTAAACTTCCCTTGGCCAAGACGGAAAAGTCAAAGAAGGCGAGCAACGGGCTGCTCGTATCCAACCGGAGGGCTCGGCAAACGCCAAAGTCATCGGGCACGAGGCCACTGCCACAGCGAGATTCACTTATTGGTCCGGGCCGCGTCACGGGCTTCAAGCTCGCTCCTTGAGTCCGAGTCCACGTCACTTTTTTTTTTTTGTCCCTTCCCGGGGGGGTTAATAGCTGAGGCTCAATAGCTCTGGTGAGGGGAGGCTGTTACGAGGTGTCGCATGGCTTGCAGCACACATAACTGCCGGCCGTTCCCCCCCGTTTTCCCCGTTCGATTTTACATATTGATTATGCGTGCCTTGGAAAGAATCAGGCTGAGCTGACGGAAGCCATCTGAACCACCATCTTTCCATTCATCACCTCACATTCAAGTCATCATCTTGGACTTGTACCGGTTGCCTTTCTCTCGCGTCTGGACCCTACACAAAAGCGCAGCAGCCGATCATGAATTGTTGGACTTGGCATACAACCTCCTCATCATCTGCATCAAGACTTTGAAGCGATTCACATCACCGCTTGGCACATACGTAATATATTCATCTTCAGCATTGAGCTGAAATAATTCGTATGTCTCTCTCCATCTTGGCTGTCGATCTGACTCACACAAACATAGACAAACTTCAGGTGCAAAGAGCTACAACCTCAATGTGCACCAAGGTTATAATCGAGCACCGCTGTGGCCACCGCGTCCTGCGTGGCAACACGCGATGCTACAAAGACGACTGCCCCGGCAGACGTGAAGACATCACCAAGGTCGAGGACGATTGCGCTCAGTGCGAGGGTAAGACCGGGCGCTGGAAGTCGACCAGGTGGTGCGGTGTTGGATGCTGCGTCTGCCAGTGAGCACGCGATACGGGAGATGAGTGTCCGCCGGTAAACGGAGATCAAGACAGAGAACAAAAGGCAGACGGACTTTCGGATAGTTGAGAGGGATCCGGTCGATTAGGTAATGGGTAGAACAGGAAGCCTCGAGTCTCGAGACATGACGATACCAGGACAGGACTGGCAGTTCCTAGAGCACATATTTGGCACTTTGTGTATAGAATTGAGTTGAACAACACCAAACCTCTCTCTGCCGAATTGATATACTTGATGCCCACCTCAATATCAACCTCCGCCGGTAACCCGCAGCAAGTACAAGCCCTACACGGACTCTCCTCCTGCTAGTGCCGGCAATCTGCAGCAACAGGGAACTTGTCTGTGAAACATCCCGTGAGATGACGCTGCAAGCAATCAAGCCCTCGTGCCCCATGTCGTCGGGTTCGTCCACTTCTTCTAGAACGGAAGTGGACTTGGGATGAAAAATCCAGCCCGCCAAATGAGAGACAGGTGATGGACGAAGGACGCACCTTAAGGCGGCGCTAGGCCCCGCCGGCCGTTGGCGAGCTGGCGGGGGGGCAGAAGCAAACTCCGGCATGATCCATCCCCGCCCTGGAGCTGACTGGACTGGACCCGGACCTGGACCTCGGAGTTTGATTCTAGCGAGTGAGCGACAGGGGTTCAAGGGGTCCAAGGCTGGCCATCCATCCAATGTTGCGTTGCATCCAGAGCTGTCCAGGTTCCAGGTTCCCATCCTGGATCAATGGATTCCTTCCCCCAGACTCACGAGGTCTTACCTGCCCTAATTAGCAACCATGGAGGGTCGGCTGCCAACTGGAGGGAAGGACAGGCGGTTCGACGGCCCAACAGCCCTGTCAAGGGCCTGAATATAGGCAGATTTTGCCCACTTTCTACCTGCCTCCAGGCCAGTAGCCCAGGTAGAGGTACTAAAACATCCTGGGATGTTCCTGCCCACCGCCTGCAGGCCCGCGGAGGCAGGTGCCACCTGGGCAGGCACTTGGAGCTAGCCATCCACCATCCACATTGGATTGCGCCCAGCCCAGCCATGTCTTCGGTTCCTCCACTTTCGAGCTTCCACATCCCGCAATCATCACCATCTTCCCACCGCGCGCTCGAAAATTCATAATACGATTACCACCCCGTCCCGTGTTCGCCTCTTACTGCGCCCTCCCGCCGCTTGTGTTACCTTCTTCCGCCCCCCGGCGCATGCTTGACCGTCTGGTCTCTCCAGTGACGCCATGGCTAAGAAGGCTCGCCAGAGAATCAGCTATGGTGAGAGCTCCTCCCCAGCGCCTCCCAGCTTCCAGTGACCCCGCTCGCCGAGACAAGGTCCTGGAATCGGCTTCAAACCGATGGATGCGCTAGATGAGCTGGCTCCGAGTCCTAACATGCGCTGCAGTCCTCGAGAACGCCAAAGCCTCCGCTGGCGGCCATCGACTTGGTGTCAATGGCCTCGCGGTAGACACTGACAACGCCATTCTGTGAGCTCTCTCCTCGCAATCCCCCAGCCACCTCTAGGCCTGGAACTAATATCATGTTCCGCTCAGTTACTCGGGTGGCCGAGACGGCATTGTATGCGCTTGGGATCTGAACCTCGACCTCAAAGGCCGCAGTGATGTCGTCGACTCAACCCCCGCCTCGGACGAAAAGAAGGACGACAAAAAGCCGAAGCACACGACCAAGTTCCGCGCCCAAACACACGCCCATATGCACTGGGTCAACGATATTGCCCTCGCCCATCATAATACCGCCCTCGTCTCTGGCTCTTCCGACCTTACTGTCAAGATCTGGCGACCCTACTCGGAGGAGGATAATACGCGCGCTGTCACGATAGGCGAGCATGCCGACTACGTCAAATGTGTGACAACCCCGCCCCAGGATATGGGCTTGAACTGGATCGCTTCCGGTGGCCTTGATCGCAAGATTTGTCTATGGGATCTCAATGGCGCAGGCAAAACGCTCGAGATCGACGTCAAAGGTGAGGAGATTGCCGAAAAAGGCTCGGTATATGCTCTTCGAGTTGGCCGGAACATTATGGCTAGTGGTGGCCCTGAGAAGACTATACGCCTGTACGATCCCCGAACAGGTTCAAAGGTCTCCAAACTCGTTGGCCATGTCGACAACATCCGCGCCATTCTTATTGACGACGCTGGCGATACGATTCTAAGTGCTAGTGCCGACAAGACGATCAAGTTGTGGAGTGTCAAGAATGGTCGATGCATGTACACCTTTACCATGCACGACGAAAGTGTTTGGTCGCTTTTCTCAGACGATCCTAGACTAGGCGTTTTCTACAGTTCCGATCGTTCAGGCCTTGTAGCCAAGACCGATGTACGGGGTAGTCTCGAGGATATGGACGACGGTCTCAGTCTTGCTGTGGCACAGGATCATATTGGTGTGGGCAAAGTTGTTGCCGCCGGAGGTCATATCTGGACTGCGACAAACAGGTCCTCAATCAACAGATGGGAGGATATTGATACCAGTGTCAACATCCAGCTTCCAGAGTCATTCCGACATCATAGGGCCACGTCCAATGCCTCGAGCAGGCCACGTGAGGCCTCTCCTCCGACTGTTAATGGGACGTCGAAGAAGGAGATCCCCGCCGATTCCATCCTGCGCATCTCAGCAGCGGCCACAATGCCTTCGCGTAGCGCTCCGGACCCTGATTCCAACACTATCACGGAAAACACTGCACGCAAGGGGTCAGAGGTTGTCCTAGACCAACCAGAGCCTGAAGTCAAGCCTATACATGATCAGCCCGAAGAGACCATCGAGGGTCAGTTTGGTCTGCTTAAGCATAGATTGCTCAACGATAGGAGACGGGTTCTGACATTGGATACTGCCGGAGACGTTCTTCTGTGGGATCTTATCAAGGTTGGCTATACAACTCTTTGCCAGTGATTTTTGCTAACTGTTGTAGTGCAAACCCATTCAAAGTTTTGGAAAACAGCATTTGGAAGATGTAGAACACATCGTCAATACTGTGGAGGCTGTAGCACCGTGGTGCTCAATCGATCTCAGTTCAGGCAATCTCACTGTAGTGCTCGAGCCATTCAACTGCTTTGATGCTGAAGTATATGCCGACGAGCTCGAGCTACCAGACACGAGCGAGTTTCGAGAGGACCAGAGAAGTAAGTATTATTGCACAAATTTGGCAAATAGACAAGACTAACCCTCGCGCAGTAAGCCTCGGAAAATGGATCCTTCGATATCTCTTTGCCGACCTCATCGACGAAGAGATCAGGAGAGACGAGGCATACCGTCAAACCATCAACGAAGGTGTCGAGGCGAGACAGGCAGCAGCTGCTTCTGCCCCTGATGCTGCACCGCTATCAATATCCTTGCCGAAGCCAGCAGTACCAGACTGGGACAATGCCGATCAAGTGACGCCCAAGCCGAACCTGTACCCAAACACTCCCGGCTTCGGTATTGGCCTGGCAACACCGGGCCCCAGCATCATGTCGGGCCCTAACAGCTTGCCCGGTGTCCCTGAGGACGCTGCTTCAAGCCCCATGAGTCCTATAGAGAAGAGAGCATCACACGTCAGTCGACCATCAACAGAGAAGGAAGACTATTTCACAAGCCCTTTGCAAATGCTCGAATCGGCTGTTAAGGCGGCAAGTCTGGTGTCGGTCCCGGGGCAGGACAAGGACAAGGACAAGGACAATGCGGATTCCAAGAAGTCTATGGACGGTGACAAAGAGAGGGCCGACAGTACAAAATCCCCAAGCACGCCCTTCGGTAAGAAAAAGTTTAGGATGTCGTTTGGCACCAAGAAGCTCGCGCGTTCGGCGTCGCAGGCGACACAGGAGAAGCCGGCGATTGTGGAGGAGAAAGCAGAGGAATCCGAGTCCTCTTCGGTCCATGAGAAGGAAAAGGAGGTTGACGACAGCTTCCTCGGCGTAATTCAGAAAATCCGGCAAGGGTACGACCGGCAACTGGTCGAAACTCCTGAAAAGGTAGTCGAGACGAGCGTGACACCCAGTCTGCCTAACGATACACCCGTGCTGAAGCTTCCTGCGGGAACCAAGGTGGTGATTCAGGAGGAGACGTCGGGCGGTAGCGCGAACCTCTACCAGGGCACAGTGGAAGATATTGGCAAGGACGCAGACCTTATTGAGCAGAAGGCACCCATGTGGCTCGGTGAGGTGCTCCTACACAACCAGGTGCCCATCAAGGAACCGGTCAAGGTATCGTTCGTTCTGCATCCAATGGACGACAGTTTGATTGCCATCACTGCCGCGGACGGTAACAACAGACTAAACGCAAATCGCATGCTACGGGTCAGGAAGATTCTTGCATACATCGCCGAGAGGGTTGAGCCTCCACTGGAGGAGGGTGAGGAGGAGACGCTCAAGCCAGAGGAGTACTTGGAGCTGTACTGCAACGATCAGGTAAGTCAGGCTTGTTCTGACTCTTAGTGGCGGAGTTGATGCTAACATTGTCCAGCTTCTATCTCCCGTTACGACTCTGGCCACCCTCAGAACGCATCTCTGGAAAGGAGGTAACGACATCGTCCTCTACTACAAGTCCAATGGCAAGAAGGAGATTCGACCTTTCCCTCCCCCTCCAGAACCGAAACCGGCTGAGCCTGAAGAAACTCAGGAAAGCTCGGCTACGGAAGAGACAGACAACAACGCCCAGGCACAGGCACCGGCTCAGCCGCAGACTCCAGCTACCTGATCAGCACAACTCATTGGTTGTTGTGTGTTGAACAGAGGAATAGTCGGCCCTCGAGCCCGTTTTGATATATCCCCAGCGAGTTGATTTATCGTATATACATTTATATACAGAGGTCAGATGCCCCAGAGGCGTAGTAGATAGCATTAGCGCGAAAAACAAGCATCTATTCCCCATTTTATACCATCCAGCCCTTCTCTTGACTCCTTGCTTGCTGCGTCACATCATACAGGTATAGGTCTAAACGAGATTTTGGACATGATCTGGTTTCATGCCAGACCAGACATGGTGTTGATGGCCCATTGGTAGCTCCCCAGGAAGATGGCGCCTCCGATTGAGATCCATGTCACGCGAGGAGCAATACCGGCAAAGAATGGCCGGATACCCTCCTCTCGTGCCATGCGGCCAAAGATCTCTGCGACTGAAACTCTCTCCTTGGATAACATAACCCTTGTCTTGAGCACATCGAGTGGTGTCGTAAGAGCTGCTGAAAATCCGCCCGCCATACTACCGTAGAGGGCACTTTCAGCTCCAGTAACCTCACGGCCACCACGACGGCGGCGACCCCAGGCCTTCATGGCCTCCCACAGGGGGAACTGAATCACGGTGAATGGCACCTCGCGGAAGACGGTGATGCCCCAGCCACGGTATAGCTCGCGCCACATGGAGACGAAGCCGTGGGTCGAGTATTTGGAGAGGATAGCACGGATAGCTGCGCCTGAGGAACCGCCGTGATGACCGGCCTGGGCACGTTGCTTGACGACCTCTGTCGGAACTCGCACGGAGCAAGCAGCTATCTCTCCAGCGCTAGCAGCGGCCATATGGACGAGGGGATCCCTCCACCTCGACACGGGAGTATCATCACCCTTCCTCGCGAGCAGACCCTTGACACCCTCGTAGGTACAGAAGAAGAAGGCGGCCCCGGGGGCAGATCCGACAATGGCGGAACCGATACCGCGGTAGATACCATGAAAACCGCCCGAGGGGAAGAAACCGGCCGAAGACTGTAGACGAGTCTTGAGGGTATCGAGAGGGAAGAGGGAGAGGTCGACGGTGGTGCCGGCGAGCGCACCGGCGAGGAGGGCGGACTGGAAGGACGGGTGAGTCGACATGGCGCCGGCGACTGGGGGGTTTGCCGTCAGAGGGAAGAAGAATGCAAGGGCTAGAGAAGCCCCGGAAGGAGGGGAAGAAGCGCAGAGGCGGAGGTTGGGACGGATTCCTCGGAGGTTATCACCGAGACCGGCGAGGAAATAAATTGGGATCGAGGTTCGAGCTAGTGAGGGGTTGCTTATCGATAAAAGCGGGAGTGTTGCGTTGGCATTGTCTTACCCTGAATGAGAGAGTCTTCACGAGGTTTTTGGGCGAAATGTCTTGTTTGAGGGGGGATTAATTAATTATGTATAGTGAGAGGATAGTTTTAATGCCAGTTTAGCTAATTTACAATGTTGAGGTACTATATCTTGACATCAGGACAATAAGGTTATGAGGGATTCGACTCTACTCTACACCTCGCCCACTCTATTCCAAGAGAGCTGTCTGGTAAAGGCGCCAACTGATCCCCAGGAGAACTTACAGAAAGGTAGCCTCAATAGCGCGTTGAATGGTCAGTTTCTCTTGCCTAATATCCGCTTTCTTTATCTGTGTGATATTAATCGAGAATGATACTGTGGTATGTTATTTTCCCCCCCGGTGAATGACGGCGGTTAGCATCTTCTATACAAGTACCCAAAGCTATTGGCGATCTGAGAAACCTTGCGCAATTGAGCTTGCCATACCAATGAAATACCATGTCACGCCATGAAGAATAGAAGTATGGTTCCATTAAAGGCAAACCAACATGGCAGTGCCCTCCAATGCTCAATAATCGTGTGCATCAACTGCCCCTCAATGGCCAAAACGACATGAAATGTGTGATGTGTGCTCAGGTACATGATGATCAAAGGTGATTCAATTCAGACTTGTATGCATTACAACCTCCAACTCCGGCAGACCCTGTGAACAACCTTGGTGGTCCCCAATAACTCCACTTCACATGTTATCCCTCATGCTCGTACCGGCCTTGGCCGTCTCCTCAGCAGCCCTCTTGGTCCTCTCCTGCAAATCCTTGGCAGGCTCGTTAGCCGACCGGTCCGCCTTGACGGCCTCTTCGCTGTCGGACGCGAGCTCGGGCTTCCAGTGGCCTGTCCCCTTCTTTTGCTTTGCGAGGGAGTCTTGCTTGTGCTTGTCAAAGTCTGTATCTGCTTTGGGGTCGACATTGTCAGCGGCGCGTTTGTGAGAGAGTGAGGGAGACGTACGCGTCGATGACTCCTTGAGTCCGAATCGTGAAGAGGTTGAGATGAAGAAGCCTCGTCCTAGGACGACCCTGCTGGCGTGCGCCGAGCGCAATGTCATGATGGACCTCGCTGACATCATCTTGTTGAAGTTGTTTGTATGTACGTCGCGTGTGGCTGTATGTCAAGATTATCTCCGAAAGGGTGGATTGTACAGACGCAATTGACACTGAATATGAAGAAGAAGAGAAGGAATCATCACCTGCAGCAACGAGGCGGCAGCCATCCAAGCTTAATACCTCTTTACCCCGGGCGCATTCTTTACGTCTTCGGTGGAGAGAGGGGACTTTACACGTCCGTGACGTCACCATCATCATCACTCTTCATGTTTCCCTCATTCCCATGGAGTTAGCTCGGGCCAATCGGGGGCAGATCGATCGTAATTGTTGCCGAGGATAATGGAAGCTTCGATTCGGTGATGCGCTTGAGTTCTTTTTTTTTTTTGTTGAGCCGACGCTAATTGAGCGTGTTTTTCTACGATGATCGTGATGATGGAAAGCTTGGTTTTGACATGTGGGGGATGGACATGTTCCCTATTGACCAGGCAATTGTTCCATAGCCAGGCAAGGAGTATCTTTCCAGAGTCCAATCCCTTTTTGAATGATGAAAGCCATTACCAGATCAATTGTTAATTCATCACCCTGTAATGGCCTGATGAATTGCTTGACTGCTGATGTCAAACCTCATACTCCACGAGACATCAAAGGGGGCAGGGTTTAGCTCATGCTCCTCTTAGAGCTCATGACGATGGTGATAAAACAATGGAGAGATATTCTAATAAAAGTAAAATGTACTTATTTTATTCATTATTGTATTATTATTGTTGTATTATTGTACATACCTTTGTGGCTTCCTTTAGAGAAGATAATAATACTCTTCACCTTCACATGTCTTTCATTTTCACAACACCAACACATGCAACACCAAGACGCATATACAAGTCAGTAACAGTGACGGTGGCCAAGTCACGGTTCAGTCATAGTCTAATTCACAACAAATGGCAAGATCAAATGTTTGAACAATCGTGTATTCTCGTCTCGCAGCTCTGAAGCCGCGTCGTCGCAACCAGACAGCGCCAATACCCAGTTAACAATAGCCACACATTGCAGTCTACCGCTGCAGTGCAAAACCAGGCACGAGGGCCTCCGTAATCCCAAAAACCATCCCAGCAACTAAACTTAACTGATTCTGATCATGTCATTTCCCACCACCCAACACTCCAGATGCTTGCGAAGGCGAGACAAACATGTAACAAGTAAAGAAAAAGCCGTCTTCCCTGGATGAGACGAGACAGACCAAGCAAGCCAAGCAACGCTCCCAAGCACTCCGTCCCCCAAAGCAAGATGAGCCCACGTCCATTCCGCTCAAGAAGCCCGACCAATATCAAGTAAGAAAACAGAAACAGAAAAAGAGGACAAATATATAGGCTGTCCCAGAATGGTACAAAGAAGGATGAAAATGGGCAGAAATGGACCTTTTTCCCGTTCATTTGCAGCAGCGGGATCAAACCGAAAATTCGACCAACTCCCCGATGGTTTCCCAGATTTTCCATCCCCCTTCAAAGGGACGGCATTGTTGTTGTAGTAGTTGTTGTTGCAAAGCACCGACACCGTTCGTCTCAATCCGATCCTGACCACCCCGCCCAAAAGATATTTCCCAGATGCGACCGATCAAAACACCCGTAAAGACCCCGCTCGTGAAAAGCACTCCTTCTATGTTGTTCTTTTTCTTCTTGATGACTTCATGAACCCATGACCGCGATGAGGAGAAGACATTTTGGTTAGTATAGGGACGCCAACCCTGCGTCCCTTTTGTGTAAAAGCAAAACAGTTGCCCATGCCGAAATCAGAATCCCGTCCGCGTGCCGTCAAACACCGATGCAATGTCGTCTTGAAATGCAAACTCCGCGGATTAAAAAACGCCCCGTTCGTGTCAGACAGCCTCAACTTGCGAGGCGGACACCCAAACCCTAGGTATTTGATTTGTTGCAAAAAACAGAAGTGACCCAAGCCGAAAATGGTATCGATCTTTCTCATGCCGCGCCAGTTGTATCCTCATTGAAACTTGTCGGTTGAAACAAGGGGGGTATGTTGATTAAGGATGTTTGTACAGGTGAGGTAGAAATGTGAGTGATGGATGTGGTAGTCGTGGTTGTCGTATTGTTGGAGCCAACAGCAAGGACCACCGCGTCAAGCGGAGATCCAAAGCCTCGAGGAACCCAGCCCGTAAGAGAAGATGATGCCAAAAATCAAGCCTCGGCCGTTCGGTGTGCCCGCCAAGATGAACAGTTGCCAAGAACGAATGGACATAGTTTACAGTTCAAGATGCACCTCCGGGGAGGCGACACTCGGGCCAACCCTGCAGCGATGCAGGGTGGTCCGGAACCATTTACCATCCGCGGAGCGGCTGTTGCATCCGGCCGGGTGACACGGATTGGGGAGGGCTCGACATGGTGATGCCGGTAGCTGGGTTGATGATGGGGATGGCATTGCGGCCGCGGGTGGCCGAGGGTTGGTGGAGCTTGAGGCTGGACTGTTGGGTGTGGAAGCTAGGAGGGATGAAGGCGGGGGAGGTCGAGTTGAGTGAGAAGCCAGGAGCAACAGTGTTGACGTGTTGCGTAGGAGAAGAGTCGGGAGAGTTGCTGGCTAGTGAGGATCGCTCAGATGAGCTGGAGATGGAGACCAACTGCCAAGGGTGAGTCAGAATGCGAATGCGAATGCGCGTGCGACGGTGCGGATTGCGCTGCGCCAGGGTAACTCACGTCGCTCTCGGTCAACAGACCGGGGCAGAACTCCATGTCGTCTTCAAGGTCAAAGGATCGACTTGTCTCAAACTTGTTGCGGAAGGCAGACAGTGATGCCGACTCGTTGAGCTCCTTCATGCTGCGGACACCTCGGAACTGGCGCTGCGCATTCTGGGAGACGGACAAGCGGGGAGCTCTGCGATTTCGGCCACCATGGTGGTTGTGCGACACGGGAGCAGGGTGCGCGGGGTGAGCGTTGTAGTGGTAGTATGCAGACATTATGATTCTGTTGTCGCGTGATTGCTTTCAAGATGTGTTGTCAAAGTCCAAGACGTCCGGGTGAGATGTGACTGCGCCAAGTTGGAGAGCCGTGGAGGGGAATTCGGAGTTGGTGCGGGATTAATTGAGTCGAGGTATAAACACAGACAGCAAGTATGTGCTTGAGCAAGTCGTCGTTATCGTCGTTGGTGATGGACAGATAAAGTGCGAGGCGTCACAAAGGGGAATATCGTCTTTTTGGATCAAGATGCAAAGAGAAGCAGGTTTGTTGGGTGAAGTATGTTTTTGGAGGATGGGGGAGAATTGTGGGAAGTAGAGCGAAGCGAAGCGAGGCGAGGAAGGTACGAGGGGTGAGGGTGCGAGGTGACGGCTGGCTTTGATAAGAAGGTGCTGAGTGTGGGAGGACGCAGGACGCACCGGGGACGGCGGGCGGCGGGTTTTGTTGGTTGGGGACGTTTAGACAAGGGGATCCACAGAGTATCCCACTAAAACCCACATTTAAGACCCACCCGAACCGCTTGCCGGACAGGGAGATGAGGGTGGGCCCCAAATTTAGCGAATCACTGCCCGCAAACGCCCGCCCCGCCTGCTTTGCCACCTTGTTATGATTGGGTTGACGTACAGGGAGCTAACTCTCTTTGGGACTAGCATGTACCACAGTGTAATATTGGTGGCATGCTAACAGGCCACCCTTGTCCCTGCCGGGAGGGTTGCTGAAGGCGGCACAGTGACGAGTCGAAACCTCTGAACGGTGTCGCTGGTGCGTCCAAGGGCGGGTCAGCTCCATCCTCTGCTAGCAGCCATTGTTGACGATACCTGGTCTTCGCCGGGCTGGCATGCACGACGTGCGGTATCCGAAACCCAGCGGCTACCCGACCTCGTGCCAGGCCATGCC
Organism: Fusarium keratoplasticum; assembly: GCF_025433545.1. Taxonomy (NCBI): domain Eukaryota; kingdom Fungi; phylum Ascomycota; class Sordariomycetes; order Hypocreales; family Nectriaceae; genus Fusarium; species Fusarium keratoplasticum. The sequence goes on from NC_070536.1 coordinate 2,433,872, forward strand.
CTCCAACTCCGGCACGCCCAGTGCCAGGTCGACGCGGCTGTCTCGGGGTTCCCCATTCCAGTCTTTTGTCACTTGACCGCACCCAGCTTGGCCGAAGCGTGCCCCCAGCACACTCCAGCGGGTTCTGTCCTGGGCTGGGTGCCTCTCTGAATGGGCTCTGAATGGGCGCTGGTTCTCAGCTTTGTTCCCCCAAGCTGTTAGACCGTGCAAGCGTGCGCCTCTGTTGACGACCTGGAGCCCATCCACAATCCTCCCGTCCCCAAAATTGCCATGGTTGGAACATCCGACAACAGGGCTGCCAGGCAGGCTTCCAGGGGTTCGCATCGTTCGTCAGGTGAGAGATGGCAAGCCGTCTAGAGAATTCCATCCTCAGGCACCGTCTTGGCCGCGTGCTCTCCCGGCTCCCCTCTAATTCCCCTGTGCTAGTGCAGCAAGCCCCTTTCTGAGAGCGCTTTCAGGGCCCTCGAAGCCGTGTAATTAGGCGCTTTCCCCTGGCGCAGCGCTCCCGTCGCGGGCCTTGATTGGATTGCTCGACGGTTTGTTTGTTGATTTTCTGAAATTGTTATTATCCACTGCGAGTGCGCGTGAGGCAGAGGAACGGGACTGCGTTTCTCGTCTGCGACTTCTGACTTCTGGTGCCCCGCAATCTTTGATTACCACGGCACACATATCCAATGCGATCTAGAGGGAGGTCGAGTGTATCATCCCGCTATCGTTGCCGCTGCCAATTCAGCGGCATCGTGCAGAGCGCGAGGTGAGGCCGTGAGCGAGGTAAGGTGAGCTGCAGTGCCGACGCCCACAGCCCAGCCCCGAGCAAGCAAGGAAACATCCATTCGCGTTCGATCGCGGTCTGAGCTCCAGCGCCGGACACTGGTGAACCCTGCTGGGCTGCCAGGTTTGGGGTGATGCAGCCCATGTGTGATGGATGGCGAGTGGGCTGCGGTGGGATGCTTGGTGTGTCTGTGTGTGCTCGCTCCAACTGAGGCAGTGAGCACTAGCCATGGACAGCACGGTGCATGACCTACACTGTGGGCAGCCCGTGGAGCAATTCCCGGCTTCTGGGCCACCTGATGGAGGGCTGGCACCGGCCGTGACTGGCGGCCTCGAGACCCTTCCAGGTTCTTGTGCCAGTGAATGAGCGCCGGGCGAACGAGGCCCAAAGTTGTGTCAATCGGCGTCTGGGCATGGGTCCATTGGAAACGTGGCGGGCTGACAGGGAAGAGACGAAGGTCCTGGACACTCTCGCACTGTGCCATTCTGTCATTGTGGACATGTCGGGAGACGCTCTGCAGATCGCGACCCTGTGCCCTGGACAGCCACCGAATGGGACGCCGTTGATTGTGCCCCCCCAGAAAGTCGGACCATTCTGGGACGTCGCAAGCCATCGCCACGAGAGGCAAATCGAGAGAGAGCGAGATGAACTGTCGCTTTCTGATCTCTGGGGCTTCTGGAAGTGCCGTGTGATGTTGGTTGCCGAACTGTCCGTGTACTGTAGTGTAGGGTAGCGCTATGATGCCAGATCGAGTGGCAGGACAAAGCAAAGCCCAGACCTTTTCTTTCTTTAACAACAGCAACCACCAGCCTCTCAGATTTGACAACCATCACGGGTAACCCAGGCAAGGCCAGGGATGGGATCTAGCCATCGCCTGCGGTACCTGAGCTGGCCTGCTGTCCGCCAGAAACGGATCGTCTCATCCCATACCCAACCCACGCCTGCAGGTTCTGCGTGCAACCCGCACCCGCACCCTGTAAACTCGCCCTGCCCGAGCAAGGGATTCTGATGGGACGCTCTCTCTTGTGTGCCCTGGATTGGCGCCCTGGAGGGCCCACGCTCCACGCAACCTTCACGCAGGAACTCCTTCGGCCACAGCGGCCGCAGCGCGGGCGTCTAGGTACAGTGTTGTATGCCGCGTATGGGCACTCACTGTGTCAAGATCAACCCTAGAGGGTGCAGCGGGTGCATCGCCAATGCAGGACGGGTGAGATTGTGCGTGCGCTGGGACATGGACGTCCCGTCGCCAACGATTATCGCTCGCCGTCGACGATCAGATCAAAGCCCGGCGTTTGCGATAAGGAGTGACGACGGCGGCAAAGTAAACAAAGGGCGCCAGAGAGGTCGCCTTGCCGCCTTGCCAAACGGGTTCTCATGCCCGCCGCCGCAGCTGCACGCACCACACCCTCTCGAATGCCGTCGGGTTGTTCTCTGGCAGTTCTGGTGCTGCTCGCTGGCCAACACCAACCACCGCCTCCTCTGGCGCACACATCCAATCGATCTCGGTTAGATCACCACTGATCCATCATGCCCTGCCACTGGACTGGTCTTTGATGATTTGATCGTGGCCTCCCCCGTCCAAGCGCCTCGTCAGGCTTCCCTCCTTGTCCCGTCCACCACGCCACGAGCATGCCCGGGCGCTGTGTGTCATTTGCCAGAGCATCATGCGGGGAGGGGTTGGCCGATGGCACTATCTATTTTGGGTAGGCTGTGAGCCTGCTAGCGGAGGTTTAAACCTGGTGCTTCTTTGTTCCTCGTCGTCCGGGCCAAGGGGTTGGGGAGCAAAGAGAAGGGAGGGCTGGAAGGGGAGGGCTTCGCCCACGCCGATCCGTCAAACGTGTGGTCCATACGAGAACTGTTCGTCCCTGAACTCTCCAGATCTCGGGACTACCACCCGAAATGGCCATGCTTTGTGCTTCAGTTCACCTAGCGCAAAGCCTGAGAGAATCTAGAGCTTGGATGGTGCAACTCTGCACTGGATTGTCCGCAAAAGTCAAACCTGCCAGGCTCAAAGTCTGCGACAGCCCAGACACGGGCGCTGACCGACGAAGCAATCCTGTCTACCCTGAAGACACAGAGATCATGTCCCGTTTGGGCGCCCTGCAGAACGATCCCTGCATAGTCTCAGGCATTGCTCGGACGTTGTCGAACATGGTCTCGGCATTGAACAACTCAAGGTGACTGACAGGTGCTCCCACTGGATCGAGTGAACGGCCGGCTCGACCCCACGAAAGATGTTGAGCACGATGGAGAGACTGTGCGAGAGAGATCACTCCATGAGGGAACACTCGATGAGGGGGAAAAGCCTCCAAGCCTCCTCACCACCATGACCAGCTGCATCACGGCGCAACCAGTCACAACATCAAGACCTCATCCTCCATCCGTGATCTCTGCATTGAACGGACCATGCACAAGAGTGCACGCACACATCAGTCAGTCCAGTCACAGTGTTGAAAGAGAAAAACCTCATCACTCACGAGTCGAGTTGAGTTGTGCCCTCCCTCCCCCCAGACATGAGACGAGCTATGATTTGATACACACCGCGTGCCATCTTTCTTCATCGCCACACCGCCATTTCCGACGGACGGCCTATGGCATGTCTCGTCGGCTACGGCGCTCCTCACGCCGATTCGACTGGCCTGTCTCACCCGGCGGAGAAAAAAAGAAAAACGCGCTTCTCGTTCGCAAGTCCGAGCTCAGCCCACGCGGAGCCACCCTTGGGCTGAGGCTGGGGTGGTCTCGGAACTCCGTCACAGAAGGCGAGCCACCCCGCGCGCCACAATCCGGGAGCGGGAGGGAGAGATGATGTCAGTTGCTTGTTTGCTTTGTCCTTGGAAGATTAGTCTCATGATGAGCCTCCCTTTGGATGGATCCAGGTTCAGCTTTCAACGTTTGGGAGACAAACATGCGTCATGCCGATATGACTCGACCTTCCGACAACGGCCGTGTCTCTTTAGCATGACACCTTTCGCAACCTGTTCTTTTGCATGACGAGGCAGCACACAAGGCTCTATGGCTTGTCGAGTTGTGCCCCGCCGTTTCTTATCTCAATCTTATCTCGCGGGCTGTCACCTCCAGCCAATCCGCACTCAAATCTGATGTTAAAGACAACCAACTCAATCCCGTTGCAACTCTCCGACGAGCGAAACCGCGAACAGCCCGGTACCCGGGCCAAGGAAAACGAGACACCAGCATCAAGGCATTGGCATATCCTCCCATGAAGGTAGTTAGTGAAGTCTAATAATGGATAAAATGGCAGATAAAATAGATCTAAAACTGTGTAATTGCAGAATACCTCTTGTCATATTTCTGTAAATTCTATATAATTCATTTACATCATGTTGCTATTCTGGTGTCTCTGCCCCGCGTGCCCGGGCAACTTGTGCGATGTTGCCAACGGTCTTGTTGCCTTGGAGACAGTTGGCCCTTTGTCCAACCATGAGGCCGGTGAGCGGCGACCCCGAATGCAGCCTTAGTCTCCTCGGCCTGTTACACAGGCCCGTAGCAGATGGCAACGGCCCTAGCGCTTAGCACATTGACAATGGAATCGAAGTCCTGGTGGTCATGATGACTGATCAATTTTGAGGCCACAAGTGTGTCAACCGTTTGCAACATGAAACGCCCTTGGAATGAGTGATGGCAACTGCCCTACTACTTCAACTAGCTGAGATAACTATTTCTATATGGACTCTGAGAGTCTCAAAAGGCCTGTAGGCGAGTGAGAGAGTGCTTGCTGGTCATCGACGAGTTGAGATCACTTGGCCCTCGGCAGAGAGGAAATATCAGATCAATGATAGCAAAGTGTCTTAAGAAAAGACCAGGAATGAATTATTCTAATTCTATCAACAGTTTCATTCCTATCCTTTATTCTAGATTTAACCACCAAGTTTTCCAAACGCTCATATCAATGTTCAAGTTGATCTATCAAGTAACTATTAGATCACCTGGATGATGTCTAGAAATCCTTGAAGTGTACTATCTCGGCGCATTTACATAGACCACGGGACTAATAATAGACCTGATGTAATTTATTAACTAGGCCAGAGCTTCCCGCATATCTCATCATGTGTAAGAACGGAGGGAACAAGAGTGAGGCGAGACAAGCCCCATGGTGTCAGCGATTCCAAGTTCTTGGGATGACCAGAGGGAGCAATACTACATTACGATCGAGATAGACGATCAGTGATCTTAATGCAAGGGGAACTGGCGTGCCACGTCATGGCTTTTGTTGGTAAGTCAGTTCTCCCTTGGCTGACGACGTCGCTAAGAATGCTGAAGATGTTTCAGCCTGCACCAATATGTCTCGGACCGTGTTGCCTGGTACGACACCCGACTGACTGGAGTATTTAGTGAATCCTAATACATTGCGATCAATTTGGATTTATCGTTTGAGTTTGAGTAGCTCGTATCTAGGCACCTGGTTGGTATGGATCTGAGGCCTCCAGTGACATTCAACTATTCGTTCTTTGACAGACGACTTTGGCATTCTTTGTTAGGAAGTACCGATTCTGACCTATCAATTTAATTTCTCGGCGATATTTGACTGTGGTGCTAAGCGGAATTCATTCGTATGGATGTTAGTATTTCATTAAAAGCGATGTTCTCCGGCATTGTTAGGTGGACTCTACCTTTGTGAGCCAGAAGTCACCATACAAGCTATGAGGTTTGATGAAATGAGGTCTCTAGTCTTTTAAACCTTTATGAAATTGCATTGTGACTGGCTTTTACTAAGTAGGATGCGAATCGACTTCCTCGTTGACTGTTCCTATCACATCTCGGAGTATGCCAGCCATGGGGATCTACTTGAAGTCTACTTCACAAATAGCTAGAAATCGGATGATAAGAACCAATTGTACATGTATACATTAGAAAACGATTATCTAATATCCTGTAGGGCTTAAGCTTCTCCCTTTAGCATCCGAGGTGGTTCGATATGTAAGCGACGCTGGCTCAATATCTTGAATGGCCCACTGGACGCGACCATCATTGCACTCTTACGTGAGGTTTTACTTATGTAACTCCGCACAGATAGAGCACCAGCGCCGGATCCCTCGGTTAGAACGTTAGGTCCTGGCGATCGGTCGACTGGTTGGCCCTGCTCGGGTGTCTCTGTTAGTTATGGAGGACCAAGCAAGAGTCTACAGGTAATTCTGGACTGATACGTATCGTAGGGGTGCCCGATTTGCCCAAGATGGTCTCGAGATGAAGAACATGGGGGCATGAATGCTGTTGTGCTCGAATTGATTAGAACGGCCCTGACCGGGGTGATGGTGCTGGCGGTGATGTTGCTAGTTGTCAAGTCAGTCTGATATCTGCAACTGGGCTTACTTGGCCCCTTGACAGATCTGTAGAGATGGCTTGTATACTTCATGCATAATACGCCTTATGTTCAAAGTGAATGGCCAATGCCACTTTGCGCCCTGGGAATGACGGCCAAGTCTCCACCGTAGCTCGGCGCTTGCGGAGCTTTAAACTCGCCGCTTCGCCATCCCATTCAACGTCAACTCTCTCTTCTTACAACGACCAGTCCCATTTGTCATCCTTTGGTAAGATTACCATGGGACTCCTCGATCTTGCAGAGAGCCCTTCGTTGGCGTCCATTCTCTTCATTGTGACTTCAGTCACTCTGCCCCTCCTCATCCTCATTGTCTTCCGCCGCCAATCTGCATCAAACTCGTTGCCGCTACCCGACCCTGACGAGATTATAAGCCTTCGTGTGTATCCGGTTAAATCATGCCGCGGCTTCGAAGTCAAGTCTGCCAAGCTCTTGCGCACCGGCCTGGACCTGGACCGCAACTGGATGTTCATGTCAGCTGTGAACCGTGAATTCATCACCATCCGACAGAACTCAAACATGACCCTCATCCGCACAGCTTGGAATTCCGATACAGACGTGCTTACTATTACTCTTCATGATTACAAGATTGAGATACCGGCTCATCCGAGCACTGAATGGTTGGAAAGCAACGCTGAGCTGAGTAAGGCCGAGATTTGGGGCGAGAAGACAGACGCTTGGGAATATCCCGCGAGTCTCACCCAGCCGATATCGGAATTCCTCAAGATGGACGTTCGTCTAGTGTACAAGGGACCGACACCTCGTGTGCTGCGTGGTTGTGGAGCGCCTCATCGTCTGGGACGTACTGAGGCCACCAAATTTGCTGACATGATGCCTGTACTGGTGAGTTGATTTGACGTTGTGGCAAAGTAACCTTCCTCATTAACATACACAGGTTGGATCCATGGCGAGCATCACTGAGCTCAACGAGCGACTGACACAAGCGGGTGAAGACAAGATTGACATTGAACGGTTCCGCCCCAACATCATCATTCGTGGAAGCACCCCATGGAACGAGGATGGTTGGAAATCACTACGGATCAATGAGGACCAAAAGCCTCTTGATATGGACGTCGTATGCCGCTGCCTGCGATGCCACGTACCCAATGTCGACCCAGACACGGCCGAGAAGCACCCACGACAGCCCTGGAATCAGCTGATGAAGTATAGAAGGATCGACCCGGGACTCAAGTTCAAGCCGAGCTTTGGCATGCTCTGCGCACCGAGGACTGAGGGGACGATCGAGGTTGGGATGAAGTTTCGGGCTACGGCCATGACCAACGACCACTTCTTTCTCAGTCCTATGAAATGAATATGTCAGATATGAGAAGCCGGATTGTTGTCTCAATATCAGAAAAATAACATCGGTTTGTAATTATAGGGATCTGAATACCGAAGAGATGTTCTCATTAGCTACTAGTTTGGGGAATATACCTTGGCCTGTCGGATATGCTTCTTTGTTGCACATGCTCTCTTAAATATCTTACGTGTATCAAGCAGAAGAAAACTTCCAACATTTCTGGTTCACTCATGTCAGCGGGTCGTTACCCAACATGAAGGGTGGCGAGATGCCTCGGAGGCGAGCATGCCGGATTCGAATAATCCAATTTCGTATGTCAGGGACAAGGCAACTCATGAGGGGCCACGATGGAATAAGAACCTAGTTTGAGCACCTCCAGTTGTCAATGACCGAGTGTTTCCAGTGACGAGCAACTCTGTTCGCGTGTAGAGTATCTGTATACACAGAGCAAGGAGATATGATACTCTATTAAAACGACCCTGGGACGAGAGTGTAGCTTCAGAGTTCCTTTATGTCACCGTTGATTCTTCCTGTCTCGAGACAATGCTATGTACACTATCCAAGTTTCATCTCTGAGCTATCATGGCTCGTTCTCTAAACTAAACTAATGTAAACAGCGATAGGTTTTGAACAAACTGATACCAAGCCTTGATACTCTAGCAGAGCCTCTTGATAGTTTGAGGATATACTGGTTAGAAACTACAAGACTTTAAACATGCAGTCGAATAGATATTGATGACCTAGGACGCAAAGGTCAACGCTCGGCTCACTTACATCAAGAGCCTGTATGAGGAAAACCAATTCACATGGTATTACTTCCGTTCGCACCGGAGATGTCTGAGACATACAATGCGTGACTCGCCAAGCTGTGGAGAAGAAACGCCCTTGGATCGACATGAAGCGCGCCCTAGTGTCGATGTAGGCGCCTCACTGTCGACGTTGAGCGCCCTATGCCATGGACGCCCTCCGTTATCAGCGGATCGTTGGCAGCGGCGTTCCTGATTGGCAGTTTCTGCTTTGTGGATTGTTTCCTAGTCATGATTTGGTGAGTAAGATCCGAGCAGGGGGGATGATTCCATGTCTTGCAGTTTGCACAACTTGACACAATGTGGAGAAGTGTCAGTTGAATGCTGCATGCGGCCGGTCCGATATCGAAGCTCGCGCCGGCGGCGCATTTACGTCAGTCATGATTTGGTGGAGTTCATCATGGAAGCTAGGTGGACCAAGTTATTGTATAGGTATCTGCAATTTCACTGTGCTGCATTCTAGCTGAGCAAACGTGTAAGCATGCATCTTGTAATTTCTAGAACTTTGAAACCAGGTTTGTGTAATGAAGTATTTTGAACGTATTTGATCTAATATCCTTGCACACTAGAACGAGTGATCATCATGAACGCCAATATAGATAATTCTAAATCGCTAGAATTGAAAGACTGGACATTGGTTAGACATACTCTAACCGAGACAGTGCCGTAGCCGCGTCAAAGGAAAAGTTGATAAAACTACAATAAGTCGCAACTGTCATGGCGTCGACGTAGTTGGGGCTTGTAAGTGTCGTCTGTGTCCCCGGCTTAAGGGGCACCCCCGAGGCCACAATATCGTCAGATGGATCGCACAACTCGGGGTACTTGCTGAAGAAGACGGGGTCAATCTTATAGTACGAGGCTCCGCAGTCCATCTTGAGGTGTTTGAAGGCGAGATACGCGTACTCGGGGGATGAGAAGAGTGTCTTGATGTCAGGTGCTGGGAGGGATGCCATGTTGTCTATGCCTTCGCCTTCACCTTGTTGGAGAGCCATGCTTGCGATGAGGTCTGTTACGCGGATGTAAACCTTCATCAAGGAGCCCCCTACTACCAGCTCAGAGAGGGTAGACTCGACGACGTACGCGCTGACGGTATCGCAGAATATCTGGTCAACACAGGGGTTGGCGGCATGGAGTTGTATAATCCGATCTCGTATCGACGCAAAAGGGATCCAGTCGACAACGCAGGGGTACTGCCCTTGTAGACCAAGTTGAAGCTCTGTCGGTCGATACCGTTCGTGCACTCTCGAGTAGGTGAGGGAGCAGGGCAAGATTTGCCAAGCAGTGAGCTCGATGATGTGGAAGAACCTCGTCTTTGCGTACCAGTTCATGACGTCGGGGCGAGTGACGCTGTTGAACATGGCCAGTACAGTAGAGACAGACTGATAGAGCCTATATGTCATGTAAGCGTAAACTGTTAGCTTTTGAGGTCAATAGACTCACGTTTGGCAAGACCGGTTATCGAGAATCGTCGGCTTCAGCTTGGTCAACAACAATCTCTTCAAGATCTGGATGTGGTCCGAGATTGGCGAGTTGGAATCGACCCATCTCAAGCCGCTCGTGGGTCTGGAGGACGCACAAGACTCGATGGCATCGATGTATGACTGGCTGCCCATCTGATAATTAAAGTTCCAGATATTCGGTATTCTCTGCAGCTGTAGGGGGGACTTGGATAGGTTCGGGTCGATTGGGCCTACGCTGCCCATGACGTCGCGTATCAGGTTGGATCTTGCTTGAACGGAATCACTGATTGGAATTTCGATGGTGGAATCGACGTCGGTTGGGAAGGACAGGTCAGGGATTTGGATAGCTTCGAGGGCAGCAGAAGAAAAGGGTGGCCAAGGGGTTGAGTCAGACTGTGCTTTATCAGCAGTAATAGATTCGTCCCTTGATGGCTCGTTCTCTTCCTGTTCCGAGTCTCTCTCTTCGATCCGTGGTTGACGAGGCAGAGAACTCTCAGATCGACCAAGAATCTTGGAAGATGATGAAGCTATCATCTGAAGCGTGACTTGTACACCTTCCAACCGCGACTGTAGCTCGGTGATGTGAGCACGTAGACGGCCATTCTCCTCTTCGAGCTCGACGACTCTCTCATTGTCTGGCTTCTGCGAGGCTTCGGCTCGATTCCTCAGATCCCTGAGATACTCGGCTTGTCTTCGACGAAAGGCGCGCTGGGAGAGACGGTTACGGAGTTTCCTTGACACGCAAGAATAAGCGAATGTCTACAGAGGTAGATGCGATAGAGACAAACCTCTTTTGATTCTTGTCCAGCTCAGATGATGTGGGCTCATGCTGGTCATCAGTCGATGCCCTCGTGGAAGCCATGGTGTAAGTGAGACAAAGAGTGTAACGACACGATGACGAGATAAATCCATGACTGTACATGCCTGGTTGGACCCTGGCCTTTATACTTGATAGCTGGCCCAGTTTTCATTGGTGTTATGCCATACCGGGCCGGGACCAGGTAGGCCGCCGGCCGGAGTTGTACAAGATGGGCAGGCTCATATGGGATGACTCGGCCACGGCCATCATCCTGGCTGTTAGTTGGAAACACTCACGAGTTGGCTGGTAACTATGGCCCCCCAGCAAGAGACCAGTGAATACTTGGCTGCCATAAGGATCAGCTCTAGCATTTACTGGATAAGACTGTAATAATAGCACCTCTTGCTCGCATTCTTGTACATGATACCCCGGATCGTGATGGATGGTTCGTGGGGAGTGACCCACCGCGTGGCATGCCATGGCGTTGCGCCCTATTGTCAAGGGCTGTCACCATCTGCAGGAGGGGGTAAGCACATGCACGGCTCCCTGGATCAATGTTCTAGACTTGAACGGATTGCGTTTGACAATCTAATACAATAGTATGACGAACATCTGCCCGCGGAGACAACATATACAATGCCACTCTTCTGCCACCAAATGTTGGTAGCTTGGCCCCGTGGAACCCGATAACCCTATACTACCCGCTGATCTTGTTGTTATGCCTATCGTGCCATTTGCCTTGTAATTTCCTACTCATCAGTAGTGGCTTATCGCAACGCCAGCTCAATCCTCTTCAACCTCCCCAAGCTTTCCCGACATATAGTCACCCAACGCCGCCTCAAACGCGCCAATCATCTCAACATACCGACGCTCGATTTGGCGTTTCTGCCCAGGGTGGGAAATGTATTTCCACGGGGTATCGACCATGTCACGCAGCTCGTACGCTAGCCTGCTGAGACACTTGAACAAGGGCGGGAACTCTGATACAAGGACGTGAAAGTTGTCTAACGAGATGTCCTTGGCTTTTCTTCTTGCTAGGTGATCAAAGCTTCCGTCGCTCCAACCGTCGAGCACACTCTCAGATGAGGGTTCGTCGTCTCGGCAGATGACAACCCAGAGAAAGACGAAGAAGAAAGAGTCCAGATCATGAAGACACGAGTGCTGTCCGTGTTTCATCAAGTCGATTGACATGAAGGGTCTGGTCCCAACGACCTGTTCGGATGTAGCGGAGAGATCTGCTACTTCTTTGCTCAGGTCAAGGTCGATCAACATTCCCCGCGGTTCCCCTTCTTTCTCAACATCGGGGATGATAATGTTTCCAGTGGAGATATCCCGATGGAGAATCCCACCGTCGAAGTATAGAGAACGATGTGCCTTGAGGGCATCGCGGAAGGCCTCGAGTAGCTCTGGGATGTCGTCGAACTTTGATATGGGACGTCCGGACGGGGTGACAACCAGGCAGGACATGTCCAAGTCCCTTGACAGCGTAGCCGCTGGATCAGCACGTGGGAAGTCCCCGTGCCTTATAAGCTGCAAGCGTTGACAAAGGTTGGATGATCCATCAACTACATGATAGCTGACCAGTCGCACCACTCCCTGGACGTTTCGCTGCTTGGCAAGCCGTAGCATCTCTTCCTCCGGGCTTCGGGATCGCGACCGCCATGAGAACTTGACCACATGTTCGTACTCGGAACCAAACGTCCTTGCTCGGTAGCAAATGGTGCATCGGCTCACGATCTTCCTGGGATGCACAAGCGGCGTTCGTTCCAGGTAAAGCTTGGGTTGAGGATAGTAACCATGAGCCGGAATAAAACTCCCTATAACATCATAGCGAACGCTTGGATTCACGCCCAACTCGATGTCGCTCATCCATTGGTAGTTCTTAACGACGTCGACAGTCAACTGGTTCATAATGGTGCCGGGCCATATCGAGTTTGGGTCAAAAGGTGTTGACCCAGAGCAGTACATGCCAGATCGGTCAAACACCCACCGCTCGAGAGAAGAACCATGGACAAAGTATCCATGCACAAATAAACGAGTTGGTTGGCTCCGGAAAACTTCTCGGGCGCACTTGTACAGCTCTCGGATTCCTTGGTGATATCCAAAGGCGGTGTCCACGTGGAAACCGACGACCTGTATACTGTCCCAGCTAAAGGATCTGTCGGACTGGTAAAGCAGGACCGGATGACCCCCAGCGGGGCAGCGATGGGCATGTCTCGGTGGATAAGTTGAAAAGATTGCTAGACGTTTCTCTCTGCGAGCCCAGGGGTATAGGGGATACACCTCGTTGAAGTTTGTGGCGTGAAGGGTGTGGTCTCTGACCTCACCCCTGGGTCCCTCCATGGTGATGTTGAGTTATGGTTATGCGGAAGACATTTGGGACTGAGATGATATTCTTTGCATCAGAGTCTGGAGCTTGTGTGTGGTCGATGAAATAATATGAGCAAGTGGGCGAACAGAGTCTGATGCCTGTTTGTGATGTTGGATAATGGATGCGAGAAGCGATTGGGCTGGCTGTTGAACATGCCCTGTAAAATGAAGTAATAATTTGGAAAAATTTGGCCTTCTCTGTTTGTTGAAGGAAAAAGGGAGGAAATGGAATGCTAATAGGAGACGCTCTGTTTATTATTGTTTATAGAGTTTGTTGCATAGAGTTCTGTTTCGCAGCGCACAGCCTCGTTGGTGTTTACAGGGCCTTGTACAAACTATAAGTTGCCGTGAATGAGTTTAATGGATACATTCACTTTATCGATGGGCAGGGTTCAAAGTTTGAACTTGATGGCACTTGTTTTGAGTCAAGTGGTCTGAGATAGGCTCCTCGGGGATAAAGTTCACCAGGTACTGGCAGGCAGATATGCCATATCGCGGCGTTAATGCAGCATTGAGTTGGCCATCTGTTAGAAACTCTGTTCCCTCCTGTGACTAGCTGTCTGAGGAGGATATCAAGACCGTGTTCTTTGCTACTATTCCCGATACATCCTTTGTTTTGCGGGAAGGAAAGTGAAGCACTTAACAAAGAGGGATAATATCATACCCAATGGGATGAGTATCCCCCAAGGGTCAACTCCCATGGCTTGAGGCATTCATTTTAACTTGGTGGAGAAAGAGAACATGACCTAACCATGTTTGCATCTGTCCGTTTTCATTCATTCAGAAGAGCTTTGATCATGATGATGATTTTTTTTTTTTTTACCAGAACTAGAGACCCATTGAAATCTGATCTCTCCACTTGCAGCAGTAAAATAAACACCTCAAACCACACAATAACCAGGCAGAAACAAGTCATTTCAGAGACATCCACAGCCTCAAGACACATTCACCTGCCTAAACAGACGAGAGCGGGTTTTCTTGACAGATATTTTACGTTATAGTCTGTTGATCATTACTAGTCTGTTTCCTATATGGGAAGTTTCCTAGTCCCTGCCAGCGGATATGGGTCATAGCGGATGTTTCTTCTGGGGCCCGGTCATCCGACTTGGCTAGATTCTCCCCTGATATTAATATCAAGCACTTTTTTCACATTTTTTGATAGATAAGAAGACACCCTACAAAGTTGTTTACCACCAGGAAGTTCGTGGTGCTAAAGCTCGACCACGTCCAACTTCTCCCAACCAACGAGGTACACAAACAAACCAAAAATGTCCCCTAAACTCATGCCCCAAAAACGCTCTCCTCGTTACAACACGAGACTCTTGTGGAGATTGTGGGGAGATTCTAATCCCCCGTGGGGAAGAAGGAGACCCGCAGTCTGGGGTTTCGTCAAGGATCACGGAATAACGAGACTCGCATTGGACGCCTTGTCATGACTTGCACGCCTTATTGCTTGTCTTGAAGTTTAAGGCTTTTCTGAAAAAGCTTATAAAAAGTCATCTCTTGCGCTGCATGTCGATAAGTACTGCAGTTCTTTATCAGTCACCTAATATCGTCGTCATGGATCACTACATCACCCCTCCTGCCCCTGAGAGCTCCTCAGACGACAAGAACATCTCAGACATGGACAAGATCGAAGCTGTTCGTCGAAACTCTGACGAAGCCCTTGGCCAAGTCATGGGCCTAGACCTTGAGAAAGAAAAGACAGCCCAGGGCGATGCCTACTTTCATCGTCTGGGCTGGAAGCGCCTCACTGTCATCCTCATCGTCACTGCCATCGCCCTTGGTAGTCTGAGTCTCCCCGGAGCATACGCAACGCTGGGGATGATACCGGGAGTCATTGTCACGATCGTTTTCGGGTTCGTCGCTATCTATGCTAGCTATATCATCGGCCTCGTCAAGCTCAAGTACCCCGAGGCCAAGAGTTATGTCGATGTGGGAACCCTTCTGATGGGGAAGTGGGGTGATGTATTGTTTAGTGTCATCTTTGTGTCTTTACTTACTCTAGTTGTTGGATCACATTGCCTAACGGGCACAATTGCCTTTGTCACCATGACAGAAAGCGATGTGTGTTCTCTGGTTTTCGGGGTCATGTCGGCCATTATCCTGTTGATCCTCGCTATCCCACCCTCGTTCTCAGAAGTTGCCATCTTGGGTTATATCGACTTTGCCTCTATTCTGATTGCTATCGGAATCACAGTCATAGCTACAGGGGTGCAGTCGTCTGAGCCAGAGAATCCCTGGTCTGCCTGGCCCAAGGAAAACATCAGCCTTGCTGAGGCTTTTGTTGCAATTTCAAACATTGTTTTTGCCTATGCGTTTGCTAGTAAGTTCCTGAAACCTTGGCCATTTACTATACTAACTTGGAATGCACAGTTGGACAAATATCCTACATGGATGAGATGCATACGCCAGAGGACTTCACAAAGTCCATCTCGACCTTTGGCGTGGTCCAGACCACCATTTACACGCTTACCGGGTCCCTTATCTACGTCTTTGTTGGACAGGACGTCAAGTCACCCGCGTTGCTCTCGGCTGGTCCCCTAATTTCAAAGATCGCCTTTGGCCTCGCGATCCCAGTCATCTACATCTCGGGTTCCATCAACACAACTGTCGCCGCCCGGTTCATTCATGGGAGAATCTATAAAAACTCTATCACACGTTATATCAATACAGCCAAAGGATGGATTAGCTGGATAGTAGTTGTCACTGCCATTAGCCTTGTCGCTTGGATTATTTCTGAGGCGATCCCTTTCTTCTCGGAACTCCTATCGCTGACTGGCTGTCTTTTCGTCGCGGGAACTTCGTTCTATATCCCTCCAATTATGTGGTATTACCTTCTGAGGGAAGGGAAATGGCACGAAAAGCATAACTTGTGGACGGCGATGGCAAACCTTACCGTATTCGTCCTGGGCGTCACCGTCTTTTGCATCGGTACTTACGCCAGTGTGGTGGAAATCGTGAGTTCACTTCTCATCACTTAACTAGGTACTGTAAGCTAACTGACCTGGTAGATCAAAAAGTTTGATTCAGGCTCCATCAGCAGGCCCTTCTCATGCCGATGAGTTAGTGTCGAGTACCTCATCATGACTGAGATGCCAAGCGGCGGGATTATCTTGCCCCATATGACCTCTTTGTCAAGGTGAATTGGTTTAGAATACCTGATTTTTGCAGGATGAGCAATGGTTTTGTCTTTGAGGGCTTTTGTAATACGTGTCGTATATACACCATGTAGTCAGTTTATGATACCTCCTCAACAATTCGAGTTTGGCGGAACTTGCGGCCCGCCATCAACCCTGGCGGCTCCTCGATCCGCCTCCGGGCTGTAGTCAGATTCTTGTCCTCCCACGACACTCGTCCATTGTTGACATACGCGGGCCCCTTATTTAAGCATATCGTTATGTCACCAGGGACATGTTCCACTCAGGCGTCAACAGCCAACAGCCCGACAGAAAATACGGCGGGCCGCCTCACTCACATTGCATATTGGCACGTTCCGCTTTTTCTTTCACCCTTTGTCCGTCAAGAACTCACTGACAGGTAAGGGTGGCCAATCAAGGGACTTCCAAAGGTCAGGTTTACCTGGGGATGTTAGCTTGGAGGACACTGAAGAGGGTCGTTGATCAAGACATATAAACCGTCCCATATTCCTCTCTTGCGCTTTTGATGGTGTTGACATTGAAATTTCCGTGGCTCTCAAACCAATCTCTTTCTCGCCCTAGGTTCACGTTCCACGATCTGCCAATATTCACTTTACACAACCAACCCTCGCCATCACCACATCATGTACATTCGCGACATTCACGCAGAGAAGGATCTCCGGGTTCTCCGACGTCTTATCAGAGAAAATCCCCTCGGTCTCTTCACAACAGTCATCTCGTCGCCTTCAGGGGCTTTCCCATACCTCCAAACCAGTCACATCCCCTTTGTTCTGGACATTGAAGATGAATCAAGCGAGACGGAGCTTGGAACTCTGAGAGGCCACTTGGCCAGGGCAAACCCCCAGAGCAAAGCCATAATCGAGGAAGCCACTACAAAGTCCACTCGCGTGCTGGAACATGATGTTTTGGTCCTCTTTCAGTCTCCAGTTCACGCCTACATCCCTCCCGAGTTTCTCTCCGAGACAAAGCCCAAGACCCAAAAGGTGGTTCCTACATGGAACTACGCCGCTGTGCAGGCATATGGAAAGGCAACCGTCTATGTCGACTCCAAGTCGGAGGAGACCTCTGCCTATCTCAACTCGCAGATCGACGCCCTTACCAGGCACATGGAGGTCAACATCATGAAACACACCGGCGAGGATGGCAGGCCCGAGGCCTGGAAAGTGACCGATGCTCCCGCGAAGTATACCGAGCTTCTGAAGAAGGCGATCATTGGAGTCGAGATCAAGGTTGAGCGCATGGAAGGAAAGTTCAAGATGAGCCAGGAGGAGCCAGCTGGAGACCGTGCCGGCGTCATCGAGGGCTTCCGGGGTCTTGGAACGGAAAGGGCCCGACAGGTGGCGGATCTTGTGGAAGAACGACAGAAACTCAAGTATGGAAGGGAATAAACCTGGAATCAGGCATGAATCTCCGTATACAAGTATTCAGGGGCTCGGAAAACAGGTATTGCACCCTTCAATCTCGACGTGTTTAAATCTGGGCGCTGGAATGAGGAGTGAATCGACGTACGTGAATAGTATCAATAGATATTCCGGATACTTAAGTATTCTCTCAACTAAAATTCGCAAAGTTCTTTAACGTATGTGTAATATCCAAATATGCCCTGGTTGAATAGGCCATTCAGCGTGTTGCTCGACATTGCGGCCTTGTTCATTGGCGAAACCCAGTACCCGCCGACCTGGTAACCTCAAAGGATATAATGAAAGAATTAAAATGCTTAGGAAGGCCGAGATAGCCATCGGAGAACTAGAATCAAGATAACATGCTATCGATTCATTCAAGGGCGCAAGGGTCACCTGTGTCAGTGATCAAATCTGCAATCAGTCGCATCACGATGCGCACCGCCATTGCCTCAACAATTCTTCCTTCAAGGCAGCCTGCCCCTCATTAACCTCCATGATACTTTGGAAATTTTCAAGCATTCAAGTTTGGCTTGCATTTGTATCTAAGTGAATGCCCCTAAGTAGCGCATGCATCAGCCACAACAGGATTCAGCCTTGTTGGCGCGCCGCACCAGCCACCGGACCTTCCGATCGGCGGTGGCGGTCGCCAGCCTCGCCTCGACGAGACCAGACTCTCCCCTCTTCAACGTGCCTTGTTCACCTCGGATCAGTCTCCCAGCTGGTCTCATTCTCCCGCCTACGAGACCCGCAGCTTCGCCGGAAAGACGCCTTGACGGGCGCGTCTCGAGAAGCCATGTCGGCCAACTACTGGGAGTCGACGCAACGTCGCTTCTGGCAGTTCACCAAGGATCAGCTGGTAACGATGCGACAGAAACTCGAAGACGACAACGCCGAACTCGTCCGCATGTTCCCGCTCCCGCAGCAGCGCCATCTAAACATCTACTTTAATCAACGTGCGTTCTTCGCCCCGGGCTGCATGGACATCGTCGCTGACTTCTCTGCAGAGTTGATACGGTTAGCAAAGCGCCTCACGATCCGACAGCAGTCCATGGCCACGGCCCAAGTCTACATGAAGCGATTCTATTCGAAAGTCGAGATCCGCCGAACGAACCCATACCTTGTCATCGCGACCGCTATTTATCTGGCATGCAAGATGGAGGAGTCGCCTCAGCACATCAGGTTGATCGTGACTGAGGCCCGGCAGATGTGGGGAGACCTCGTCGCCATCGACACGTCCAAGCTGGGCGAGTGCGAGTTCTTTATGATCAGCGAGATGCGGTCGCAGCTCATTGTGCACCAGCCGTACCGGAGCATCAGCGCTCTGCGATCTGAGCTGTCGCTGGTGGAGGACGAGGTTCAGCTGGCCCGGTCAGTCATTAACGACCACTACATGACTGACCTACCCCTTTTATACGCTCCGCATATTATTGCACTGGTGGCTATCCTGCTGGCTCTGGTGCTTCGACCTAATAATTCGGCACCTGGACAAAGCTCTGGCTCTGCGGCTGCCGCGGGTCTCGCGGCCGCTCAGCAAGCGCTGTTGCGAGCCCAGGGACAGTCCTCACAGACTGGATTCTCGGATGCTAGCCCTGCAGAGCCCAAAGAGAAGCAGCAGCAGGCTAGAGTCTCGCGTGTGCAGAGGTTCGCGGCCTGGCTGGTCGAGAGCAACGTAGAGATCGCGTCCATGGTGGACGCCACGCAGGAGATCATTTCCTTTTACGAATGCTACGAGCAATATAACGACAAGCTCACACGGGAGCAAATCAACCGGTTTGTGAAGGCTCGGGGTTTGGATAAGTAAGCAGTATTCAGCATGGATGACATGAGGAACGAGACATGAAGCGTTTGGACGGTTTGGGAATTATACATACATAGCATCGATGCGGCGTTTGGGTGTCTCGGGCCAGTTTGTACTGTGGCATATAGATCAAGAATGCAACATTGGCATACTTTGCGCTATAAGGCTGATGGCTTGGATGGTGTTTGATAAGATCCGAATCCGAATCCATGGTTGAATCGAATCAATCAACGCCACCACCAGCCACAAAATGTCACCGGGCTCCCACTTCAAGGTCTTGGTACCTCGGATCTACACAACCAATCAAAGAGACAGGGAATAACTGCAGGTCAGGCAGGGATGGGAAAACGCCTCCGGATCCGACCGCAGGGCATCAATTGAAGAACAAGACGGGCTAACAGCATGTCCAAGTGCATGCTAAGCGAATATTTCGCCTGCAAAAGAAATTCGTTCAAAGCCCTTGAGCCGAGACAGAGCGACTTGTCTGCCAGGTCGGCGGGTCCTTCCGGGGCGCTAGACATAATGCAAGGGCTCTGATTGATCGCCGAGCTTCCCTGAATCCCCCGGCGTTGGCAGCGGGAGGGCCTTTAGGGGCCCTGACGCCCTGTTACGGCACCTAACCTATGGGGCCTCTGCGGCATGTGCTCTCCACTGCATTGGATTGGATTTCAGGCTCTTTTACCCCGTGGACCTCAAAACGTCACAACCTGGTCACCCTCTCCCGAACCCTCGTCGATTGGCATCCCCATTGGATCTCCAGCTATCTCCCGTCCTCCAGCTCAGCCATGTCCCCTCCGTAACCCCGATAACAATCGCCGTCGCCGCACCTTGACCTCTTCCGCTCTGTCGACGACGACGACGACGACGACTACGACGACTACGACTCCTCTTGCGACCGCCCCTCGATCACCACCCCGGACATCGAATCGCCGGACATCTACCTCCCGGCGAGATATGCCGCCGGCGCCTCCTTCGTCATGAGCGTGTCCAAGCTGGTTAGCGAAGTCGGAGATGGCTTGAGGGAGTCGCAGAACTCGCGCGATGCCCGCGTCGAGGAGCTGTGGACGAGCCTCGAGCCCGACAAGACGGGCGAGCTGGACCTCAAAGGCCTGCAGAAGGGGCTCCGGAGGATTGATCATCGTAAGCGAGCGGGAGCTTGAAAGAGACGGACCATGACATGCTGATGGGCCATCGCAGCCATGAAGAACGCCGACGACATGCTCAAGCGCATCATGGACGAGGTGGACAAGAACCGCGATGGAAAGATCCAATACGAAGGTGCGCATGCCTCTATCTCCATCTCTACGCCCGAAGTTCCCGATCCTCCGGAGCTCGCTCGGCAGCTCAACCCGTAAGACAAACAAGCAAGCTCACACTTTTTTTTTCTCTTTACTCTAGAGTTTCGAAAGTTTGTCGAAAAGGCAGAGAAGCAGCTGTTTGCCCTCTTCAGGGCAATTGACAAGGATGGAAACGGAAAGCTCGACAAGCTGGAGCTCCAGACGGCCTTTAAGAACGCCGGTCTCACATTGTCGAACCGCCGCCTCGCCGAGTTTTTCAACGACATGGATCTCAACAACGACGGCTACGTCAGCTTCGATGAATGGCGGTTAGTCACACCATTTTCCATATTTTCTGTTTTTTTTTTTTTTTTTTTCTTTCTCTTTGACAAAAACTCTGCCCTGGTCGTCCCCACTGCATCATCTGCGCGTCTCATTCACCCATTCCCGTCAGATGATGCTCATGGCTACTGACCCTCAGTCATTTTGGCGGGGATAAACCTCATAACGTCATGTGCCAAGCCCGAGCTCGCACCGGATCGCGATATGCTCTGTTCTCGACTGCAGCCCTTCGGCGCTATTCAAGATTTTGTTTCTTCCTGATCTCGCCTTTTTATTTATTTGCAAAGCCCAGATCAGTCATAGCAGCCACTCACTAATCATGCTGCCTCAGAAACTTCCTCCTCTTTATGCCCCCCCACGACCACGATTCCCAGCTCCATGCCGTCCTCGACTTTTACTACTCAGTGGTCAGCGTGACTCCAGAAGGAGACACACTTGTGAGCGAGGAAACATTAGAGGGTCTAGGTACGGACGGCTTCCGCTCCCTTTTCTCAACCCTTTTCGGTTCTCTTCTCCGAGTCGCATTCCCCTTCGACGGCTCAAGGCCCCCTGCCGACCGGACGATATCTGCCCAAGCAGCGGTCCCCTCGATATTGGATGACGAACCTCAAGACGCGACCGAGAACATGGCCACCGTTGCCGCGGTCCCGTACCCCGACTATGACGACCCGGCTACCGAGACGCCGCCGGAAGTGGCCGAATCCCTATCACAGCACGTCGGCGATGGCACCCATGGACACACCACTGGAGTCTCAACAGTGCACAAGAAGTATAGACTAACAGACTTTGTACCTGATCCAGGCTACTTTGTTGCGGGTGCCATCGCCGGCGGGGTGTCGCGGACGGCTACTGCACCTCTCGATCGATTAAAGGTTTATCTGCTAGTTAATACGACTAGTCGCGCCGAGACGGCGGGCGCAGCGCTCAAGCAGGGGCGTCCCATTGCCGCCTTGAAGAATGCCGCGAAACCATTCAGCGATGCTATCCGGGATCTTGTCAGGTCAGGGGGCGTCCGGAGTCTCTTTGCAGGTAGGTCGCGGTAACAGCGTCGGCGATTGAGTCTCAGACGCTGACAAGCCAAGGAAATGGCCTGAATGTGGTCAAGATTATGCCAGAGACGGCCATCAAGTTTGGCTCATACGAAGCGGCCAAGCGGGCCCTCGCCAACTTTGAGGGCCACGGAGATCCCAAGAAGCTCAGCTCGTGGTCCAAATTCACCTCGGGTGGTCTCGCTGGCATGATTGCGCAGTATGTTGTGGTTTGCGTCTTGGATTGGAACGAGCTGACAGGTGTGCAGGGCTTCTGTATATCCACTTGATACCCTCAAGTTTCGACTACAGTGCGAGACTGTCAAGGACGGTCTTCAGGGTGTGGCCCTGGTCCGACAGACGGCCATCAAGATGTACGCAGATGGTGGTGTTCGCGCATGCTACCGAGGTTTGACTATGGGACTGGTGGGGATGTTTCCTTACAGTGCCATCGACATGGGCACATTTGAGCTGCTCAAGAAGTCTTACAAGAGCTACTATGCGAAGCGCGACGGTGTGCACGAAGACGATGTGAAACCCGGGAATATCGCTACCGGAATCATCGGTGCAACATCCGGAGCTTTCGGAGCCAGTGTTGTCTATCCATTGAACGTGGTGCGAACACGACTTCAGACCCAAGGAACAGCCATGCACCCTGCGACATACACGGGAATCTGGGATGTAACCAAGAAGACGATCCAACGGGAGGGTTACCGAGGTCTCTACAAGGGTCTAACACCCAACCTACTCAAGGTTGCACCCGCTCTGAGCATCACCTGGGTGGTGTACGAGAATTCGAAGAGAATGCTCGGCTTGAGTTGAGGATGAACCCGATTGGAAGACGACAACTACACACAAGACTCAGGGGGTCTCTCCCCAACACTCTCACGAGCCGACACTCCAACACTCACACGCGCACGCAACTTTCACATTGACATTTAGGCAAGCGGGGAATCTTAGCGGGAGGACGGGCATTGCGTTACGACGGGGGGAAATATCAAGGCGTTGGGAAAGGGATTGATATATCAGTGGATGAAAAACTAAGCAACCACACCACGAGGTGATGGGAACACCGCCAAACGTTTCTCGGATTTTTCTTTGGCGGAGCTGGAGTCGGCGGTTTTTAGAATTGGATGACATACCTCTTTTCTTTTTGTTGCTCGAGATAGAGGCAGGGCCAAGGCGAGGCTAGGGAGATCTCGCAATCGAAGCTGAGCTTTTCTTGATTCCATATTGCTTGATGACGGATTGTGACGTTTGGTATGGTGTCACGACTGTGATGAATGTTGTGGCCACCAAATGCAAGTGTCTATCTCGGAGGCTCGAGTCCGTTGCAATTTGCCAATCCCTTGGCCAATTCATGCTGCAGACGGTCTCTCACGGCATGATGCGATGCGATGCGTTCTGCTCTCAATTCCCTCACCGGCCCGCGCCGCGCCGTGCAAAGTGTGGGTCCCACTCCCCTCCGTCCCGGCACTTCGGTACCGAGCGGATGCCCGGGGCGCCGGGGCCGGCGAATGAGGACCCAAACCTGCAAAGACAACACGACATGTGTGCATTTTTTGCAGAGCGGGTATTTCTGTTGGTCCTGGAGACATGCTGTGTACATATGCGAGGTTGTCCGAATGTGAGACGACTTGTGGGGAGAGGGAAGAGGGGTATGTCTGGGCAAGCATGGTTCTTATGGGAACAGGTATTTTAAAATTTGCATTTCTTCCCGAGTTTTCTCTTCAACAAGTTCATAGAGATTAAAAGTCTCGCTTTGATTTTTGTGTTTAAATGGCGACTCAGCACCCTGAGGCGGAGATTGTGCCCGACGAGGCGGTGGGTGGCTTATCCAGACACTACACCATAAATCACTGCTAACTCTGGGAACTGACAGTTGACTGAAGATGGAGAGTCTTCTCTTGGGGAGGTACGTATTTGTTTATGGAATCTTGGGTTGTGCTAACAGAGTGCAGGAGACGGTCTCGTCGACGCAGAGTCTGAGTAGTTCGATTGTGGACTACAGACGTGAGAATGGAAGGACATATCATCGATACAAGGACGGGAGTGAGTCCATTAAAGCTTCCTCTGAGCCTCTGAAGAATCAAGTGAATACTCATGAGTTCAGAATACAACCTTCCTAATGACGAACTCGAAGCCGAACGGCTAGGTATGCGGAACATGTAGCAACGACGAGCACTAGCTGAACGGGCTCTAGATCTCCAGCATCACCTGTTTCTCCTTACTTTTGATGACAGCCTCGGTCTCGCGCCGCCGAATAAAGCCAAGTCTGAGGTCAAGAGGGTTCTCGACCTTGGCACAGGGACAGGAATTTGGGCCATGGACTTTGGAGATGAGCACCCGGAAACTCATGTAAGCAATGCATGCCAAATATCCTGAGTTAAATATTGAAGTGTTTTTAGGTCGTTGGCGTCGACTTGTCGCCTATACAGCCCACTTTGTATGTGCCAATTGCAATCGTCAAGAAGTTAGACTGATGTTCCAGTGTGCCTCCCAATGTGGAGTTCTTTATTGATGATATCGACGAGGAGTGGAATCATTCTGCCCCATTTGACTACATCCATAGTCGAATGATGACATCGAGTATCGGAAACTGGCCCGACTATCTCAAAAAGATCTACGAGTAAGTATCTGAGGCATCCTATCCAGCTGTTTCTAATACTCTCCAGTAACCTCAACCCTGGAGGTTACGTCGAGCTCCAAGAAGCCGACCTCTTCCTCTCCTCAGATGACGGCACCCTTCAACCAACGCAAGCACTCCCCCGCTGTCTCCAGCTCATGTACGAAGCCTCAGTCAAGCTCGGTCGACCCTACCAAGAGATCCCCCCTCTCAAAGACGTCCTCGCAGCGACAGGCTTCGTAGACGTCGTCGAGACACGACGTAGATGGCCAATCAACACATGGCCAAAGGACAAGAGACTCAAAGAGCTCGGGGCTTGGAGCAGGGCGAATCTAGAGGGTGGACTTGAGGCGTTTACTATGGCACCGCTCACGAGGGCGCATGGGTGGGATAGAGAGAGGGTGACGCTGTTTTTGGTTGATGTTAGGAGGGAGCTGAATGATACGGGGATTCACGCGTATTGGCCAGTGTAAGTTTGTTTGCTGTGCGTGGTGTTGTCTGCTAATTGTGATAGGTACTCGATCTATGCAAGAAAACCAGAAGTTTAGAAACAATGTTGAAGATGCAGTTGTTGTCAGGACAATGAAAGTTGGTGTAGAGATATGATCAACTCGAAACTTGGAAATCTGCAAAAACAGGCCATCAAAATCAAGCAAGGCGTGTCCTCGTCAGCCATTCGCGGCCTTTGATGCACGGCTTACGCATCTGTCCGTCGCTTGAGAGGGATGCAGCTGCGGGGGTGTGTGTGGTGTGTGTGTGATTTGATGCACTGAGGCGGCGGGGGAACTTTTGTAGGGGAGATATCCTTGGAGATAACAACTTTTTGAGAGATTTGAAGAGTCAAGACGAGCCTGATGATTTTGAAGAATTGAAGAGTTGTCATTTGTATCATGATGGTCTTGATATCGTCTTCATATGATGCACATATCTCAAATATTACTGTTGTATTGAATGGTTGAGTTGTTGGTCACTGAATTCATGAAGCTCATGCTTACCACCTCCCGCAAACAGCCATAGCGTGATCGGCTACAATCCTTACATGATCAGATAACATCCATATCCCAGTAACACCATTTTTCTTGCTTTTCCCCTCTCTATTTCAACCCCAGGATTTCCCTTTCTTTCTCTTGGGCCACGTATGCTCTCGTCCCACGGCTGCAGCCCTCGCGAATAGCATCACGCCAGGCCCGTGTTCCCAATCAGCCCTACCATCCTTCAGCCCTATAGCGAGCGACAATGCCCGCCCCATACTCTGACAACCTCTACTCGGCCGACGACGAGTCCGAGGCCCTGTCGCCTACTGATGGTTACTTCCACGCGTCGTCGGCGTCATCACGTCCGCGGCCCCTAGTGCCGAATATCCTCGTAGAGGATCCTACCCTTGCGAGCCGCGAGTCCAAGGCGTGGGAGGCAGAGAGGGAGAGACGGTTATTAAACAGCGATGCCGGCGCATCTTCCAGTGACCATCAGGAGAGCAGACCTATGGCTTCGGCTTCGATTCAGCACGAGGCTCCTCCTGCTTACTCGCCTTCTTCGACAAATTACTCGACGTTTTCACCAATGGGTCAAGCGCAGGAGCAGTATCCTCGGGTAGAGGAGCAACAGCCTCTTTTGTCTCATGGGCCCGAGTCCATGAGCAGTCCTCCCGATGAGGAACCATCACGCTGGAGACGACTGAAGACGTCTGTCGCCAAGACCAACCTGCGGAGAAAGTTTAGAACCATTCTTGGCACTTTTGTCATTTTATCCGTCGTCATCATACTGCTTGGTCTTTTCTTTGATGACTCTTCTGATGTTGGTCTTCTACTCCTCGTGCATATGTAGTGTTGCTGACCCTCGCAGTGGGAACCTCCCGACTACATCAACGATGGCCCTATTGGGAGTCACGGCGAGTTCACATGGAATCCCTCACGGATATGCCTCGACACTCCACACAACTTTCCAAAGACCACGACGGCCTTGAGATTTGACCGTACGAGTAACCTCGAGATTGTACAGACGGTTCAAAGGGATCATGGCCATAGAGGCGCAAGACCTCACGTCTCTGGAGAAGTCATCCTGCAACCTGCAAAGGATAGCTCGTCTGCGGCCATTGAGCTGCAGGTCATCTCCAACGACAAGAATCTTGGAGTTCATGTCCACTTTGATGAGAAGACGCAGCTGTTCAAGATGATCACGCCGGATACGATAGACTGGGACTCGAGTCAAGCACCCTGCATCCAGATCCGAGCAACTATCTGGGTGCCTCAGAAGTCTATCATCAATGCCCTCAAGATCAATACTATTCATCTCAACGTCGACGTCCAGGCAGGCTTTGACTTGCAGGTCCTGAAGAGCACTGTTATCCGCAGCGCTATTGGACACATCAACACGCCAGCCGTGGCTCCCAAGAAAGCAGCAGTGCCTTATACGCTGTCATCCCGCGAGATCAACATCCACACAGCCAGCGGAAAAGTCAAGGGGTGGTATCCGCTATACGACCTCCTAGACATTGACACCGTCTCGGGCGACATCACTGTAAATGTCGGACCCAAGCCAGCAGAGGGTGAAAAGCCAGCTTCACTCCGCGTGCACTCTGCTTCTGGACAAATCGAGGTTCACGAGCCTTTGAGTCAGCCCAAGGATTCACTCCCGCCTCGGGATTACGTCGTCAACGTCGGCACGGCATCTGGAGACATCACAGCCGAGGTAGCAGCAAGTTCCCACGCAAGATTCGAGTCCCAATCGGGAGACTTCAAACTCCGCATCCTACCGGTCCTAGAACGGTCAACAAGCCCAGCCTTAGAAACAGACACAAAGAGCGGAACCTCTCAAGTAACCATACTAGAGCCCCTCTGGATAACCGCCATTGGCGATGAGACACCGGCCTTGTCAGCCCTAAAGTCCAAGCACAACTCCATCAGCGGAACCATCAAGCTCCAGTACCCATCGTCGTGGGAGGGCCACGTCTTTGCGCAGACGGTCTCGGGGTCGCAAGACATCCGCGGGCGAGGGTTGGAGGTGACGCACGAGGGCGGGCCGTTTGCTCGACGCACCCGGGGACGCAAGGGAGATGGGAACTCGCAGATGGATGTGAGTAGCGTGTCTGGGGACGAGGATGTCTTGGTGGGTGAAGAGTGATAATGTGATGGATTGAGCATTAGGCGTTGGGGCGAAAAAGGTAATGATTTGTGTGCAAGGTCCCCCAAGAGGGGCCAGATGAACCCGCTCGTTAGAAGGATCGAGATAGCAATATCGCTCGTTGATGATTAATGGATTAATGAATGAGAAAACATGCCTGCCCAGGGATTGTTGGTACTAGCCTGCATGGCTGCTGCTGTCTAGGCCAGCCCAGTGGAGGTAGGGTAAGGATGGATGCATCATGGCACCCATGGATGACACGAGTCACGAGTTCTGCAAGCATCGTCTTATAGTATTGGGTCGACCTACCGTACATACACATATACCTTACATCCATACCCAAGTACATACATACACCTACAGCATGCCTACAGCATGCAGCGACTACGTGGAAGAGTCTAATTACCTCGCAGCCCAAGCACGGCCTGGTGATATGACACTGCCAATGGCCCTACTTGTCACAGCATGCACAAAGGCACAAGCACAACTGGTTCAACAAGATGTGAATGCATTGCACAGATAGATTCAAGATCAAGATTGAGTAAAGTCATTGAGAGTCCAACCAGTTCATGCGGTGATCCAGACAAACACATCTCTATCCTATCCCTATGTATATATAAACCACCTGATTTCCTTGACCAAAGTAAAGACAAGACAAACCATACCAACATAAATACACAGCCAACATAAAAGCACAAGTGCCAACCTTGGGGGTAACAAGAAATAAACCGACACAGAGGGCATCATCAAATATGTCCAAGCATGGGGGGTATCCGCAGAAAAAGAGAAAAAAGAGGTGAAGAAAAAAAAAATCAGAACATAACGTCGTGGCG
The DNA here is from genome assembly GCF_025433545.1 of Fusarium keratoplasticum. NCBI lineage: Eukaryota > Fungi > Ascomycota > Sordariomycetes > Hypocreales > Nectriaceae > Fusarium > Fusarium keratoplasticum. The sequence goes on from NC_070536.1 coordinate 2,462,302, forward strand.
CGTTGCAATAGAGAGAAGAAAGTCGTTGCATATTGTCGAAGCATGTCGTCCGTCCGTCTGTCGAGGCGAGGCGAGATAAACCGAAATGAAGCGTTGTTTTCTCTCGCCTTCTTTTTCATGACATGCAGTCCGAGGTGACATCGCCAGAGGACCCCCGGAATCACTCCGGACGGTGACATTAATTGGAGATCTGCAGGCCAACGGTCGGATCATCCATCATCAGCCAGGGCAGGTCTCTCGTCCCGACGTTGGTGCAGGTCAGATACGTGATGCTGTCGGGGGTCCTGGACGTTCCGCCCATGTCGAGCTCGAGGTTGCTCCCCATCAGAGGTCGGACAACTTCTCGAGCCATGGCCTTGAGCTCGTCGAGCCTCTTCTCGAAGCGGCGGAGGTTCTCCCGGCTGTACAGCTCCGGGGTCAACTTGAGAAACCTCTTGCACTCATCATGCCCGAGAAAGGCCGCGGGATTATTCGAGCCCAGGGTGCGGTATGCGCGACCGACAGAAGTCAGAGGCGGGGCGGCAGGGGGAAGAGTGGCGACGCTGCGGCCTCCATCGCGAGACGTTGGAGGTGCTGCTGCTGTCCGCCGGCGCTGATCGGGCTGCGGCTGCTGCTGCGGCTGCGGCTGCGGAGAGGTGTTGTCAGCCACCCATTGGCGGAACAGGCTCACGGCGAGCCAGTCTAGATAATTGTTGCTTGGGCCGACACGTTCGCCGCGGCTGTTGGTGAGCCCGATCCGGAAGAGACGCCCCTCGACCCGGCCTACCGTCTCCTCGAGCTCCTCCACCTTGTCCTCGATTATGTCCAGCACCATGTCGGGCAGGGCTGCCCGCAGGCTGCGCTCTCCCATGGGCCACTGCCCGACGACGTGGATCAGCGCCTCCTGGAAGATGACCCTGCTTCGCGCTAGGAACCCCAGCCGCAGGTAGGAGATGGGGTATTTGGCGATTTGCTTCCACAGACGGGACTGGAACTGGAGCATGTGGTGGTCGACCCGCGGTCCCACCACTGCCAGGGCGTCGTACTGGTCCGCAAGGTTGAGGAGGCTCTTGCATTGCACATATGCATCCGCGACGTTGACCCCGTCTAGGTTGGGCGGGTAGTTGTAGAAGATCCGGAAGAGGTTGTCGTAGTCGCGGAGGAGGTCCTCATCGGCCTGGGAGAGCGTGGGGGCTGGAGGCTGGTTCGAAGATAGGCTGAGGTTGGCGACGGAGCGGAAGAAGCCATTCGCGGTTGACGAGTTGGAAAGCGATCGAGAGTGCGAGTGCGAGAGCTTTGTGCGGGCGAGCGAAGATCGAGACTCTCGAGAGTTGACTGTGGGTGGTGCCGAGGCAGGACCAAAGATGGACTGATTGGAATCTTCTCGTTCGTCTCTCTGAACCAGCATGGGTATGTCATTGGGGCCTGAGCCTCGGTCTAGCTCATATCTCCATCTCTTCCTGGGCGGCGTCGCACCTCCCATCAGGGACGACGAGGTGCCGTCGTCGCTACCATTGAGGCTACTGCCGTCCTCGCCGATGCGGGACAGCTCGTTGCCGGCGGGCAGAGCTCGGGCGCGGGACCACTCGTTCGAGGTGCTGGCCTCAAAGAAACCGCTGGAGCGCGTCAAGGTATGGCGATGAAGCAGGTAGCGATTCTGGACGGGCGCGGCGCCGGGGGCGGCTTCTCGGGCGGTGATTATGATCTCGACGTCGCCGCTGCTCGCAAAGACGGGAAAGTCATTCTGGGGCGCGTACGAGGTTCCGCCGGCGTGGGAGCGATTGTAGCGCTTCGTTCGCGAGATGGATTGACGAGAGACGACCGACGAGGGACCGCGGCGGGAGAGCGACGACGAAGCCGGCGGCTCGAGTGTGGAGACCATGAGTACGGACGGGACTTGTCGGATGCGCAGCGCAAGGTGCAGTGGTTGATTGTGATGTAATGTTTGTTTGTTTGGCTGCCGGACTAGACTCGAGGGATAAAGAGGATTGCGGAGAACGGGAGAGGAGAAATAATAGATAGAGTGATTATGGCGGGAGGCGAAGTTGGTGGTGGGTTCAAGTTAGTCAGGCTGGATGTATCACATGGGAGCCATCCGCTGGAGGTTTGTTATTGTCGAGAGTGATTGATTGATGCGCAGACTTCATTCAGGCAGCTTGACTGTGAAGAGAGGGAGAGACAATGTTTTGCGGGAGTGACCGAGACGAGACAAGACAATGACGAGAGGTTAGAAAAAAAGAGGAGGATGGGCAAAACAAATAAACAGAATGTCTGGCACTAGGAAAGACAGACACGACGAGACGAGACGACACGGATGGACTGGAAAGAGGTGCTGCACGGAGATGCAGAGGGAGGGTTGCAGAGAGGAGGAGTGACATGGATGGGGGCGTGAATACCTAATGGATGGGTGGAGGTAGAGAGAGTCTCATGTGGCACGAGGACATGGCAAAAGAGGGACAAAGGGGATAAGAGAGTCATTGATGGCCAATCCATATTGACATCCATTACCCATCCCATGCATAGTCATAGTCATAGTCATAGCCATTCCCATCCATGCGTGCCTAACTAAGCCGAAGCCACGGATGCAGAGGCAGAGCGGAGAGGAGAGTGCATTTACGTGCCGTTTATTCTGTCACGCCCTAGTGTTCGAAGACTTGGTTATCCACCGCTTCACCACTGGCTGCCTCTGATTGTGCCTTGTGCCTTGTGCCTCGGAGACAAATCACGCCCCCTGGCAGACCGGGATGTTAAGTGCCCCCATGTGTTACCGACAACTTGGCCACGGTTGGAATGGATAAACCACACACACCGCGTTCTTTTCCCTTTTCTTTTACTCTCAACCTTCCATAAATAATACGCCCTGCAATTCCCCTGCATGCTTTCCCTCTAGACCCGCCACTGACGTACCGTACCTCTCACGCTGCACCTCGGTCACTCACTCACCCACGCCAAGATTACTCCATCGCAAACCACCAGGAAACTCAAAAACCCTCAGGAGCCGGGAGCATGGGTCACTTACTCTTTGACTCTAGTAATTTTGCTCGGCTTCACCGCCTTGGGTAAATTAACTTGTGCTCGACTCTAATACAACCTCAGGTCAATTGAATTGATTGCACGAACCATCTCCACTGATCGTCTGCTGCCCCATTCTCTCGTCTAAATCTTTACATCTGCTTTGCATATTCCATTCTCATTCTAGCCAAAGATGATCGTAAATCCAGCTCTTTAAATCCTCAGCCCAATTCTCCAGACCCTACCATGACTGACTCCACCCCATCCCAATCATCAACGCCCAACCCCGTCCAGCAAATCAGAAAACGCCAGAGAACAGAGAGTTCGTACCCAAGAAGGCGCTCAGTCACGGCCTGCACTGTCTGTCGCGGCCGAAAGAGCAAATGCGACAACAAGAGGCCATCATGTAGTTTCTGCCTCAGCGTGGGCGCAACCTGCGTCTACGAGGAGCTGCGTTCGGATTTTTCCAAGTACGAAATCTGGAGAAAAGCCGTGGACTTGTAGCTAAATGCTGTAAATAGCTATGATTCGGCAAGCTTGCACATTATTAATCGGCTTGACTATCTAGAGAGGCGCATGGAGGAGCGCTTCGATGGGCTTGCAAGCCAAAGGTGGGTTACTCACACATCCACCATTCGTGGCTAGGGTAGCTAAATGGCCTACCAGAAACGACATGCCTGAAGAAACCCCTGTAAAGCCCTCCGTCTTTCCTACAGCACAGTATCCAGCTGCAGAAGGAATCCTCGAATGGCCCGTCTTTGAAGGACTTGGACTACAACTCCACGGCCGATCTCTGGCCTTGATACATCAAGACAACCACCAGTTTCCTTCCAACCCAGGGACCTCACCCATCGATTCAAGAAGTCATGGCCAGGTCTCGAGTTCAACCGGCGTGGATATTTTCAAAGATGCCCTTCCAAGCTCTTTAGTCATCGAATCAGCCATCAAGGATTTCCTTGCAAATGTCCACACCAAGAATCCCATTCTGGACCCAGCAACTCTCGCTGAGGCTGCTGAGGACTGTACTAAACACGGTATTGGAGATTCTGTCCAGGCCGCACTCGTTGTAAGTACCCTTCTCAACCTCAACAAGTTTCACTGCGACTTACATCTCAAAGCTCATTGCGTGTGCGCTTGGAATCATCTCGGCACCCTACATGCCCTCCACCTTTGATAAGTATTCCCCAGCAAGTCCTGGCAAAGTTGGCGCCTCGAGACAGCTGGGGGAAAATTGCTTTGCTAGGTGTCGAACAATACTCAGTAATCAACCGCTATCTCTATTGTCGACACAATGTCACTTTTTCTGTGGTGTATACGAGATGTACTCGATCCGCCCGGTCGCTGCTTGGTTACAATTTAGCCAGGCAAGTCTTCAGCTGAAGCTACATATTCAGTCCAGGTCTTTCTCTCCCAATGAGTTTCAGACGGACGAGGGACGGCTGCTTCAAAGGCTATACTGGTCTTGTATGCAGTCAGAATGGTATGTTTTCTAACCCATGAATGATTTTTTAACATCTAACCCTTCCAAGTGAATTGGCAAACGAACTTCGCGTGACGAGTTCTGGCCTAGAAGACCTCCCATTCCCTTATGCTTTTCCACATCCTCCAGAGTCTTCCACCTCCCCGGCTGAGTTGGATGATAAATCGCCTGGGAACCGCTCACAGCTGAATAGTTGGATGTATTACCTCTCAGAAACATCATTACGACGAATCGGCAATGAAATTATCTGGACTCTATACGGCCAATCGCCCACTACCTGGATGAGGGACATTGTTACTACGCAGAGACAAGCAGAACAGCTTGACCAGAAAGTAACAGCTTGGTAGGAAACAAAACGGCATTTTCAGAGGAAATTACTAATATTAAGATCACAGGGTAAACAACCTACCTAAAGCCCTTCAGGTTGAAGAACCAATATTCGAGTCGACAAACGAGCTCGGCCTACACGTTAGAAGTCGATACCTCACAACTCAAGCCTGGATCTTTCAACCATTCCTCTACTTCATGATCCACGCGCCCCAGACCGAGCTTATCAAGCACAGAAAGGATATTGAACCCCTGGCGTTTACTTGTCTGGAAGCCTCAATGGGGATGATCAACGACGCCACTCACCACCATCGACACCACGGAACTTGGTACACGGCTCGCATCGCCTTTGGAGCTGCCTTGTGTCTCCTTGCTGCGGCGAGGGTTAACTCAATAGCCATGCCGCCGGGGTGGAAGGCTTCAGTTCAGCAGGCGATGCGCGTTTTGGGCCGTTGGAGCGCGGAGTCGAGGAATTTGCAGGTTAGCCTTGAGATTCTTCGGGCGGAATGGGATGCGGTAAGTGAATAGTTAGTAGGGGAGGTGAATTTATCTCTTGAATATGGAGCTATAGATATATATTAATACCCTAGGTTGAGTATGAAGCCATGTTGTCACTGTTCTCCTTGATACTGTGCCTGATTCTACCTCTTGTAGCCGTCATTGATACCAACAAAGTCAAGTTGTCGTCCTACTGTAACCCCATTCAACCATACTCTACTCATCCGCCTTGGAGAAATCCCTCTCATCAATGTGACTGACATCTCCATACTCCAGTTTCGTGGCCTCCCTCGCAGCTCCAGCAACATCCTGTCCATCAAATAATTCGCTAATCTCCTCCAAAGAACGGCCCTTTGTCTCAGGGAGAAGAAGCCAGTTCGCGACAACAGAAACAGCCGTGATGCAACAGAAGAGAATATAGTAGCGCCAGCCAATAGCATCAAGTGCGATAGGGTTGACAAACGATAGAACCACAAGTGAGCCGTACACAATACCAAGCTCAAGACTCAATCCCTTGGACCGGATAGAGTACTGTAGAATCTCGGTGGGATAAGCAAAGACAAGAGGCGTGTATGCCAAGTCGTAGTGGAAAAAGTATACAAAGATGAAGACAATAACTGCGACTCCCAGCCCGCTCAAGTTCTCAATAGTGAACCTGGCGGAGCAAATGGTCCAGATGACGAATGAAATGAGCATGCCAATACCGGACCAGTTCCAGAGGGTTCTTCTACCGAGACGGTCGACTAAGAATGCTGCGATGATGGCAGCGACAAAGTTGAAGAGTTGCAGTAGGCCGTTGATCAGAGTCTGGGTATCGGGGTCCTTGACTCCGACAGTGTCGAGAACTAGAGTAAGGTAGAAAGAGACGACACTGTTACCCTGTTGCCCTTGTCAGCCTGCATTTACATTAAGAGATCATCTGGCTACTTACAACCCACTGAGAGAAGAAGCCCAGTAAACAAGTGATCAAGGTTCGCTTCCTATTACCAGGTGTTGCCACAAGGGCGGTCCACTTGACACCCTCGGCCGCCTTGTCAATCTCGAGAGCTCTGGTGATCTCATTCATCTCAAATGTGACAAGGGGGTGATCCTCGTGACCGCCAGTGTGGAATGTCGCGAGAGTAGCTCTGGCCTCTTGGCTTCTGTCGTTGGCAATAAGCCATCGAGGGGACTCGGGGAGCTTCCACCACTGCAGGACGCTTTAGTATCTTGTTCCGGATCGGAGTCAAGCTGTGGAACTTACAAACAGAAGCTGGAGGATAGGAAGACCACCTTGCAAAATGGAAGGGCCCCTCCACGCCCAAACACTAGCCGGCATGTGCTTTTGCAAGCCATATGTGCTCCAGGCAGCAATAATAGAACCAAAGTAGTAAAAAGTCCAAAAGAGCGCCGTGTAGATTCCACGATGAGTAGGATAGCACAGCTCAGATATAAGCATCGGACTCGGCTGGATGATGGTAATCGCACCAACGCCCACCAGGACTCGTGAAGCTACAAACATGCCATAGTTGACCGCAGCAGCTTGGATAACCGAAGCGAGCGTGATGACGAAGCCGCCGAGGAGAAGCGTCTTCTTTCGGCCGATCTTGTCGGAGAGGAGACCGCAGAGAGGCAGGGCGAGGATGGAACCGAATGACTGGGCGGCGTTGACGAAGCCGAGAGTGTGGCCCTTGGGATTGTTGAAGTCGTTTTTCCATGATGGAAGTGCTTGGAGTCCGTTCATCAACGAACCTGGGGATATTAATGTTAGAACAGAATTAGTTTTGGCAGAAGAGGGGAGTTACCGTCAAAGCCAGCCACGGAGGAGGACATGAGTGGGATCAGGAGTAACAGATTGAGCTTCAGAAGATGTGGCACACGGTACCAAGGTTTAGAGTCCCGAGGAAGCACCTCTGCCAGAGCATGGCCCGAAGGCTCGTTGTGCTTCTTGAGGCCCATTGCGTAGAGATGTTGACTGAAGATTCGAGTGTTGAATGCTCGTCTGGAGGTGCAGCAGAATGTCTGTTATATCTACAACATACATGCGGGGGCTCCACTGCCGTTACCCCAGCTCCCCCGGGTTGGATTTTCGCATCATACTGTATTGTAAGCTCGAGCGTTGGTCTAGAACCTAGTGAGTTGGTTCGAGAAGGCTCGGCAAACAGAGGATTAAACTAACATACTTCTCGGGGAGAGTCGGCAAGCGTTCACTGACCCCTGACAGCCCAATAGGAGCTCTTAGATCGCCTTTCGTGATCCTAGCACCGTGGTGGATCTCTGTTCGGGGAGCGTCGGCAAGCAACACCATGCTAGGAGTTACACTACCAATGTTACGAGTGACGATTTGAGGCAAATGATTAAAGTTCCTGTGGGGGGTCCTTGACATGATTCCCTGGCTTTCAAGTCACAAGGTCTGGAGATCCTTTCGATAAAATGCGCCCCCTTCCATCTCCCACCGCTTCGGACAGAACTAGCCCGAACCAACTACACCTTCTTCGAGCCTTCGAACTACATAGTTTACGCAAACAAGAGCACTTCTTAGTGGATGAGAGCACTATCTGGTAGCTTGTGGCAAGGGCTCGTTGACAACTTAACACACTTCCCTATTTGTACCCTCCGCTACGTCACACTATGGGCAGCCTACATTTTACAACACCGTCCCGGGAGAAACTTCTCCAAGACATGACTACTAGCGAGAAGATAGCCTTGCTATCGGGTAACATCCCTACTGCATTTGTACTCTTGTTCTCGCTAACAGACTAACAGGTATTGACTTTTGGCACACGGCTAGCATCCCACGCCTCAACATCCCCAAGCTTCGCATGTCGGATGGCCCAAATGGCGTTCGGGGCACCAAGTTCTTTGACAGTGTTCCTGCAGCCTGTTTGCCTTGTGGGACAGCTTTGGGTGCGACGTGGAACAAAGAGCTAATGAAGGAGGCGGGAGACCTGATAGCTCGCGAGTGTCATGCCAAGAGCGCTCATGTCTGGCTGGGACCAACGGTCAACATCCAGAGGTATGTAAACGACGGCTATAACTCATGCTCGAAGGGCTTCTGACCAATTGCAATTGTAGAAGTCCTCTCGGCGGACGAGGATTCGAGTCCTTCTCTGAAGATCCCCTTCTGAGCGGGATCATGGCCGGTGCCATAATCTCAAGCGTCCAAAAGGGTGGCATCGCATCATCTCTGAAGCACTTTGTGGCGAATGATATGGAACACGAGCGCACTCTCGTCGATTGCCGCATCAGTCAACGAGCGCTACGTGAAATCTATCTCCTCCCTTTTCAACTGGCTATCCGGGATGCCAACCCCTGGGCGCTCATGACGGCGTACAACAGGGTCAACGGCCTCCACATGTGTGAAAACTCCGAGATACTCCAAGATATCGTCCGAAGAGAGTGGAACTATGATGGGTGCATCCTAAGCGACTGGTTCGGAACGTACTCGACTGTTGAGGCCATCAATGCCGGTTTAGACCTCGAGATGCCAGGCCCAACGGAGTGGAGAGGCAAGAAGGTGTCGACTGCTATGAGTGTGGGCAAGATAAGCAATGAGACAATCAGCCAGCGGGCATCTTCTGTCTTGAAGCTCATCGAGAGGTGCTCAAAGGCGGGGATCCCAGAGTCGGGTCCCGAGATTTGTCTCGACTCTACAAGTGACCGCGATGTCTTGAGGAGGTTGGGATCCGAAAGCATGGTTCTTCTCAAGAATGATAGGAACATTTTACCTTTGGATAGTTCCAAGAGTGTAAGTCTGGTAGCTTTTGATAATTCCTCGCTTCATACTAACAACTAGGCAGGTGGCAGTCATTGGGCCCAACCTAAAGAAGCCCTTCTTCTGCGGCGGAGGATCAGCTTCGCTCCGTCCCTATCGCTCAGTATCCATCCTCGAGGGACTAAACACCCAGTTAGAGGAGCCAGTGCAATATGCCGAGGCCTGCCGAATCTACAACATGTTGCCAGCCCTGGGGGATCTAGTCCGGAGTCCAAAGAGCGGGAAACTCGGCCATTTCTTGATGAGCATCTACAGCTCACCACCATGGGAGGACAAGCACACCCCGCTGGAAACGTTCGAGCTTGATGACACAAACATTGTTCTATACGACTATCGCAATGCTGCTACCCCCGACAACGTTCTCTTTGCGGCCATTGAAGCCGACTTTGTGGTTGAGCAAGCCGAGACGTATGCGTTTGGCCTCACAGTTGCCGGCACTGCGAAGCTATACCTTGATGATAGACTCATCATCGACAACGCAGAGAAGCAAACTAGAGGAGAGAGCTTCTTTGGGTCTGGTAGCGTGGAAGAGATCGGCTACACCAAACTTGAGGCTGGCAAAGTGTACCGTCTTAGAGTCGATTTCGGTAGCGCTGCAACCTCCAACCTCAACAAAGCCGGAGCACCAGTCTTTGGAGCTGGCGGTGTACGTATTGGCTGTGCCCCATGTGTCGATCAAGGATGGGATCTCAACAAGGCCGTGGAGTTGGCAAAGACGGTGGATCAAGTCGTGTTATCCGTTGGCTTAGGCCCCGAGTGGGAGTCGGAAGGTTCAGATCGTACCGAACTTGGACTCCCTGGACGACAGGCCGAGTTGATATCAAGAGTATGTGCCGTCAACGAAAACGTTGTTGTAGTTATCCAATCCGGCACTCCTGTTTCAGGACTATGGGACGAGGTTCCTGCTGTGCTGCAGACGTGGTACGGCGGCAACGAGAGCGGCCACAGCATCGCCGATGTTCTCCTAGGCAAAACGAGTCCATCTGGAAAGTTACCACTTTCGTGGCCAATGCATATCGAGGATACGCCTGCTTTCCTCAGCTACAGGTCTGAGGCTGGAAGATGCTACTACAGCGAGGATATCCACGTTGGCTACCGCTTCTATGAAAAGACGAAGCGACCCGTTCAATGGCCGTTTGGGCACGGCCTCTCATATGCTTCCTTCGAGTTAGACCATCTGACATTGACCATGGACGGATCCGGTCTTGACAGCCAGTTACACATCTCAGTCGCAGTAACCAATACTTCTACTGTAGATGGCAGCGAGACCTGTCAGGCCTATGTGAAGCGGATCAGCGAGTCCAAGGTTTCACGGCCCATCAAAGAACTGAAAGGATTCACCAGGGTATTTGTTTCGGCTGGAGAGACAAAGGTGGCGTACATCACTATCCCGCTCAAATATGCCACGAGTATCTGGGACGAGACGTCGGGTGTTTGGCTGATGGAGAGCGGGAGCTTTGAGGTGTTGGTTGGGAATAGCAGCGCATTTACACCGCTGTCAAGCCTTTTTCACGTAGCTTCCTCTTTGGAGTGGAAAGGCATATGAGAACTGTAGTTATATAGGACATTAGTGAATAGATAGATTTGAGAAAGCCCACGCGTTAGAGGAAGAAGTTATGATAGCTTCCACTGTGGTGATAGTGGATGAGCACCAACATTACAGCGGCCCCACTATGCAGCTCCCGCCGGAATTCGCAAACCCAACTAGGCCAACCTCCAATCCCGAGATCACCACTTTTTTTTAAACCACCATCTTCATCTTCCCGCTCTCCGTCCAAACCTATTGCTTCCTCGAATGGCCAATCACGGCCCAGAGCTCCCCCGAGGAATATAATGGAATGACTACGGCAGCTCGCGTCTTTCACCATGCCCCTCGGCCCATCTCCATCGCCGAGTTTAGAGATGCCGTCGAGGCCGTATGCCGGCCGCGATTCCCCGCGGCCCGGTCTGCCAGGCCTCAGCGCGTAGGTATGTTGCTCTACGGCGTCTAATTGAGTGACTGTACTAATTCATGGGTTAGTCCTGGCCATCAGTGGAGGTGTTGATTCCATGGCCCTGGCCTTTCTCACTTCCCGTATGCTTCAGATCTTCCGACACGCAAAGATCGCCGACAATCCCGCCCACGGCGCCCTTGCAGTCGTTATCGACCACAGACTGCGCGATGAGAGCACCGAAGAGGCTATACAGGTCGCAAAGGAGCTGAGGAAGCTCGACCTCAAGACCACCGTCACGGCGCTCGCCTGGAAGGAGGAGAAACGCAATGGTCTCGATCCTCGCAAGCTCCCGAACCTTGAGGGACTAGCTCGAACGTATCGATACCGCGCTCTCGGGAACCACTGCAACTATTTAGGCGCTACGAGTCTCTTCTTTGCGCATCATCGAGACGACCAATACGAAACAGTTCTAATGCGATTGCTAGGAGGACACGGATATCGAGGGCTGCAGGGGATACGGGAGGCAAACTCTATTCCCGAGTGTTACGACATGCACGGCGTGTACAAGAGCGGTTTGATCGATGACCAGCGCCAAGAGTCCCCTTTTCTCAGTTTTAAGCCGCCTATACGGGAAATGAGGCGCCTGCGATCCATCTTTCGAGATGAGAAGATGGCCGAGCCACGGAACGGCCTCAAACGCTTTGGTGGAACAGAACTGGTTGACCGATATCCGGGGCACAATCCTATGGACAAGGAACCTAACGAGCCCTATCTCAAGCCTCTGGAGATCGAAGATGGCGGGGTCATGATCTACAGGCCGCTGCTTGAGTTTGACAAGGATAGGCTCATCGCCACCTGCGAGGCAAACAAGATCCCCTGGGTCGAGGATCGGACCAACAAGGACCCTACTCTGACGACACGGAATGCCATCAGATACCTGGTTCGGAATCATGAGCTCCCGAAAGCTCTGCAGAAGCCCGCCATCCTGGCCTTGGCCGAACGGGCAAAGCGAAGGACAAAGTTTGAAGAAGCTGAAGCGCATCGCTATCTGGTGCGAGAAGCCATCATCAAGGATTTCGATCCGAATGCGGGAACCTTGTTGATCCAGTTTCCCAACTCGCGCCCCTTCAAGGGACGGCGCAAGAGGCGCTCCTTGAATCCAGACAATGAGCTTCGAAAGGAGCACCGGAGACTCATCATGGCTATTGCAGTTCGGAAGCTGATAGACTTTGTCACTCCCGAGTATCATTTGCCGCCTTTGGCCAACCTCGACAACGTCGTGAATCGACTTATCCCTGATCTGGCCCCCAACCCGGGCTCATCTCCTCCAAAAGCCTTTGCCATGTCCGGTGTCTTGTTTGATCCGATAGCACAAGGAAACTCGGTCAAGTGGTTCCTCTCTCGAGCTCCTTACACATCCAATCAACCTCTACCTATGGCGAAGCTGTTCGGAGTTCTGGACCATCGTGTTCGCTTCGACAAGGAGGAGGCCAAGGAGATTGCCGAGGCCAACCCTGGGTCCCGCATCATGGGCTGGAAGAGATCCAAGATGTTTGACGGCCGCTACTGGGTTCGGATTGGATACAACAATCGCCCTGTATTCCTGGTGCAGCCTTACCGAGCAGAGTATGCCAAGGCTTTCCGTAAGGCGCTACCCCCCATGCGGAGGGCTCGGCTTGAAAAGCTGCTGAAGCACTACGCGCCGGGCAAGATCCGATATTCCTTGCCGGCTCTGTACGGCGTGGAACGCGAGAGGGATCACTACTCGCAGCATGTGACAACTACGTTGACGCTACTGGCGCTACCGTCGCTGGGCATCCATATTCCCGGTCTGGAGCGGTGGGTCAAGTATGAAGTTCGGTACAGAAACGTCGACAAGACCCTGCTGGGACATCACCCAAGGGGGGAGAGGACGTCCCATGTGTATTACCGGCCGCTATTTGGGCCGGTGCGGAGACAGAGATTGAGGCTGATGGGCAAGCATGGACCTCGGCGATGAGCATGTACAACATGTATGACTATGTAGCATATGGACACTAGGATACCCTCGGTTTGTAGATTATGCATGGATTTGAGACCAAGCAGTGACTGGTGAGGTGCATGTGGAATGTGTCAGAGAGCTAGTTGGGGTGGACAAAAGACGTCACTTGACAGGGCAGACGGAGGGATGTGTGACTGAGACAAGAAGAAGATGTGTTTGTTTCTTCGCCCCAGGATAACTCATCTGTGATAGGCAAGCCCTACTGTAACACCAATCTACCAACCCAAGCGAATCAAAGTCCCATCACGACTGCATTTTCGCAGGGCTGTCAACCCTCACCGAATGATTGGACCAAATCTCCCATCGTCATCCAAAACACCACGAAAAATACGATTCAAAAATACCAAGTATACTATCAAAAAATAGCATCAACACTCATAGTGCGTGACTCACCCCTCGCAATGACTCGTTTAATTCGCTGGCTCCAATCGGCTTGCCGTCCATGCTCCGCTTTGAGTCATCTCGTGACAACGTCAAGAGTCGAGCTTCTGCTTGACGTCTGAAACCAATACCCTTGATCCTTGAATGGCATTGGTCCAAGGTAAGAAAAACCGTCTGTGTGGTTGGGCTAGGTAGTGAGGCGAAGCTCTGTTTGGGCAGCGGTCCATGTAAGCCCGTGAATGAGGCGAGGGTAGCCCTATGAACAACGGTGACGACACATGATCGCTTGGGAGAGGGGAAATTTCGTATATAAATAATAAAACAAGATAGATGTTCTTCTGTTTCAGAAAATCAAGCTCTGTCTTCATTCTTTGGTTGTGTTTCATTTCTCTGTTTAAGTCAGCATGATTCCCAAGCCCCGTGTCAGTTCCTCCGTCTCGGCCGAATAAATAAGCAAAGACTGGCCAAGGAAGAAATCATCAGCCCTCTCTTACTGCTGCCTAGTCCTTCTCCTTTTCTCTTGTCCTTTCTTCTTCCTCCCTTTTCCCCACCGAACGTAACAAGGCCTGCGACTTCCGTCACCCCGAGAGCCTCCCCGTCCATACCCAATAGCCAGACTCGTTATGAAATATCGCTGATATACTTGAACCGAAACCTTCACCGTTTGACATAATCTTTGGATGATACCATGAATCATTCTGCCCTTCCTATGCTCTCTCCATGTATCCCGGATTACCGGGCACTAACCTTGGTAGATCCCCTCGACCGAATGAAATGCCACCCAGATCACGGGAAACCCCAGGATGAACGCGACGAATCGATGAAATGATGAAACGTAATCGAGAACCATGCATCCTTGATTGAAAGCCATAACGTGATGAGTTGCCGGGACCGACCCCCGGTTCCGAGACCGAAGCCCGGCCGAGACGGAACTCCACCGGACGGAGAATAAGTGGGCATCGGCCCCGGTTCGACGACGAACCCTTGACGTGAAACGTATAAGAGACATCGAGAAGGCTACCGGTAATATCCCTGCGGACCACGATCTCGACCGGACCGATGATGACGACGATGCGAACGACCGACCTCGGCTTGAACCACAACCTCTTCCTGTTGACCTGGTCGCCAACCGGCAGGATAGAGATTTGGAATCTGCGGAACCTCATGAAACCTCTTTGCCCACTGGAACACATCCTCAGAGATCAACCCGTGTTGATGAACATGATCGAGAAAGAAAAAGTCAGGCCGCATCTGCTCCCTCGAACAGCCATTACGAAAATGCCGAGCGATATGGCTCATGCGCTCCCGAAAGCACATCTCGCGATCCTCACGACTCTTCGAAACGGCCTTGAAGCGCGGTACGTCGTTGCAGAACCAGCACATGCTGACCCGGGGAAGGATGTTGTTCAGGTGGTGGCCGACAATATGTGAGATCCAGCTCTCCTCATCGTCAGGGTCAAAGAGGGCGTCACATGCTTGGAAGCCAACGAACTCGCAGACGAGGAGAGACGCCGTGGGTAGGGATGGACGTTGGCGATGTGGTGGAGGAGGACCGTGAGGGGGAGGGGCAGTGGAGGTGGAGGTGTTGGTTTGGAAGCAAGACGACATGTACGTTGAATTGCTCCTGGTGGACCTGTTGAAGCTGCGGGGAGAGGATATGGCAGTGGCTTGATCCGAGAGCATCAGACTAGGAGGATAATGGCTTGCGGGGACGGCAGGGAAGGCATCTCGTGTGAGTTGCATGCCCTTGTGGGCGTTGAATTCACCGAGGAAGTCATTCACATCGGCGCAGAGGTCAGAAGCAACCATGTTGGAGAGAAGAAAAGGGGCAACAACAAGAATTCGAGGTATGTCGTTCGTCTCACGATGATGAATGACAGCAAGTGCAGGCACACGGAAGCGGTACCCGAGTGAAGCAGACCAGCTGCGATACCAACAAGACAACGACGATATTTTGGCTCTCCAGACCACGAAGGGGTTGGGAAAAAGAAGCAAGCGGGATGAGAATGGGAAAGTCAATCTACTTATCCCCCCTCTGCTGCTAACAATGCCGAGCGTCAGCACCAACAAGGCCTATTACGAAAACCATCCCTCGACGAAAACATTTGACAGCTCCGTCTTGACGAACCGTCGGCCGCCGGCCCCCAAAAACGGTGAACGGCGACACACCAAAAATGACAGCGAATGCAGTGAAAGACAAGGGTCAACGACGTGCATGAAGATAGTTCGGGTGAACGATTACGGAGGATGATACCTCTACTGAGAAAGAATATGCGGCGTGTGTCACCATCCCCAACTCGTTGGTGTCAATGTAGCTAACGAAACGTCGCTCGCCCGGACAGTATGGAGGGATGCGTCACAAGGACACTACACGAAGCTTCTTCTGGCGTCTAAGGGGGGGCAAGGATACCGAGCGGGGGAGTCGAAGAGACCCCGAAAAGTGAGAGGGTTGAGGCTCAAAATGGGGTCACGGACAGACGTGGTCAAGGATCAGATGCTTCTGCCAATATCGGGGCTTGGTGTGGAATGACCCTGCTCTGTTGACGTGGGGTGGTTGTCAGATGGCTCCCGTTTTTTGACGAGGTTTGTACATTTGAGTTGGATGAGTTGGTTGTGAAGGATGCTAATCGACGAATAGAGCTAGACTCGTTCATGGCCAGAGAATAGACACGATGTCAAAGCCGGCCTTGAATCAAGAGTTTCTTTGTCCTCCGAGGTACAGACGAATACTCGCACTGCGATACCCATCCCACTTCCACTGCACCCTCGGCTCCGAGTCCTCCACCCGCCAAGCAGGCTACAGCAGATACATCTTTTCCAACAAGAGCCATCTCCCCCGGCCGTGAATGCAAAAGAGGGAATGCTGCGCTGGCCGTTGTTGCATGGGATATTGTGGGGAACAGGGCGCCGTCCTCAGCCCTATGGTGGCGACGGGACATGAGCTCTGACGGATGCAAATGCAATGTCAATCCATTGCCCGACAGAGAAGGTGCCTGTGCAACGGTAGACGGACATGCCGAACGGTGCGGTGGTACAATGGGAGAGCTCTTTTGATGGAGGATATTCAGGGCTAGACCAATTGAATCTCATACGGTCATGATATGGTGTCGTAATCTTGTTCTGTAGCTATGTGATGATGCAAATGGCCAATTCGAGCCATGTCTCAGGCCAAGCTTTGTAGTTCGTGGATATCATCTGTATCCAACTCTTGATAATCTACATATCAGTTGTGACTCTAGATCACAACATCTGGGGTATAAGTAAATCCATCTCAGGAACTCATCCGTCCTGATGGAAGCTGTATCCAGTTTCTCCATAACAGGAGGCATCAGCCTTCAAAGTAAAGCAGCCGATGAGGAGCTCATGTGATCCAACATGATGTCCTACTCAGGGCTACACAGCACCCTCGCCTTGACAATGATATTCCGGAACTGTAGGTGTCCGCCATTCTCGTCGCCGTGCTTGATCACGCCGGGGAATGCAACGCAGCAAATCTCTCTCTCTGTCAATGCCTCTTCATCCTCGCCGCCTAGGTCCTCCATCGTCTCGGGTTCAAACATGACCCGTTGGTGAGGTAGTACCGCCGGCATATGCACGCGAAGTACCGCTTTTTGGACCACGAGTAGGCGTGCGAGCTCAATAGAGTTGTTTACAAGGACACGAAGTCCGCTATCACGCGCTTCAGATGGCGATGTGCCACATAGAGCATCTAGAAGGCGTGTGATTCGGGCGAGTACAGCTTCAGTAAGTGATGAAATCGACTCGTCAAGAGCTGTCGAATCTCGACGAAGCAAGGCAAGAGTTGATGAGCGCCATTGGTTAATAGCTTCATCGGAAGATGCTACATGAACAAGTAAGCATTGAGCTCCGGGATGCTGGGGAAGACGAACCGTATGAGTATAGCATCTTCTCCATCTGTCGAAACTGCTGAGTCTGTTCACTCGAGAGACCAACAAAGTAAGCGTCAAACACCATCTCGACCAAGATCCTCGATACGATGGACTGCAAGAGGTGCACCTTGGCTGTTGATGCCAGATCTTCGTACATGGGCACGAGGTCGTTAATCTCGGCCAGCGTCGCCTCGTCCAGCTCGTCCAGCTCTGCTAGGAATCAGCAAACCATTCATACCAGCAACAGTAAACGTCACTCACTTATCTTGGCCTTGCGAAAGTTAACAATGACCCAATTCTGCAGGCCATTCCCCAACCTCGCCATCCCATCCCCAAAAACCTCATCGCACGTTTGTCCATCTGTCCGTGTGCTGTTGCTCACCCACTCCTTCAACCCTCTCACTTGTCCCCTCAACCCCCGAATCTCATTATCCCGCTCCTTGAGCTCCCGGCGCAGAACCTCCCACCCCTCGCGGAGCTCTTCCCGCTCGCCCTCCCTCACCTCGACCTCGGCGCGCAGCAGCCGCAGCTCCGTGTCGGTCCGCAGGAACTGTTGGTTGAGCGCACTGTGCTTGGCCTGCCAGAAGGTGGCCGTCTCGCTCTCGTTCTGGCTGAGCTTATCCAGCTCGCGGTGGAACTCGCGCTCCATTATGCCCATTTCATTTTCCAAGTATGCAATCTTTTCGTCCTTTTCCTTGATGGCGGCCTCGAGCTCACGCTCTCTTTCTTTCTTCTCCCGCTTCTCCCTTCGCTCCTTGCGCTCTTTCTCGCGGTCTTTGTCCTTGATACTACCGCTCCTCGTAGCAGTGGCATCCTTCTCTTTGCGTTCCGTCAGCGGCGCACCGCCCTCGATGGTCTCTTCAGGGCTCGAGACGGTGTTTGCTGCCATGGCGGCTCGTGGGGGGAGGGCGGGCATGCTGTTTCGGTTGGGATTCGATACGCCGGTTCGCAGGGTGTGGGCGGAGGAGTTGCCGGGCCCAGGACGGCGTTTCTCAGAGGTGTTCATGGTCGTGAGGAGGCGGAGCTGCGGAGGGGATGACTAGGCTTATGACGGGCGGCTGGAGGATCGTCAAGTCGTTCTGGTGGCTGAGTCGGAGGCCAGGCGAAGCTGGTTCCGCATGGTTGCAGTCGTCAAGTACACGTAGTGGAAACGATTGTATGAAGGGTAAAACAATCCAGGGGTTATGAGACGTTGACGGGGATGCGCCGTTGATGACGTCCGCTGTTGAGTCGGTGCCTGGAGGAGCTGAAGCGTAGTCAAATCATCACGTAACCTCCATCCGTCGGACGACAAGCTCAAGGCCGCTGCCCACTGAAGGCCCCCGGAACCCCGGGGGTTTTAGCGGCCGTGGCGGGGCATGTAAGCGTTCCCGCCGGCCTATCTCCCGCTCTCATGGTTGAATTTGTGATCCATTGCAACGTTGAAAAGGTTTATGCGCATTATTCAAGTCAAGAGGCTATTGCTTCCAAAGGGTTAGCATTTAATTGAGCTCACTTTCGATCAAAATATCGACCAATCGATATCAGATCAATTTCTTGCTGCCTTGCTGCGGCCAATATTACGCGCAACCACAACTAGGCTCCCGTGATATGGAAATCGTAACGAAATGAAAAATCAAAAGGCTCATGTGTCTTCAACACCACCGTGGCTAGATGCTGATAAATCCAATCTCGTATGTGCCTCTCGAGCCGCCAGGCTACAGCTTAAAACTCGACCTCGGCTTCGACCTCGTACGCCTCGTCATCCGTCCCCTCAATCTTCTTTGCGCCCATCCGGCACAGCGTCACCTTTTCGAGAGGCATATTCTCCATCCAGACGTAGTCATCGTACCGACTGATCATGTCCTGCGCGTCAATCGTCAGCTTCTCGCGTCGCCGTCCCCGCCCATTCTTGACGTAGATGGTGTTGATGACAGTTGCGTGGAGCAGCAGTGGACGGTTCTCCTCGGCCATGAGTCCGGCCTCCTGAAACGTGTTCTTTATCTGCTCGCAGAACCTGTAGAGTATTCCATCCGTATCAACGGGGGGTGCGTATAGGACGGAAGTCTTGGCTGGTGTTTGCATAGCGTGTAAACCTTGGAGTGTTACAGAAAGCGGTCCCTCTCCAGCAGTCGAGCTATTCTCTGCAGAAGCAAGACCCATCTGGACAGCTTTACTTTGAAGAAGGGCGTTCCTGACATTGGAAAGCATTTCTCGTAGTCGCAGGCTTTTCAAGACCTCTGTAGCTTGTTCGATGCTATCATCCCTCAAGCTCATGACACCCAGGGTCAAATGCATCGTGCCTAGAGGACGGACCGCATCCGGCGGCACCCCAAAACTCATGGGACTGGTGACATCCGCTTTGAACGCAGCCAAGCTCCTGGACAGTTGCGGACTTGCCAGGGGTATACACACAAAGTGTGTTGGGGCTGCCCTGACTGGCTTAGGCGGCATTGTTAAACGGCTCGATCAAATGAGTGGCGTTTTGTTCCTTCAGCTGAAGGCTTCCCGAGGACTCAGGGAACGGACTTGTTAGCCTTGAACGAAGTTTGTATACCCAGTACTCTGGATGAAAGCGAGGGTAAGATGAAAGAGACAGATCGAGCCTCTAGTTGTGAGAGTCTAGTCCGGGTTTGTCTGCCTACATATGTTAGCCTCAAATATCCAAGGGTTCTGTTTAGCTTAGAATCACGTTAAGTAAATAAGAGAGAATGAAAAAAGAAAAAAAAAAATCCGCATCAAACAATGGAAAACTGAAAGCATCTACCCCCTCGATAGTAGACCTGGAGTATCGTTTGATGTAACCGACATGTGGTTGCGCAAGCCAAAACTCTTCACGGGACAATCGTCATTGGAGACACTAGAAATATATATCGACGTACCTTCCACGTATTTTATGCTGTACAACGGAGCTCAATAGTCGCACACGCCGTACCCGGTGTCGGTTATTGTCACGCTGACCGTTGGGATGATGTCAGGTCTTGGTGTTGTGAAAGGCTGACCCAATTTGTCCACCGGTGGTAAGCTGCCAGGGAGCCTACCCCACAATTGCTTGAGCCTGGGCGGGCTTTGACGCCGTTCAGCAACAGGGTCCCTATCCAGAGACTTCTGAATTCATGGGCTGCCATCTTCATGTCTGTTAATAACTGTGAACAGTCGATATCATCATCCTGAGCCCAGCTCATACAAGACGGCCAGCCACGTTCTTATGACCCCCAGCAGTAACGCTGGAAAAAGACCACGATCATGATACTGACAAGTAGTTATCCAACATCAATCTTGTCATGACCGGTCCAAAAAGGGGCTGAGTGAAGACTCTGCTACGTACAAGGCCATTGCCATCTGTCACAGGTATATCTTCTGAAATAGTTGTTCAATTCATCGCGGGGCACCCTGGCCCTTTTCTGCGCCGTCTGTGCAATGCCTCTCCTTATCCTTCCTTGACTTGGTCTGCCACGCCGAGTCTCAAGCCTTTTCAATGGCAGGGGTATCTGCCTCAAATCACCCTCAACCTTTTCTTCCCCTTGCTCTTCAACACGACGAGCCGTTTTTCGAATCGAAATCGTCCGCTCCAAAGGCATGGGCAGAGGTTCTTGGGTGGAACGTTGCGTCCTGAACCAGTTGCTGCCCCGATACTAATCTCGCGAATGCCACTCGTCTCTTTCCAGCATCTCCATGTGAAAATGCTGCTGCTTTAGTCATTCTTCTCGAGCCCCTCGTAATATTTTCTTAAAGCTTTCTCGACCTCGGCGTAATCCTTCTTGACTGCATCAAAGGCCGCCTGGATGCCCGCGAGGCAAATCTGTTCGTCGGGTTCGGGGGTTCCGTCAACGTTCTCATGCTTTCCGTATCGTTGAATCTTTTCACAGCCGTCTCTAACCTTGACGAGTCCTAGCGTCGCCGATGAGCCCTTCAGGAAGTGACCCAGGGAAGACAGGTTGTCAAGGTCTCTCTTCTCCCTGTTGGCAACACCGGAAGGCAAGTGGTTAGCCATGGCCCCGCGCGTACAAGCATGGGTGTCAACCATGTGCAAGCCGAAAGCCTAGCAAATGGTGATTGAAACTCACAAAGCTTCGTCGATCTGAGTGAACGTCTCTTCGGCCTGCTCAAAGAAGCCGAAGACAATAGATGAACTGAAATCATGGTCATCGGGATCGTCCATCTCAAGAATCTGGCTAAAGGTAATCATGTCAACACCGTCACCGAGGTCAGAGCCCTCGTTGAGCTGTATTGGCTTGTCAGGGACTACGCTGGGACTCAATCTTGGAACAGAGTCCACATACCTTATTATCCTCAGCTGGTGACATATTGTTGGCGGGTATCTCTATGTTTTCCTATGACGGAGGGGTATATTGACGTGAATGGAGAGAAACCGTGCTAGAAGCTCCGGAACAACAGCGTGGGGCCGGCGGAGGATAACGATCCACGGGTGGAGAGGGAGAGACCTGGGATGAAGGTCAGAGGAGCCGACAACAAGAACAAAAGAGTGGTGCAAATGAGACAGCCGGGGTCCGGGTTGGAGCCAGTTGAAAGGAAGAAGATGGTGAGAGTCGGCGGCGCTCAAGACCGAGTTGGGACGGCTTGGCTGCGCTGAACAACATTTGAGTGGCTGGCGGGGGGGTTTCAAATGGCGCGGAAGTGACGCTTGCTGTCAGGGCGGCAGCAAGCCATCACGGACGAGTCGTTTAAGACTATTCAGAGAGTTGTGTGTACCTGGTGCAGATCGTGGACCTTGAGCTCGGGTGGAAGAGCTGCGTGATGAGCAAGGTGTATGAAGTCTGTGGAGAGAAGTGATGGCAACCCTCGGTTCGGGTAACGGTTGAGTGAGTACAATAAGCTGGACCCTTGGCCCAGGGAGGCTGAGATATGGCTTGAGGGTGTTTCTGACCGTGTGGTTCGGTGGTAGTGGTGAAGGCGGCGGTTGAGATGTGTGTGATATTGTGATGTCGGTTGCTGGTATGTGGGCAGTCAACTCATGGATGAGGGGCTAGCCATGGGGGGGGTCCATCCGAATCCATCCAAGAGCCCTCAAGGCTCGGAGCAGGCCAGCGAGCCATGTCGAGTGGGGTTGAAGTGCCTTAGCTGACGCAGGGCGTCCGTGGACCTTGAGCCATCGACGGTGCTTGTCGACTGGCGGCAACGGCAGCAGCAGCGGCGGCGGCAGGATCCAATGTCGGTTGGGGACCACGCGAGGGAGGGGATGCCATGGGTGGATGGTGTTTTAGTGTTGGCGAGATCCATGGAAGTGTGAAAATTCAAGTCAAGCAGCTGCCGTGCCGGAACAAAACAGAGACAAGCAATGACAAGCAGAATGGCATAAAGGACGGGAATTTCTGCCCTGAATGCGGAGGAGAGACATGTTCCTTACCTCGAGTGGGTTATGGATGGACCTGGGGTGGTAGGATTGGATTCCCAACGAACGTTGAGCGCGGGTGAGAGGTGCAGCGAGTGCAGCAACTGAGTGGGAAGGCTGGAGATTCCTTTTCTCACCCGTCCCTTGACTCAGCCCGTGCCCCTTTGCCTTTGTGTGCTCTGCGACTGCGAGCCCTTGGTTGCGTGTGTAGCGCAGTGCAGCTATCGACCGAGCGCGTGGTCACTAAAAAGTTGTGTCGTCTTGAGTTCAGGTTGTGTGCTCTGCGGGAGATCCCGAAGCGGGCTGTTCTGGTACGACTGACGACAGTGGCTGAATATAGCGCCGGAGGTACAGGGACACCAGGAATGCGGTGCGCGACAAAACGTCCGGTACAGCGGTGGAAGGAGACGAGGCCGTAGGGGATGCTCAGGATGGGTGTGAGGCTACGGAGAAGAGAGGAAGAGAGAGGAAGGGGAGGCAGACAGTGGAAGTAGGTAGATCACTGGAATCAAGCTCGCTCGCACTCGGTGTACGGGGGCTATTGCCGACAACGACGTGGACCTATTCTGGCGAGAAGTACCTACCTCTACCTGCCTCCTGTACGTGAGCCCCAGGCAGGTCCCCAGTCGTGGAGGGGGCCCTGCCGATTACGTCGTTGTTTTGTGGGAGAACCCACATGGACAAAAGAAGAGAAGAGAGAAAAAAATGGGGAGGGGCAGCGGTTGCATCATTGGATCCGACAGACAGCACGCACAGGACAGGACAAGACGCGCCTAGATTCCACGGCTTCGAACGGGGGACGCCATTCCCAAACAGAAAAGGATCTTCGGTTATGCAACTGGGGCTTCTTTGAGCTATCATCGGGAGGGAGAGACAACGAGAGGATAGATTGTGATTTGCCGTTCTACAATCTTTGCCGGATGACGCTTCCAGCCCAGCCCGGGCTGAGGTTGAGGCCATCCTCGTCGGCCGTTGTCCTCCATCCCCATCCCCATCCCCATCCCCATTTACAGAGCGTGACGCGTTCCAGGGTGTCCCCCTGCTTCAAGCCTCGCGCCAGTCCTCTATCCCGTCAGTGCCATGCCTGTGCCACGCGACAGCTTAGCCTTGGTCGACCATGAGAGTCTTTCCCGTGGGAGCAGACAAGCAATCCAGCATTCCTCCCCTGAGCCCTTCCCGCAAGGCTCATATCCAAAATGTCACCGCTTAATTATCCCAACAGCACTACCCTGACCACGGGCCCCTTGAACGAACGACTTTTTGTTCTGGTTCTCCGGGGCTCAATACCGCGTCCGCCTAGCGCAGAAGCATTCTCCCACTAGTCTCGAACTATGTACCACCAGCAAGACATGGTCACTGACCACTGCGCGAAAACAATGCTAGGCACAGTACTGTACTGCCAGAAGCAAGAGTCAGGCAACTTGATGACTTGTCCCTCGGTTTGACTCCGATTTGATGTTGGGTATCTCCTGTTTGGGCGGCTGAGAGAGAGCCAAGAGACCTGACTATTGTCAAGCGAGACTCCATGATTGACCCTCTCGGCTCGTCTCCATACCCAGAACGACCTTGAAAACGGAGTGAGCTATCGGAAGTTAGCATCTTGCCTTACCTCCACTACTATCTCGTTTTTCGAGGCGGTCTATTCCTGGGATTTGGGCTGATCCCCAAACTCCATTTCACGACAGCCCAATCTCCTCCAAGGTACCTCCCAATAACGGAGAAGGAGTTAACCGGCTTGTACTTTCCACATACAACTTCAACCTCTAGCTCTGCTTTCTATCACGTGCAGCTCAAACTCCAAAGACATCCATTCCATACATGGACGCAAGCGTTACCAACCCGCCCTATCCCCAGCCTCATCTCCAACGTCGTTCCGGGTCATCCACATAATCATCCGTCGCCCGAGAGCCGGCAATATCTCGCCGTGCCCACATGTCGTCTCTATTTGAGGTTCCACTCAGCCCTGCTTCCTCATTTCTTTTACGACCCTGCAACTTCGATAGTGCTCCCACCACTTGTCAAGACATGATGCTCGGTGGTTATTCGAGCACAGCGAGCAGGCCCTTGCCGAATGCTGAAGGCCCAACATGTCATCATTCCCACCATGTTCTTCCCTCCGCCGAATCCCAATCCATGACAGAGCTCACCGAGTCACCGGTCCACACGCTGGAGTGTTGGCATGGCCCAGCCTGGATATGATCGACGGTCTCGGCCGCAAGATTTCGAGATTGTTTCGACCGCGAGACTCCAGAGCCTCCCCTGGTCTCTGTTATAGCTCCGGATGTCCGTGCCAACGGAGCGGAAGGTTCTATCTGCCTGCAGGCCTTGGACTTCGCGGTCAAGTCCCAGGACACCACAGCTCAGCGCCGCGTCTCGTTCCCGTTGGTCCACAACCCACCGCCCGGTTGAATTCGAGAAAAGTAAACCCGAAGACGCCACCAGAGCACCCCACACAGCATCTCCCACTTGACCAGACCCCTCGAGCTCCAAGCTGTCGCATCCTTTTTGGCGCCTGTCGAAGCCAAGCACCACCTCTGCACCAACCATCACGAGGCTTGCCAAAACTGACGGGACGGGCAAGCATTGTGCGGCATTTTCTCCGTCACACTCTACTTGTTGTTGGCGTTGGCTTCCGTTAAGTCCTGGCCGTTTCCCTTCCCATGTCCTGATGCAGGGTCCGTTGATCAAATCTCACAGCTTGACGGGCCCCGTTCCGCACCCCTCACTCACCCCTCGTGCACGGCCTGATGGCGGGGTCCCTAACTTCCTCGATGGCTTGTTGGCAGGGGCTACACCCAGGCGCTTCAGGAACCTTTGGGATGCTGGAATACTACCTACCATTTCCTCGGCACCATGACTGCTTGAGATTGTCTCTGGGTGATCTGACTCGAAATACCAACTTGGTAATCTCCTTGGCCGGGTGACAGCTGAAGCGGCACGTGCTGTACCGACACAATAGTGTGGAGGGGCGACGCTCTTGGCATTATCCCGCTCGGTAAGCTTGGAGACAGAATCGAGGTTTGAACTCGCACACAGCCACTTCACGTTTGCCGTACCGGTGCCGGGATAGTTGTGGTCTCACATTGACTGGTGCTCCTAGGCCCAGATATTGGGTCCGTCTGAGTTTACATATCACCCTTGAAGTCGGGTCTCTGTTTTATGAGACGTCCCAACAACGTGGGATCTGCAAAGGGTCTTGTTCTTGAGCGTCGCCTGCACACATGCTGCTGCAAACAGCACTTTTGATATTGACCGTCAGTTAGGCATTGTCCTAACAATGCAAGCCGCACGTCGACTCCACTCGCAGTCTGTCTAGTCCTCACCGCAAACTTGTGCAGCCTATGACGCACAAGTTTCGCAGCCGCAGACTCGAGCAGACATGCGTCGATGTAAGATGACTGCTGTGTCACATCACAGGGCATCAGTGACAAAACGGCAATGTTCGGCTGTATCTTGATAAAGTAGGGTCGAACAGGAGGACAGGGTCGTCAGCATCACCAGCATCGACATCACTGTCGAACCACCAATGACCCATTTCCCGGGAAGCATGTAGCACGGGCATGCAATGCAAGACTTGCCTTGCACGGGTTAAGCGCCCTCGCCTCGGGTAATGGATCACAAAGAGATCAAAGAGAAGCGGAGAAATGCAAAGGAACCACGGACCACATCTAATAGCTTAGCAGGTAGGATCCAGTATCCCGCGAGTATGTACGGACGGATACTGCGTCTACAACGTAGCATCCCGTGCAATTTGTCACCCTGATGCCCTGGATTTCGAAAAGGTGGGATGGGATGGGATGGGAGATTTCTCGGCGACCGGGACTCTTTATCCATCCGATAGATACGGAAAGGGAGAGGTTGCAAAGGGGAGAAGGGCCCTGTTCGAGGCCCGCAATGATCCTTCTGCGAGGTGACAGCCCAGCCCGACAAACCGGTTTTTGCTCACTCCATGCTCAGCCCGCCACAGCCTGGTCGTGAGGCCCCTGTTCCCATCACCACCACGTTGCGCCAGGTCGTTCCGGTGGATATTTGTCTGCTTCCGACTAGCAGCTGTTCGAGAGTGCGCTAGACGGCGCTACATTTCTAGTCCAGTTGAGAGAGGAGAAAACAAAGCTTACGTGGCGGCCAGTCGCATTCAAGACGGTCCTGAGCCGTACCCCCGTCCTTCCCGGCGGGCCGGGGGTTGACAAGGAATGCCCCCGGCCGCGGAGCGGGTGTGGGGGCGCCCGGAGCCCACCGGGGTCTACCCGGCCGGTGATCATGCAGCTATTGCGATGCAGCTAGGGGGCAGTTGCTGCGGAATAGACCCTGGATAGAACAGGTCCAGAAGCGGATGCCTGTTCCCAAGCTTTGGATATCCACAACCGCCCAGACAACACGGCCGGATGGCCTGGCGGTCGGCCGAGGATGAGGCTTGGCTTGGGTAGGGGAACAACGGAATGATCCCGTTGGTCCCGGTGAGGCACAGATTTTACAAGACGCGGATATCCCAAGTACGAGTAGGTCAAGCACGCCGAAAGTCCATTTTACCCCGAGTCCATCCTACCTATCCATATTGCACCATGGCAAGATATGATTACCCAATAACGCTCCATGTTGGAACATATCCTGTACTTCACCCTTGAATCCCATTTGTCCCCCTCCGGCCTGTATGTTCTTATGATATTACGCCGGGTCCCAATTGCAGAAAACATGATCTAAAACATCACCTTAGACGCCACGCTTAACAGCCACGCCGCATCCCGCCAGCCACCGTCATTATCCCCAGGAGGGGGCATACGTTCTTCCGGGACAGTCGAAATGCCTGCCAGATACCGCGATGACGAGCTTCGAGAGCGGCTCAGCTGAGAATTTCCATCTATAGGGGAATCCTCGCTATCGTCTTCCGAATCTTCCTCGTCCTCCTCCACGGAGAAGAGTGACCAGACACTACCAAACCAAGTTGCTGTACCAGCCTGGCCGCGCCGGACCAAACGCCGGACAGTAGCTTCATCGTCCTGCTCTGTATCGCGCTCAAGCTCCTCAAGCCGCTCGTCAAGGTTGATAAAGTCAGGACCGGGCAGCTCGTTCTGATCGTCCTGGATGGGGAAGTAGGATTCGTCACCGGTGCCAGGGCGATCGAGCGGGGATAGTTGGCTTCGGGGACGTGCCAAACTGTGTGAGCGACTATGGTTACGGCTGGAGAAGCGGCTGGCGTAAGGAGACGCGTCTTCGTCAAGGTGAGCGGTGCTGCCACGGCGACTGGCGCGGCGGCTCGCAGCAGCAGACATGTCACGCTCGCGAGCTAGCTCAAACTCGAAGGCTTCCTCATCAGGATCCATTCCCGCAAGGCTGGTGGAGCTCTGACGCGAAATGAGCCATGCCTGGCCTTTGGACTCGCGAGCCTCGGAGCTCATGAGCGCACCTGTTCGGAGCAGCCAGTCACTGTCATTGCGATGTCGCATGCCAAAGCCTAGAATCGTTGGGTCATCTCTGTTACGCCTGCTAGGGGTAACGCGCCCAGAGAGAGACTTTCGAACCGCAGGGGCAGCGAGATGTGTAGTCGATTTGCTCTTGGCAAGGGGTGCCGAGGGCGTTCGGTTATGGGATCGCGAGCGAGAGGTGGTGGGCGAGCGGGCGAGGAGGCGCGGGGTCGTAGGCGCGGACTTGCCCTGGATATAGGAAGGAATTGGATGGACAGGCGATTGGGGATGGGACGCGATGGCGTCGGCGATGAGCTCGTCGTCGTTGAGGGGGAGCTTGGCCGTCAACGGGGCGAGAGAGAGATGGTTGAGGCTGGACGAAGAGCGGTTCTTGCGGCGAGCGCGGTCGGCGTGTTGATTATAGGCGACATCCATGGCGATGGAGGAGACGATTCTTTATATCGTGAATAATGATGATTGATATATAACGATGCAAGTCTAGAGGAGGGCGTTGAGAGCAAAGGCAGAGAGTCAATGGGTTCAATTGCACCGATAGCGGCAAGGACGACTAATGAATGCAGAGCATGTGATGCGATGGATGTGAACAGGGGAATGGAGCAGGGAAAGCAACCTAATCTCACGGACGAGGAGTCGCTTATGAAGGGCAGAATGTGGCTGAGAGAAGGAAGAGAATGAGCTGAGGTGATGAACCGAGGGACGAGGTTGGTTTTTCAATTTCGAGTTTAGTGAGTGTCAAAGAGTACATACAGTAGAGTGCCACTGCTTGTGAAAAGAGCCGATCCCATACGAAGAAAAAACGGCACAGTTCAGAATCGAGACTGGTGCAGGCGCCGGTTTCCAAGCAAAATGCTGCTATTACTCACAAAATGGCCAGGCCGTTGATCAGATCTTTTACCAAGAACGGTACTTGTGTTTTCAGCCACAAGAGGTACCTTCGGCTGATCCCGCCTACACTTTTGTGATGAGCACAACCCCGCTAGATACCTTCCCCCACCAGCCTCGTCAGGTACCCCCCGGACCAGGCGTCGGCGAAAATCTCAAATCCGGGCATCGACTCGCCCGCCAGCTGCCGATCTACACACCCTCACCCGACCCAGAGCGAAAAACTGCTACCCAAGAAAAGTCCCCGGGCGGCGGCGTCACCGAAGAATCAGGAAGGAAAACAAAGTCGAACGACGCATGCGTCCAGCGTCTCGCCATTTTGTCCGCTAGCGTTGTGAGGCATCACAAAAGGGAACAGAGACACAGAAAATACTCTCTGTTGGCCAGTTGTGCCCAAGATGCGCAACCTTCGCAACATTCGATTTGGACGATGCGATCGCCAACATGTCACAGCTGCCTGCTGGGATCCTGAGAGCGACGAGGTGCTCTGCACCGCGGGGCCTACCGAGGAGAGCAGCAGTATCGAGTTGCTGAGGATCAAGGGTGATCAGGACATGTAAGTCAAAGTCAGGCAAGGGCTTCTATCACGTGTTGATCCTTGATGTGTTTTGAGTCTTAATGGTTGCTGATGCTCATACAGTTCTGTCGAGTTGGTGGCGAGTTGGGATGCCCCCAGCCCGACCCCGGACTTGCTCGTCGACAAGGTCGTGAGCTTGCAGTATCTGAGTGGTTCAGCAACCACATGCATCGTCCTTGAAGGCGGCGACATCTACACCGTTCAAGAGGACAAGTTCTCTGGTGGAGATCCTCACATAGAGATTGTCGGCTCCATCGATGCCGGCATTTCTGCTGCACGATGGTCCCCAGATGAGGAGTTGCTTGTCGTTGTCACAAAGGCGAACACGGTCATCTTGATGGGCGCAACATTCGACCCTGTGGCTGAGGTTACCATGACGGCCGAGGACCTTAAAGCGTCAAAGCATGTCTCTGTGGGATGGGGAAAGAAGGAGACGCAGTTCCAGGGCCGTGGTGCCAAGGCTATGCGTGATCCCACCATCCCTGAGAAGGTTGACCAGGGCTTGCCGAGCGCCCATGAGGATGGCTCGACTACCATCAGCTGGAGAGGAGACGGCGCATATGTGGCCATCAACTCTGTTCAGGAGGGTGAGCGTCGTGTTATCCGGGTGTACTCTCGAGAGGGCGAGCTTGACAGCGCAAGTGAACCTGTTGATGGCCTTGAGGGTAGTCTAAGCTGGAGGCCCTCTGGCAACCTCATGGCTGGCATTCAGCGATTGCCGGACCGGATAGATGTTGCCTTCTTTGAGAGGAACGGCTTGCGGCATGGACAGTTTACTCTTCGCTCACCTTCAGGACCAGTGACAGCTCACGAAAGGATACGTCTGGAGTGGAACTCGGACTCGACTGTCCTGGCAGTTATCTACAAGGACCTAATCCAGTTGTGGACCATGGGAAACTATCACTGGTATCTCAAGCAAGAGATCCCTATCCAGCCAGACTCTACATGCTTGGCCTGGCATCCTGAAAAGGCTCTCCGCTTCGCCGCTGCGTCGACGACCAACGTGCTAGTTGGCGAGTACATCTTTTACACAGCGAGGGGATCTTGTCAGCCGCCAAACGACAACGGTGCTGTAGCTGTCATTGATGGCGAAACAGTCAAGTTGACTCCCTTTCGAACAGCCAACATACCTCCGCCCATGTCCATGTTTGAGATTTCAGTTGCCTCAGCGGCTGTTGATGTCGCATTTGGACCTAACAACACCACCTTTGCGGTACTGCACCACAAGGGTATCGATTTTTATGAGTGGCCCATGAAGAATGGGAGGTCTATCAAACCGCAGCTTCAGCACAAGCATGCTTTTCCCGAACTCGAGACGCCAACGTATGGTGTGCCTCTGCGCATCACTGCTGTCGGTGACGAGTTTCACATCTTTGCCCAGGAAGAGATGGGCTTCGTCCACATTGCCAGACGAGCCGGAGATGATAGCCCTCCCCATCTGCAGGAACCGGACGACGTTGTGCTAGCTACCACCACGTACCAAGATGGCTCTTCCCTCGAAGCCTATGGACAGAACAGCTCAGGAGAGCTGCTCCAGATCACCACCGGCGGTGGTCTTCAGCCTCTTCCTATACGGTTCCATATGCAGATGCCCTGGTTCGAGATTAGCAAGGTTGATGGCGAGATTGTTGCATTTGGCCTTTCAAGGAACGGTCACATCTATGCCAACTCGCGGCTCCTTGCCAAGAACTGTACCTCTTTCGTCCTCACACCCAGCCATCTCATCTTTACTACCAACAACCACTTTGTCAAGTTTGTGCATCTATCTGCCAACGTCGAGGGTAAGTCGTCAACCATTGTTTTTGGAATAGTTGCTAACATTGTCAAGAGCTTGAAGTCCCTGCAGACGACCCTGAAAAGGATGAGCGATGCCGCAGCGTGGAACGTGGATCTCGTCTTGTCACTGCCATTCCTGCAAACATGAGTATCATCCTCCAGATGCCCCGAGGAAACCTCGAGACCGTCTTCCCCAGAGCCATGGTTGTGGCTGGCATCCGCAGCCTCATCGATGAGAAGAACTACGCGCGGGCCTTTTCGTACTGCCGGACGCAACGGGTTGATATGAACATTCTCTATGATCATCAGCCGGAGCAGTTCTTGGCCAATGTCGGGCTGTTTCTTGACCAGATCCCAGATGTTACCTTCATTGACCTGTTTCTCTCTTCTCTCCGGTAAGTGAACCAACCACCTTGTCTTGCGTTGCGAGAAAAGGGGCTAATGAAAGCAGTGCCGAGGATGTCACTCAGACCATGTACCAAGACACAAAGCGACCCAAGGCTCTCGACGCAGATGCTCTTCCCACATCTGATTCTGCTCCTGCGCCTAGAGGTTCCCCGGAAAAGGTCAACACTGTGTGTGATGCACTCATCAAGGCCCTCCAGAGCCGCAAGGAGACCAACCTCCAAAATATTATCACCGCACACGTGTGCAAGTCGCCACCAGCCCTTGACGACGGCCTTCTCCTTGTTTCGGAGCTGATGAAGGAGGATGAGAAGGTTGCTGAAAAGGCTGTTGAGCACATTTGCTTCTTGGTCGACGTCAACCGCCTGTACGAGAACGCTCTTGGTCTGTACAACCTGGAACTCGCCCTTTTGGTCGCCCAGCAGTCCCAGCGCGATCCTCGCGAATACCTCCCCTTTGTTCAGCACCTTCATTCTCTCCCCGAATTGCGTCGCAAGTTTGAGATCGACGACCACCTCGAACGTCGTATCAAGGCTCTCAACCACCTCCAGGCCCTGGATGTATTTGACGAGCTCCTGACCTACACGACCAAGCATGCCCTCTACCATGACGCCCTCCGTCTGTACCGCTACGATGCCCCTCGACTACGTGCCCTCACAGACGCCTATGCCGCGTACCTCGAGTCAACTTCGAAATACCGCGAAGCTGGTCTCGCCTATGAGTCTCTCGAGAACTACGCCAAGGCCACCAGCTGCTACCGAACTGCCGGTGCTACATGCTGGCAGGAATGTCTCTACACTGCAGCACAGCAACAACCCCCCATGTCGGCTGATGCTATGGCTGAACTCGCCAACGCTCTTGCTGATGCGCTCTGGGAAGCCAAGGACTATGCGGCCGCTGCCACTATTCACCTCGAATCCCTAGGAGCTATCGACATGGCTGTCCGCTGTCTCTGCAAGGGGTACCACTTTGCGGACGCGATCCGTATTGTCATTCAGCGCAACCGTCCCGATCTTCTCACCACAGCCGTCGATACTGGCCTTGCTGATGCTCTGGGCACCACCACCGAGTTCCTAGCTGACTGCAAGGCCCAGCTTAAGGCCCAAGTACCTCGTGTCGCTGAACTCCGCCGTAAGGCCGCTGAGGACCCCCTGGCCTTCTACGAGGGTGAGCGTGCTGGTGGAGGTGACATCCCTGATGACATCTCCATCGCCGCCTCATCTCGCGTCAGCACCAGCGCCTCCCTCTTCACACGGTACACAGGCAAGGCCGGCAGTGTGGGCACCGCCGGCACTGGTGTGAGTCGTGCAACGAGCAAAAACCGCCGGCGTGAGGAGAAGAAGCGTGCCAGAGGCCGCAAGGGCACCGTCTACGAGGAAGAGTACCTCGTCAACAGTATCCGCCGTCTCATCGAGCGTGTCAGCGCCACAGCCCCAGATGTCGAGCGCCTCGTCTTTGCGCTCGTCCGCAGAAACATGCCTGAGCGAGCCCGTGCCGCCGAGGCTCTCATGGCTGAGGTCTCAGAGGCTTGCACTACTGCCGTTGCAGAGGTGTTTAACCCACCTGAGGGCGAGGACAAGAAGCCAGAGCAGGAGGAGCCAGCATGGCAAGCTACAGGAGGTGAAGCAGTACTACAGGATTTCGTGTTAGGACGGGGTAAGAAGCTGGAGCCGCCTGTGGTGACAGGCTTGAATAAGCTTACACTGCTGGGATCGTAAGAGTTGTTATGAAAGGTTCAATGACTGATGATGATAGATGGGTTGGTAGGGAAGGTATCTAGGAACGGAAAAGCTCTTTGCCGTGACACTGAATGAAACGTCACTCTACATCTGCATTAGCAGTAGGATTCTCTCTGCATGAACCATACAAGTGACGCATAAGATGCTAGGACGAGGCGTTCATGCGCAAGTGAACGTATCACACTCCATGCTTACAGTTCATGAAACTTCACTTAAGGAGACTAAATAGATTCCGAGCTCAAACCGCAACACCAAGTTATCAACCAAGATCAGAGGAGCTCCAACTCCTAGTTCAGTCTAGTCTGTGTAGGTGAGGCTATTCACACGCAAAAAAAGACCGACGAAAAACACAATTCCCATTCGCCTCCGCTATGAAGCAAGTAAAAAAAGAGAAAAACCCAACTAAAAACTACCAAGTAAAAAAAAGCTATGGGAAAAAAAAAGGAGTGAGAAGAAAAAGAAGAGGCCAAATTTGCCGGCCAAGGCCGCTTATATCCCAACCCATCCATCCCCTTTCCCCATGTCCCACATCCGTGAAACACATCCATATTTTCTTCCATCGTTTGTTTGCCATGATCCATATCAAACAATTTTCGCGTAAAAAACAAAGAGGACGTCTTCTCATCCTTTTCCCAGGCATTATCTCCATGAAACAAAGTGATTGATTCCCGAATCAACAAGGAAAAGTCTTCATGTATAAAAATGGAAGTTGACTAGGCGCCGTTGGGCAGGTCCGCATTGCCATCCACCTCTTGATCTGCTGAAGCCGGTGGAGGACTTCCTGGTACTTCATCCGGTTCAAGTTGGTCATCTTCCTCTTCTCCGATGGGATTCTCGGGGATGATTCCGTTTTGTCGCTCCCATACTTCTCTCCGGATGCGGTCGTCCTTTGCCTTGCGTGCTCGCTCCACCTCCTCGAAGCCGCCAGACTTCTTGAGTTTGCCCTCTGCTACAAAGTTGACCATCTCACGGTGAAGAGGGTTGACGCGGCGATTCTCAAGTTCCTTCTGGCGGAGCTTCTCGGCTCGCTCGATGGCTTCAAGACGATCTTCGTGGTTGGGCTGGAGAGCCCTGACCTCTCCGAGGACACCCTCCTTTGCTGCACTTTGATCGAGACTGTTGCCAAGGCTGTTGAGGCCCCTGGAGAACTGGCGCGCGGATCCTGCGCTTGCGCCAGTGCCATTGTCCTTCATTTGCTCCTTGGTCGCCTGCTCCACAAGCGTAAAAGTCTCAGAGGCCTTCTCCAGGTCGTCCCGCAGATCCACCAACAGGTCCTCCATAAGGCGAAGCTCGTCACGACCCTGGCACACGTCTTCGAGCTCCTTCTCCCAGATCTTGGTCCAGATGGGCTTCTCCTGATCCATATAATCTTCCATCCTCTTGAGCTCCTTGGTCAAGAGAGCAATATCCTTGCCCACAGCATCCAGCTGGCGTGGTAGAGGTCGAACGCCCCGGTGCACCACATCCTTGCGCAGGTCCTCAATGAGGTCCTGGAGGTCGTCCACCTTTCCAACCAGCCGATCAGAGTCATTATTGAGCTGCTTGCGTCCGTTGGTGACGTATGAGTAGCCAGCATCACCCTCAACGTCAGGAATCGAGGCCTTAGCCGCGGCAACCTTGACGTTGGCGGCCTTGCTGCGAATAGTCGACATCGAATCTTGAATTTCGGCCTGGAACTTGGAGTAAGTTTGACGCATAACGGCCAAATCGCGACGGAGATTCTGCA
Source organism: Fusarium keratoplasticum (assembly GCF_025433545.1). Classification (NCBI taxonomy): domain Eukaryota; kingdom Fungi; phylum Ascomycota; class Sordariomycetes; order Hypocreales; family Nectriaceae; genus Fusarium; species Fusarium keratoplasticum. The sequence continues at coordinate 2,497,458 of NC_070536.1, forward strand.
ACTCCGTGAGATGGCCACTATCCAGCTTCCTTCCAGGGGCAACTGAATGCTTGGTCCCATCAGGCACGGGAGCAGCTGGCGGTGGCGCCAGCGCCATTCGAGCCATTTCATTTGCCGCCTCCTGCTGTCGATCCGAGACTCGCTGGATAGCTGCCCCTTGATCCGTGACTGTCTGCTTAACATCACGCACGATGGCAGTCAAAGAGGCAATGCCATCATCGATATGCTTCTTGACCTCATCCAGAGCCTCCACGTTCAAGACCAGAACAGTCCGGTCCTTCACATCAGCCAGGTCCTCCAATTCATGTCGTACACCAGATATGGGATCTTGAATGTAAATCTCTGGGAGATCTGCGCCATTCTGTTGTGTGTTCCACGAAAACTTCTCGATAAATGCGAGTTGAAGCCGTCCAATTGTAAGCTCGGCCCGTCCCTCTGGCAGAACAAACTTCTTCACCTTGGACTTGTACTGGAGAAACAAAGTGAGATCCTTTGTAGGTGTCGGAGGAGGAGACTCCTGGAAGTAAGATGGCTCGGCTGCTGGCTTCGGAGGCGGCGTGGGCGGACGTTCCGGTTCAACCTTGGGCTCAGTCTTGGGCGTTTCTTGACTAGTCTCATCCTCCTGATAGAACATTGGGTCAACAGGCGGCCCGCTAAGCGTTGCGCTGGCCCTGAACTTGTCCTCGGGGCTCTGAGGGGCCGGGCTCTCTGTCTTTGCAGGGGGCTCTACTGCTGAGGGCTCCTCCGAGACGCTGCTCGGTATCCTGACAGGGGATGCTTCAACGGCAGCGCTGCGCAGCGACTGGCTCGAGGTATTGCGGTTATGTCGTATAGACTGGCGACCCTGCACTGCGCGCAACGATTCCCTCACTTCTTTCCTACCACGGTTCGGTACCGGCGTGTTCTGTGGAGGGAGGATCGGAACTCCATTGGCGCCTCCGAGATGCTTAGATATTTGATACTGCGAGTATCTTCGAGAGGCTCGTCGCTCGAGATCTCCACCCTTCTGCAAAGCGGCGAGAGCGCTGGAAGTGTTATCGGGAGGAGGCGGCGGTGGAGGAGGGAACGAATCGATATTCAGTTCTCCATTCGTCGAGGGCCCTGGCCCTGTTGGGATCGTATTGTCGGCTTCTGGGTAGGGTGGCACAACAGGCATGTTCTGCATCGTGTTGCTCGACAGAGATGACTGTTCTGAGGCAACGGATCCTCGAGACTGCTCCCGCTGGGCGCCAAAGCGGCGCGGGGACGAACTGGCAGCGGGAGGCAAGGACTCGGTCCGCTGAGGTTCGGCTTGAAATCCATTCTCCAACCCCTCCTCCAACATGTTTGTAAGCCCGCTGTGGCCGCTGCCGACAGTGCTGACGCTGGTTGTCCTATCGGGAGGTGCATGTCCTTCGCGCTCCCGGGCCTGTTTCTGACGGAGTTTCTGTTGTTTTCGCTTAAGGCCATGGAGCAGGTTGATGATGATATCACGGATCCTGGGTAGGTATTTCTCTAGACTCTCAGAGCTAGCCTCCTGGCTGAGCGTAGCCTCGAGTATATGTCTGAGTAAGTCGGGGACATTTCCTAGATCGGATGTATCAACGTTGATGGCCGTGAATGCGCGGCAGGCCATATTGAACTCGTAGCCCAGGCGCACATAGACGTCCGACACCTGGCTGTCGGTAGCCTGGCCGCGCGACCATTGCGTCAGGGTCTCGAGGAGCTGCTTGGTGGCGACAAGGAGATGGGTGACGCTCTTTTCGATTTGCGACAGAGGCATATTGGCGCCGCTGCCGGAACCCTGGAGAGAGCAGAGCGCGGTTAGCATGCTGCCATTGGGCGTGGACGTGGGGCAGGGCTCGGCAGGGGCACAGGCAAGCTCTTGGTGACGCTCACTGCGCCGACTGCGAGGGGAGCCAGAGACGAGACGAGGCGACTACTCACTTCACGATTCATCCTTCGCGAGCTGGTGGACTGAGCAGATCTGGTGGAGGCGGTCGAGGTTCGAGCTTGAAGGGCTGGGGAGATGGATCGGACTGGGACATTTGGTGGCGGCCCTGGCTCGGCGCCGGGCGAGCGACGGTGGGCAAAGGCTCGCTGGGAGCCGGATGACGGGGCCTGCATGGCGGGTTATATCGGGCTTGGGCGGTCCTGCTGGGCGTTGAAGATGTTTGCGACGGCGATAGATGCGATGGCCAAATAGCAGGCTCTATTCTGTTCCCAGAGGGTGGACGCGGACGGAGCTCGGTCGGAGGATTACGCTTAACGATGGGATTTTGAGTGCGACTGTCGAGGGGCAAGTAGCATCATCAGAACGAGCGACAAAAAGAGGTCGAGATGGTGCGCAAGGTCGGCGTCGGAGGCGGAGCGATACGGCGGGCGCAAGAGACTGTGGGAGCAGCTGGAGGCAGCGAGAGGCCGGGCGAGGCTGACGGTGAAGGAGGGAGGATGATGGTGGGAGGATGTTGATATGATGGATGGTGATGGGATGCCGTCGGGTGTGCTGTGCTGTGCTGTGCTGTAGACCTCCACCGAGTGGCAGCCAGCGAGTGGGCAGCAGCGGCAGCGGCAGCGGCAGAGGCCCGCTAGAGCTGAGAATAGAGGGCCTGTTACCTGTAGTGGACGGGCACCCGCCAGCCCGTGAACCCCTGCATCAGCACGTGCCACCATGGCGTGTATCTTGGCATCTTGGGTCTGTGAATGCGAGTTTCTGGGGGCAAAGAGTCTTTTTTGACGACATGATCATGATTATTGGACTTTTTTTATGCATCTTCTCGATGCTAGATGACCGCTGAGCGTTGCGCATCCTCTGGAATGAGCCTGCGCCGTAGCCAAACTCAGTCGCTCTCAGCCAGCCTGCTCGAACTGATGGCCTTAGATCCCGCCTCCAAGTCAACATACATGGATATCGCTGCATACCCTGTCGGCGAGGAAACGGCTTGAAGAGACTAGAAGCTGGCATGACAACCGCAGCCAGGGCTTGTCGCAGAAAGAGAACCCATCGCTCTTTTCCCCCATATTGTTTAGAAACCGGCAGATGGGATGTAAATAATGCATTTTAGAAACACGCGCATAATCATTCTCTCCCAGCCTTCCTGGTGGTGCGTGACTGTGATGGATGGAACCTGACCACAGGGATGAATAGTTACGCCGCCCTCCGCTTCCTCTGTCCGCGAATGGTAATTAATTCGAGCTGAATGGTCCAGCAGACGCCCTCATGCATAGCCTCACGCGCCCGTCATCGTGTGCCATCCAGAGATGAAGCCGTGGCGCTGAGCATCTCCAGCAGGCGTCTTTTAAGCTCGTTTAGCCGAGTCTAGTCGTCAGCACTGGGTGGGTGATGCAACGGCGCCTTGAAACGTGCCATTAGCATTCCTCGACTAGACGAGGCATTGGCAACGAGGACTCGTCTCATTCACTGGATGCTTTGTCGTCATGAAGAGGCGCTCTGGCTGAACCAAGGTGCCGGTATACCCGACTGGACTTGTCTCGACTCTTGAGTTTGGTTGTCAGCTAATTGTGGCTGTTGTCAACAGCGTAAGCTTCAACTCCGAAGAGGCTGTTCTGGTGGAAATGTCAAAACTACTTAAAGACAAAGGCGTCCCCTGTCGTAGCATTCAGTCATAATTCATCAAGCTTCATTTTAAACCTGAATACACTTTGAGTCAATTCATCTGCTGTCTCAACTTCCCCTCAACCCTACATATCTCCCTTCTCAATAACCCAACAATGGGTAACCGCAAGGTTGCTATTATCGGTGCTGGCCCAGCCGGTAAGTTGCCCCAATTCAACATCAAGTCAATTTCTAACATCACTAGGCTGCATGCTGGCAAGACTTCTTCATCTCGGCGGCATAGATGTTACCGTTTTTGAGGGAGAAGAGCACCCGAATTTCCGATCTCAAGGTGGTACCCTAGACCTCCATACGGCAACAGGTCTCGCAGCCCTCAAAGAAGCAAAACTCTTTGATGAGTTTCTCAAGCATGCTCGATACGATGGACAATATCTTGCCATTGTTGACAAGAACCTTGAGTATCTCCTGGTGAAAAACGCCGATGGGCCATACAACAAGATTCAGGAGCGGCCTGAGATTGATCGCAGCAAACTCCGCGAGCTTTTATCCCAGTCGCTTCCGGAGGGTGTCATCAAATGGGGCCATCGCTTGAAAAAGGTTGAAGGACAAACACTTATCTTCGAGCACACTACAATCGACGGCTTCGATATCATCGTGGGTGCAGATGGAGCCTGGAGCAAGGTCCGGAAGGAGATCGACCCCAACCTAGTGCCCGAGTATTCAGGCATAGGCTTGCAGGAGCTGGAAGTCACAGACGTTGAGAACAGAGCCCCCGATCTCTATAAGCTCGTTAACCGTGGTAGCGTCTTTGCTGGCTGGGAGGGTAAGCGCATGTCCATCCAGCAGATGGGTGACGGGTCTCTCAGCGTCTACTGCTCCCATGTCATCAAAGAAGCGGACTGGATGAAGCCTGAGAAATGCGAATACGATGCCGGCAACATCAAAGAAGTCGCTCCAGCCCTGCTCAACGGCCTCTATAAAGACTGGGATCCTCGACTCAAGCGAGCGATAGAGATGGCAGATGGCAGATGCACACCTCGATCGCTGTTCATGCTCCCCGTCGGCAAGAAATGGACACACAAGCCTGGTCTCACACTCATTGGCGATGCCGCGCATCTCATGACACCCTATGCTGGTGAGGGCGTAAACCAGGCCCTCGACGATGCATCACTGCTTGCAAAGGCAATCATCGGAGCAGCCGACAAAGATGATGATTCGCTAGACAAGGCAATCCAAGAGTTTGAAGAGACAAATGTTTGCTCGGGTTGGCCCTGTCCAGAAGCTGACAGCCGAGTTGATGCAAGACTGGATGATGACCCCCGGCGCGCCGCAAAGCGTCATGGCAGTGTCGATGAGTCGTCATGTTAGACATCAACTACCGTGGGTGCTTCAACCGCTGGGTGTTGCAGCTGTGCACAGCTATTACTTTTTGAAGAATAGGGGATGGGTGAGATAGGGGCTTGAAGGGGAAGCATCATGGGTAGATGACCGACTCTCTGAAACAACTCAAGGGATAGTTGAGAAGAGGGCAATGGATACGCAAGGGAGGGGAGTTCATGGAATAAAGAGAACTGGATTATACATATCTAATGAACAATAAAGGCGTTGTTTTTCAAGCATCGAAAGCTATAAATGCTATCCACAACCCCGTATTGCTTGGCGTCCTGGGCCTAACCTGAACTGAATGTTGGATTGGAATGGTTGATGCTGCACATCATGGAATGCTGGGGTTGACGATAGCGCGATACATGTCTTTTCGCGGCAAGCTGACCCAGTTCCACGTTTCTCGCTACCAGAATGACTAGCCGGAGACAACACCGAGACATCCCCAGCCCCATGTGACCAGGGGTGCTGATCTCCATCCATCATAAGGACCCCGAATCCACGACCACCCCCAGATTCTTCCCCATGATCCCGCAGCGCAGCTTCATGGGCTCGCTCTGAGGAAGTTGAATCGGCTTGCGCGGAATCTATAGACAGCGACAGAATGGATAGCTCTCAGGCGCCGCTTATTGCGGGCAACCGCGATGACGAGGAGCTCGAGTATGATGTCGCCGAAGGATCTCCCGCCGAGCCCGGCAAGTCGGGGAGCGAGAGGCCTACCGTGTTTGTGTTGGCTTTGACTTTTGCTGCTTGTATCAGCGGTTTGTTGTTTGGATGTAGGCTTCTGATTCTCCTTTTCTATGTCGTGGAATGTTTCGCTGACAGACAATTCAAGATGATACCGGCGTCGTGTCGGCTACCCTCGTCTCCATCGGAACGTCCCTCTCGAACCGCGAACTGACCTCGATGGACAAGTCCATCATTACATCCTCGACGTCCCTCTTTGCCCTTATTATCTCGCCCTTTTCCTCCGTCCTCGCCGATCGTTTTGGCCGAAAACGCGTCATCCTCTATGCCGATGTCCTGTTCGTTGCGGGAGCCATCCTCCAAGCATGGTGCTCTACGGTCTTTACCATGGTTATTGGGCGATGTATCATCGGTGCAGCAGTTGGAGCTGCGAGCTTTGTTGTACCGCTGTACATTGCTGAGGTGGCACCCGCAGCACATCGTGGACGGCTGATTACAACCAACATCATATTTGTCACGGGCGGCCAGGTGATAGCATACATTATCGGATGGCTGTTCTCGACCTACGGCTCTGAACAGACGGGATGGCGGTGGATGGTTGGTCTGGGTGCTCTGCCGGCTTTAGTCCAGGGCGGCATGATTGCCTTCATGCCCGAAACGCCACGCTGGCTTGTCAAGGTCGGCAGATCCGTGGAAGCCAAGAACGTGATCCAGCGGGTGAACGGCGGGGCATCGCAGCATGACGCAGATGTGGTGGTCCGGGAGATTGAGCTGGAGGCGCGGGAAGAGTACGAGGCGCAACGGCTACGGGATCACCAAACGTCTGGCCGATGGAAGCGGTTGGGTGCGTGGGAAGCTCTGTTCAGGGAGGGGAGGAACCGTCGAGCGCTGGCTATCGCTTGTCTCCTCCAGGGCTTCCAGCAGCTCTGTGGTTTTGTGAGTGAGCCCCGGTGAACTACGAGTTATGCTACGAATCGTTGCTAACGCGAATGTGATAGAACTCACTGATGTACTTCTCTGCAACCATTTTTACGGCTGTTGGTTTTGAGAGCCCAACCCTCACCTCGCTGGTGGTAGCAGTCACCAACTTCCTCGGTACCGTCGCTGCCCTGGGACTCGTTGATCGCATTGGACGCCGAAGAGTGCTGCTTTATTCGATCCCCTTCATGATCATCGGTCTGTTGCTGTCGGCACATGGTTTCTCGTTCATGACACTTGCCCAGCCATCAGAGGCCAAGAAGGATCCTCCTGCCACCGCCGGACACGAGGTTGCAGCCATTACGATTCTCGTGGCCATCATGGTCTATGTCGGAGCGTACGCGCTGGGCATGGGCAACGTGCCGTGGATGCAGAGTGAGCTGTTCCCCCTCGCTGTTCGATCATTGGGAAGTGGAATAGCGACGGCCACATGTTGGGGAGCCAACTTTATAGTCGGCCTGACATTTCTGCCGCTGATGGACCTGATGAGTCCGTCGTGGACGTTCGTCCTGTACGCAGTAATATGCTGCATCGGTTACTTTATGGTTTGGAGGATCTATCCCGAGACGGCAGGGTTGACTCTAGAAGAAGCGACGGCGTTATTGGATGATGGGTGGGGAGTGCGATGATACCTGTCTAGGGTCTAGATATTACTCGTGTTGCAATTAGACTTGAGGAATGACACATCAATAAATTTCTTCAACTGTGGGAACTGATGGCCTGACGAGTTTGCTTCTTTTTCTCGTCTAGAAGCGTCTCGACGTCTCGATGAACAAGACAAGATAAGAAATTCATTAAGTGTTGCGGCTTAGAAGCGGCAATCCCCGGCGTTTCAAGAAAGAAGGGAGAGGGAGCTCCCGTGGCTCTAAGAACGAAACAGGACAGTCCCGCGATAGCCAAGACGTCGGATGGCGGATGCAGTTAGCGGATCACGGCTCAAGAAATTACATCACCGTGCATCGCCGTCGTGCGAGAGCGCGCGAGGGCCGAGCAAAAAGAATATGCAAGGTGAGACACCTGCAAGAGTGGGGACCTTTTGTTGTTCGGCACCGCGCTCGGCGGCTTCCGTTAAAGGCATTCGATCTTTGTGTGACGCCTTTGTGGTATGTTTAAAGGGAGAGCCAACATCGGGTTTAAGCCATGCTTGCTCAACGAAAAGCCGGGCAGGCATGAATGAAAGTTTGGATTTAGGCAGTTGAACGGCAAGGATACTTCCCGTCAGGGGGTCATGAAGCTCGGGGGAACTGACTGGATTTGATGATAAAGCTGTGGCCCCTGCTGTTGTCGAGGAATTCATTCCTTACACTTTCTTTAAGATATTCCCAGGGGAACGGTGGGGCTTCGGGGACTTGAAATCAGGCGGCCCTTTGGAGCCCAATAATGGGGACCGGCTTATCAAGATTTCTCGAGTTGTTGGGTCAGAGAGTGAGTCTTTCACGGATCTCGGCTCCGTGGTGAGCGCCGCGGCCGAGAGCGAGAGAGCGAGGTGCATTTGTTGCTGAGCGAGCAACTCATCCATGGAGAGGCTGAGTAATTGACAAATTGTTCCCCCTGCGAAGCGTCGTCATGGGATCATCTAAACGGATATACCAGTCTCTGCTCCGGATATCGAGTGCTTGGCCCTGCGTGTCCTGCATCTGCTGGGTCACTTACGGAGTCACCCCCTGGTAAAAACACGAGGGAGACGGTGCCGGTGCCGAGAGCGGCTGCCGAGAAAAGAGTGGGACCCCTTGCTCCGGTGTGGACCATACCATGCATCTCTTTTCTGATGCTTGCTTGCCTGCAAAAGGGCCGCCACAACAGAGATTTCTTGCCAATTGACTGACAGGGTTTCGTGCTCTTGTCAGTCATGGGTTTAGTAATTGTTGTTTAGCTTCGGGTCCTCGCGCTTTGGATGGAAGAGAAAACGAGATTGCCTCTGACACGTGGGGAGGGAGCTTGGAGAAATCTTGGACCTTGTTTATTATATAGATGCCGTCACCCCATGATCATGTTGCCTACTTTACTCAAACAAGCTATCCCCATTACTTTTAGATCTCATGACAGTATCTTTTTCTTGCTTAATTAAAAGTGCTTGAGCGTGTCCAGCCCGTCTTTGACTACCTATACCCAGTACACTTGTTCATCCCACTCATCACTCCGATTATTACCTACTCGACCGCAACCGGCATCCTTCATCCGTCCTTGACTCGCCCTTATACAGTAGCGTCGGCCGACTTTCTCAACCTTGAGCGAACCCTTAAACCGGCTTCAGCTATAGCGTCATAGCCCGAACCCGAACGAACAAGAGAGGGGACAGCTCCCGTCTATTCTGCTCTGCGCCCGTTCGACGTTGGTTATATTTTCTATCGCCTTCACACCATCTTTTTCGACTCGAACCGGTTCACTACATAATCGATTCTACATACCAATTCCTCTCCAACTTGCTTCATCTCTGAGAGCGAGTACTCTATACACACAGACTTGCGCAGAACCATATTCGCCATGCCTATCAATCCCGTAGACCAGGGGATGATCGACGCCGAGCGCGATGCATCTCCTCAGCAATACCAGCAGCGCGCCAGCGGCGAGATTGAGCGCGTCCTGTCTGCTTCCACCGTCTCATCATCCTCATCCTCCTCCTCGAACCGCCGACGGAGCAACTCTCTCGCCCAGCCCTACAACACCATCAGCCGCATCTCGACCCAACGCGACCTAGAGCGTCACCCCACGGCGCTGAGCCGTATCGCGACCGCCCGCAGCCAGCACAATGCCACCGTCGGTGGTGGTGTGCGCTCCCGCACGAGCTCTCGTGCCTCCCGACATCCCCTCCCTGCCTTTGGCGCCGGAAAGCCGTATCCCCCTCCGCTGCCTGAGCAGGAGGAGTATGTCGTCGAGTTTGATGGCCCCGATGACCCAATGCATTCGCAGAATTGGCCGTTGAGGAAGAAGCTCATCACTGCTGCTGTGCTTGGCTTCACCACCATGACTTCCGCCTTCACATCCTCCATCTTCTCCGCCGCTACTCAGATTGTCGCCAAGGAGTACCACGTGGGTACCGAGGTTGGTCTTTTGGGAACAACCTTTTACGTTCTTGGTTTCGCTTTTGGACCTTCGCTCTGGGCTCCTCTCTCCGAGTTGCGAGGTCGACGTCTTCCTCTGCTCATCTCCATGTTTGGTTTCTCCATCTTCTCCATTGGCTGTGCTACTGGCAAGGATATCCAGACTATCCTTCTCTGCCGATTCTTCAGTGGCTTCTTCGGTGCTTGTCCTCTTGCTGTCGTCGCTGCTGTCTTTTCCGACATGTTTGACAACCGAACTCGAGGAACAGCCATTACACTCTTCTCAATGGCCGTCTTTACTGGTCCTCTGCTCGCTCCCTTCATTGGTGGCTTCATCGTCGAGTCTCACCTCGGCTGGCGCTGGACTGAGTACCTTCCCACCATCATGGGTTTCACCGCTCTGATTCTCGACTGCATCTTCCTCGAGGAGACCTACCCCCCTGTGATTCTCATCGAGAAGGCCGCCGATCTGCGACGACGCACCAAGAACTGGGGTATCCACGCCAAGCAGGAGGAAATCGAGGTTGACTTCAAGGAGCTCGTCCAGAAGAACTTTTCTCGACCTCTGCGTCTGCTCTTTACCGAGCCCATTATTCTGCTTCTCTCCATCTACATGAGCTTCATCTACGGCCTGCTCTACCTCTTCCTCACTGCTTATCCTCTCGTCTTTGTCGGTGTCCACGGCTTCAACATGGGCGAGTCTGGCCTGGCCTTCTTTGGCATGATCTGTGGTCAGCTCATTGCTGGTGCTTCCGTCATTGCTCAGCAGCCCTGGTACCTCCGCAAGCTTGCGGCCAACAATGGCATTCCCATCCCTGAGTGGCGTCTTCCCAACGTCATGGCTGGTGGTGTTTCTTTTGCTATCGGTATCTTCTGGTTCGGATGGTAAGCTTCTCTTTCTCCCTCTCACTGAATCTCGGTGTCTAACAATTGCCAGGACTGGATACACTCGCAGCGTCCACTGGATCGTCCCCGCTCTGAGCGGTCTCTTCACCGGTTTCGGTCTCATGTCCATCTTCCTTCAGTCTCTCAACTATCTCGTCGACGCCTACCTCATGTTCGCCGCCTCTGCCATCGCTGGTAACACCTTCCTGCGATCTCTTTGCGGTGCTGGATTCCCTCTGTTTGCTCGTCAGATGTTTGAGGGTATGGGTATCCAGTACGCTGCCACTCTCCTCGGCTGTGTTGCTGCCGTTCTCGCTCCTATTCCCTTCATCTTCTACAAGTATGGCGCCAAGATCCGACAGAGGAGCAACTACGCCCCTACCGGTCCCCCCATGGGTGCTGCTTCTTCGTCCGAGGAAGAGGAGAAGGAGAACCAGAACAACGAGGCTCTCGCGTCGTGTGTGGCTCGACGGGATAGCGTGACCAGCAACGCCAACAAGGAGACCGTCTAAATGGTCATTTCTGTGTTTTTTGCTTCATATTGTATAGCATGCTGTTTCATTTGGAGTTGTCGGGCATCTGCCGGGAGGCATGGCGTTTTGTGATGTCATGTTCATGGGGACCGGCAACATGGGGAGGCAGCGGATCTGAAAAATGTTTATCTCGCCTGGTCATGTCTAGGAACATGATGCGAGATGGTGATATACTGACTGGCACGTAATGTAATACCCTATATAAAAATGTCAAATTTTTATAAAAACATCAAGCATCTGGTTATGTTCGACAAGTCAATCTTTGTGTGATGGTTCAGCTAGCTGTTGTGATAGTTCAGGGTATCTGCGCTTCAGAAGCATGTCTTCACAACTAATTACATCGCGATAATAAGCCAGGATAGACATGTTTCTTTATTCCTCGGTTGAGAAATCGCTCTCATCTAATTCTAATCTTCGTACATTTGAGCATGGTGTGAATTATCGCTCTGTTAACTCGGGTAAAGTGGCTTTGTGTCTAAGACCCAGCGTCGTTATAACATGTCACACCGACTCCCTCGTTCTGCATCACGTTTACTAGGCTTCTCTCAAGTAGAACCCATTTTAATCTCTGAATATTTTTCTGTGTTAAAATTTTGCCCACGAATGTCTAGTGTTGGTCTCTATATTGTCATGACATGCAAAAAGACTGCTTTGACTCTGGGGTAACTAAGGTTGCATGTCTGACTATTCTATCAAAGTCACTTTTCGAAAACCCAAAAACCGCGTCTATTAGCATATTGTAACTTTTCCTTGAGCACAGGGACATAGATATGGCTTCACTACTGTAGTCTTGGCGCGGCTGGAGGGTATCCTGGTCGGTAAGCAGATGTACTGCCACAGAGCTGACCTCCACAAAAGGTGACATTATGCAAGTTGACCTCTTCTCTGGCTGCCTAAATTGAACTGCTTCTCATTGTTAAACTCGACACTTTCATCCACTTCAGTCCCAATACTCCATTTCAAATAGGCTTTCACTCTTGGGATCCCCTTTAGCCCTATACTACACCCTGGTCGTCCGAATTGTTACACCACTTCAACAGAATGACTCAACCTGCCGACAGAGTCTTTCACACCTTGGAGCTGGCGCAGCACATCGTGCACCACCTGGAAGAAAAGGATCTCTTCACTGCTTTGGGCATCACCAAAGCCTTGTGGGAAAGTAAGGAGCCTGTCTCTGCATGGCGAGAGTACATCAGGCGGTTTGGTTACGCGGACAGCTTGATCGATCAGTACACCGACAGATACCACCTACGGGATATTTATCTTCGCATCTGCCGCTCGGCTGATGCCATCAACCGCGGGACCAACCCGAAATGCAAGCGAATAGACTTGCGCTCCGACGACCCAGACGATAGTTTGGTGTGTATGGGCAAGCAGGATGTTCATTACCTGTCCCGTCAACTTGTGGAGGATGAAATCGACATTTACACCCTGGACCATAGGGGTTTGAAACTGCTACACAAGGGAAAAACCATGCGCCTTATGTGCTGCTTCGACAACTCTTCCCGCCTTCTGGGCAACGAGGACGACCAAATAGTGGCCCGCAACATTAAAGATTGGTCATTGTCTGGCTCATTTGGAGCCTACAGGCCGCTGCAGCAGTGGTGGACACAAGATCGACATGTCTTGACCTTCCGCGTAACGGAAGAAGGTGAAACATCCAAGACAATATTCGAGGTCTGGGATGCTCACGGTGTGAAGCGTGGAGAGCTGGTACACCCAGAACACGGATGCACGTTTCATGATGTAGAGAAACCGGGGGAGAACCTCATGGCGACGGGGAGCGAAAGACATGTCAGGGTCTGGGATCTAGACACCTTGAAGTGCGTCTACGAGTACTCTGCTCCTGAAGACAACCCGAGCGCCATGCTAGACCTGCACCAGAACATTGTCTTCTATACTCCCCACATAGGCTTGTGGTTCACAGACTTCTGGACGACAGATGGAAGCCCCATCACGAGAGCCAGGGCGGAACTAGTGACGCGTGCCAACTCATCATGGTGCAAGTTCTCAGATGGCACTATGGTCACATATCCTTGGGACATGACGCTCTGCGACCCGGAAGGCGCGGAACTATTTGCCATATATTACAGCTCCAATCTGGAAGAACCCTATGAGCTCGACGCCGGTATCCTACTCGACCGGTTCTTCTTTACTGTTATCAAAAGGATTGACTATGAGGAACCGGAAACCGTCGTCTGGCCTGCGGAACTGAAGATTTACGCCAAAGATGGCGAGGAGCTTGGCACAAAGATCCTGCGGAAGGGACAGAGGACTCATCGGTGGTTTGTTGATATTTTTGGGAGGTTGGTGTTTGTCTATCAGGACTCTAACGAGGCATTGGAAGAGTTGGAGGTTGTGGACTTTTGTAGATGGGCAAAGGTTGCTACAAGGAGACAGGCCTAGAGCTGAGTGGGCGAGTTGTCTTGCTCGAAGCCAATTCACTGTACGTCATTGATACTAGCTATGATTGTGCAAGATCCGGGACTCAATCGGTGACTTGGAAATAGTTCGGCATCAACACGCCTCTCAGTCGAGATTGAGTAGCTCTATTCAGAGACCGCCAGGATATATCGTCGCCATTCCGACTCGCTCGATTCGATATCCGATCAGATCTTGCCGATTTCCGGCATCCACGAGAACTCACAAAATCGTGGCGAGGTGAAGGAAGAAAAGGACTCATTCTTGTTTTGGGTTTGGAGAGTGGTTGTTTTTAGGAGATAAAACAGGGGCTATGGGTATTTTGGTTAAAGTGTTGAAGGGATGAGTAAAACATTAGATTGACTAGAGCGTCTATTGATAGGCAGTGGTGGAGGGTAGTAGATGCATAGGTAAACGGAACTCGTGCTTGCTATTCAAATGATAATGATATTTCACTGGGAGGATGTGTCATCAAGTATTTTTTCCCCTTATTTGATATGACGCCTCTATTGTACACGACCAAGACGTCATTGGAAAAGAAGAAGTTCTATATTGGTCATTGACTTTTCGCGATCGACGCGAATCATATACACTGGCTTTAATGCAGAATCAACACATAAACTATATACTAGAAGAGACCCAGATACCCGCTTAGAAGGTGTGGGCGGGAATGTTGATCTCGCTGGCAACCCAGGTCTTGCCGCCGTCCTCGGTGGTGAGGTCACCGGTGACGCCCTGGCCCTTGCCGAGGGTCTGGACGTAGTTGGGGTCGGGGGTGTCGAGGATGATCTTGGTGTCAACCCACTCTGAGGAAGGCGTTAGCTTTCGTATAGGTTGAAAGGTGGTCGAGACTTACGGTGAGCTCCGATGGAACCGCAGTCCTCGGCGCCGCACTCGACGGCACTGCCCCAGCCCATGGCGTGGTGGCCCTTGGATGTGCTCAGGGTAGAGACCTGTTGGCCGTTGATGGAGACGTACTGGACGTATTCCTGGGTGGAATCGTCGTACTTGTCTGTTTATTCTTGTTAGTCTGTTATTAATGCTATAGGTTGATGACTCTTACAGTGCATGGTGATGCGGTCACCCTTGCCAGCAGGTGTAGGGTTCTCATCCTGAACAGGCATCTGAGAGTTCTCTCCAGTCTTGACCAGAGTGTAGGCAAAGATGCTCCACTTGTCAGACTGCCAGTTGTCGGCGATGGACTGGATCAGATCGCCCTTGTCGGTGCCCATACCGACCCAGAGGGAGGCAACACCAGATGATCCGCTGGGGACGTCGGGGAGAACAAGAGTCGAAGTGGCCTCTCGGATCCACGAGTTGGCGCCCACAGGGCCGGTGCTGAAGGCAGGGCCCATGGCGGCCTGCACAGAGGCGACGGCCATGGCGGCGAGGGCGGAGAGGATCTGGCTGGAGGAAGGCATTTTGAACTGTTTTTCTGGTAAAGCTTAGTGATGATTTTCGATTCCAACTGGCAAGAATCAAACGTCTTATATATATCAGTCAAAGGTAGTTTCATCAATGAACAAACACCAGCCGTGATTGGCGGACCATCTCAACTCTCCAGGTCCGAGTCCCGTTAATTCCGGCACGCGAAGCGAGTGGTGGAGTTATTCTCCGAGAGGCCCCAACCACCAGCGTCTCAGACTGATCCTGTCGCAGGTTCACCTCCGTTGATCGTCGTTCCTATTCCGGGATGTATCATGTTTCAAACGACGTTGCAGCCGTTTATAATACGAGGTTCGGTTGACTGAATGCCACGAATGACTTGGCGAGGTTGAAACATGGATGAGGCCGCCTTATCCAGGGCTCTGGGAACATTTACTGCTGATCCCATGTGTTTCAAGGACTTTGCAGGGATTTTTGAAACTAGGAGCCGTCTCGTCTCCAGTTGAGATGATTGTTTGTAGAACGATTTTGGTTCTCAATCATGGCATCCCCTGCCCCTGGATCACCGCATACGGGCTATATGACACCGAGGGCCCGAAGTCTATACATCCGCTGTTAGTCCTGGTTTCCACCAATGCTTGACAAGTCCGCCTTTTATAAACCTTGAATATGCTATGTAACCTGTCCCATGTGGGCTAGGAACATGTTCACTGAGAGACCGGAGTTCGAAGCTCAGGGCTCTTGACTATTCTCTTTGATTCTATTGGTTTGCTCGTATTCTTTTGACTATTTATTCATGAATGATCAATCGCTGTTTTGCTAAAGGGCGCAGAAGTATTCCGGAGAAGGACGAAATTTCCGAGCGGCGGTCAACCTTGATCCATGTATCGCTGAGGGCCCTAGCAGAAGAGACTCCATGGCACTCTGAATGGGACAGTCGGTGAGAGTTTCTGCTGTGCGGCAATCATTGTTCTTCGTAACAATCCTTCCCCAGTGCCTACATGAAAACACCACTGATCCTACATCTCTTAAGCCTTGCACGCTCCAGAGCTCTTGCACTTCGACTCCGTCTCTAATCTACAGAAACAAGACGCGTGAACAGGCACATCTGCTGCGGCAACTGCAGCTGAAAGCTTGCCTTCCAGTTCTTTGGCTTCAGACTCTCGACCCAGCGTCAACAAACACTCATGAACACCGTGGAGAGCCCAGACGTTATTCTCATGCCGCAGCGCACGGGGGAGAGTGTCTATCATGCCCAAATCGGCCATGTATACCTCGAGGGCTTTTTCAACATGGCCCTGCTCAAGCAAGAGGGCTCCATATGCGTGCCGTGTGGGTTGCATCCAGCCCCAGGGTTCATCGTAAGGGAGGTTATCCTCTCGATCGATGGCTTTGCGTAAATGCTCGTACGCAGCATCAAAGTGACCCAACCGGTATTCTAGCTCTCCATCCAACATAGCTTCGGCAACCTGAAGGATATCCGAACACGTGTTGTTGAAGAGAGTCCGTGATGGTGCTACCTTTTGAACGGCGTCCTGGAAAAGACGGCGTTGGTCTTCGGCTTCCTTGACTCGTCCCGACGCGGCAAAGGCCACCCCCTTCGCGTAGTGAGTGATCGCAGTGGTCATACAATAGAGCTGTTGATCCTCTGGTAGTTCAAGGTTGACAAGGTCCTCCCAGAGCCCAAACCTGATCAGGACATGAGCACGCAATGTGAGGAACGCCTCCAGCCAGTCTGCCATCGGGGGTGATTCCACCTGTAAAAGGCTCTTGGGCATGGATGATTCCAATCGCTCGACAGTCTCGATAGCGACTTGGTATTTCCCAGCAAACATGGCTGCGTAGACGCGGAAGTGGTAGTCATGCGCTCGGTACAAGGTGTAGAAGTTGATCGGTCCAGCCTGGGAGAGAAATCTTTCATCGGCGACGATTGCATCCGAGTTGGAGGTGATAGCCTGTTCGTACTGGCCACAGAGAACGTCGAGATGAGTTGGCATGTGGTGTAGGTGGCCGCCATCAGGAACGAGGCCTCGGAGATGGTCTGCGATGGGCAGAGCAGATTCGGGAGAAGGTGACATTTCCATGAGGTGGATGTACATGTGAAGCAGTCCAGGATGCTTCAACGCCCCGTCAAGAGTCAATGCGTGGTCAAGAAGGTTCTTCATCTCGATTGTTCGTGCCCCTTCGGTTGGTTCGCAAGTTTTTAGGTCCCACATGTTCCAAGGATGGAGGTTCATGACGGCATCAACGTAGAGGGTAATGACATCGAGGTCGTTGGGGAATTCCTTGTATACTTCCTCCATTGCATCGGCGAAGCCTTGATTCCAATGAACGCAAGCCTCGGCTCCTTCAGGCTTCTCTGCAGGATATCGGTACTGGACTGCTTTGATGAGAGCTTTCTCGACCGGGGTAATTCCATCGGTGTTTGCCTCAGCAAGCTTGGCTGCTTCATGGCCGCGCTGGACGACGGCTGCGAGATCTTTCTCGTCAAAGTAGCTCCATGGCTTGTTGTAGTTGGGACCGACGCAATAAGCCAGACCCCAGTATGCCATGGCGCAGTTGGAGTCAGCTTTGATGGCCCTCTCAAAGCAAGATGCTGATTCTTCATGATTGAATGCGTACGCCCAGATCAGACCGCGGTCGAACCAAGTTTGGGCTTCGTCATTGCGCGTGGTGATGCGACGATGGTACGACCCAAGGTCAAAGATATAGTCCTGGGTGGACATGGTGAAGCTCAAAATTGAATGCCGATCTTCAAAAATCGTCAGCTTGGCAATCCTCGCCTTAAATATTCAGCTCGTATGATAAGAAACTCGACGATGATTGTTCAGAAGTTGAACGCCGCCGACCTTCTCCGTCAAGCTTCCACTTTAGGAAACGCGTCCCCTCTTCGTGTTCGATTGCTGCAATTGGTTGGTCGGCCTTCTCCTCATCGGCGTCCCTCTTTCCAGCTTGCTTCTTTTAACAAACCATGCCAAACCGTTTTGCGCTGAAGAATAAGCGAGAGACCAAGCTCTGACGCAGATGCCAAACTCGAGTGTTGCCAAGAAAGGGAAGAAGAGGCCCAAGGTCAAGGGTGCGAGAGACACCGCCGCTGCTGCTTTCGTGGACGAGACTAACAATGGCTGATAGGATGCCACGAATGTGCTCGACGCCGCATTGATTGTGATCGGAATGAGCCCGAGTGCTATAAATGCCGAGCAAAAGGCGTCAAGTGCAGCGGTCTTGGAATCAGGTATCGCTTCAACGAGGGTGTGGCTTCTCGAGGGAAACTTGCTTACAAGCTTGTTCCCGACACGCTTTCATACAAGAAAGATCCAAGTCCAACTGCCAAAAAGGACGAAGAACCTTGTTCTCCCGATGACAAGGTTGTCGAGACAACGCCACTGCCGAAGTCAAATTCCCCTGATGCGGATAATCTAGCCGAGGATGAAGATATCGCAACAACTGACAGCAAACTTTGGGACTTGGACTGGGGGCTTGATCATATTGACGGGAGGACCCGTTTCTTTCTTCAGTATTGTAAGTGGAATTTCTACTGCTGGACCCGGGGCCCTAACATGCCACAGTCTCGGATCATATCGCCCAGATCACGGCCGTCATCAACCTTGGCTTCAATGGCTACCGAGATTTGGTACTTCCCTACGCCGAGCTCGACTCCATGATCAGAAAAGCCATTGTAGTCGTCGCAGAGCAACACCTTGCCTTGAAAACTAATAGCTGTGCCCCTTACTCACCTACATACGGCAGTCTTCTTCGTGATCTCGTTGAACGGTCGAATCAATGCCCTCCGGTTCAAGATGAGCTAGCCCAGACGGCGCTCCTCTTACTGCACATCAGAGAGATGATCAGTGGAAGCGACAACTTCAAGTTAATATATGGTTCATTACGCACACTTATCAAGAACATGGTTCTCGAGCAGAACTTGGAAAGCGAGAACTTGGTGCTCGGACGCTTCGTCAAGATCCAAATTCTACGGTGGGTTAGCATTGGCCGAGGCGGAATTTGAGGTGTCTGACCATTTGACAGGGTCTCTCTATTTGGGGAATCGCTCTTTGACGAGGCAAACGGATCCGAATTCCTCTTGACTCACGGCGAGGCATGCCTCGAGTTTCTGCGATTCTGTCTGAGGCTACACCCCGAGCATGAGGAGCTAATGTCATACATCTTTGATCTCATCACCATGGCCTGTGACATTTACGTCCAAAGAGCCACAAACAATCCCCCGATGCATCAGACAGTCCAATCGGTCGAGAGATTCAAGCAGATTGCAAACAAAGTCAACACATACGACAATATCATTGGCCGGCATCTTCTAGCATGGGCATACTTTGTCGTTGCAGCTGAGAGTTCTACAGACAGTCATCGCGAGTTCTTTCTCGAGCGATTGCAGACACTTCACTCTCTGACGGGGTGTGGCAACGTTCTCAGAGCCATAGAGCAAATTCGGGGATTCTGGGCTGTTCAAGGGACTACCAGGTGGACTCGACTTCTTGGAGGGCCAAATCAAGCATTAATCATGTGAAGTAATACCTGTGGGGAGGTAAATTGCCTTGAAGGTAAAAATAGGACGGGTGAAGATTGTTCAATGTTATTTAGCGACGGAGGTGCTATTGTGTATTTTGAATTTGGTCTAATTATCCGTTCAGAGACTCGATCTCGCAGATATAGTCTGCACTAATACTACACTCATTGCTTCTAACATTTACTTGGTGTACAGCTCTCGCAGTGTGTCAACCAACTCAACTATCCCCTTGACAGTGTCATCATCATACACAAAGTCTTTGTTAATAACTCCACCAGGCAAACCAGCCGTCGTCATGTCCACGAGTTCTTGCACATAGGGCTCAGGAAGCTGCTTCGCAAAGAACTCGGAAAGTTGATCTCTCTCGATGAGTTTGAGCTCAACTGTCTTGCCAATAACCTCCTCGACTGCCTTCTTCAGGTCAAGAGCGCTGTAGGATCTGGGCCCAAATAGCTTGAAGTAGTGAGGGCTGGGCTTCGCTGTCTCTGCGAGGAGGGAGTTTGCACAGATCTCGCTGATGTCCTTGAGGCTCACCTAGAGTAGAGTTTTAGTATGCAATTCAGAGCTTGAAAGGGGTATATCTCGTACCATGGGAATCTTGTGATCCGCGGGGGTGAAGATCGAGGTGATAACCGGCGGGTCTGCCCGTGCTTCCTCAAGCACAGAAGCGAGGTCTTCCTGGAAGTAGGAGGGCCTGACGATTATAACCTCTGGCACCGCATCCTTGAGAATGTTCTCAGCGATGTGGTTGAGGCGCAGGATACCCTAATTCCCGTCTCGTTAGTAATAGAAGTCAAATCTAGAAGAGTGACGTACGATGCCGTGATCATTTTGAGCACCGATCGCGGAAAATAGGAGAAGTCGCTTGACGCTGGGTGATGCCTTTAGAGCACTCTTGACGTTGTTTCCAGCACGAGTAGCAAACTCCCCCGAGTCTGTTCCGTCATAGATGGGCGGTGGGATGTAAAAGACGGCGTCCGAGCTACCAAAATCAAGGCCGGTGCCGGCCCCAACATCGCCCTGGACGGCTTCAAAGTTGGCGTTTTGAACAAACTTGGAGGGGGCCCTGGATGCGTCTCGATAGATTCCGCGGACGTGGGGCTTGCTCTCGGAGTTGAGAAGGACACGGATGGTTTCTCTGCCGGCCTTTGTGGATGCGGGGACAACAGTGATGTGAGGAGCCATGCTGAAAAGAACAGAGGATGGTAATTATATTACAGTGTGTTTTAAAAAGCACGCAGAAGGTTACTCAATTGAAATCTGAATGATAGGATGCTCATCCTTATATACCCGCTCATCTTAGTTACCTTTATGGCGTCAACCAAGTCAATCTGAGATACATGAGTCCGAAAGTCCGAAAATCTCATACAAAATGATTCATTTTACGTATATGGACAGACACATAGGACCCGAAAGACCGAAAGTCCGAATACAAGCCAAGAATTATGTTATTAACGATCCTTCGAGCTGAACTTGACCGTCAAGTGGCGGGTCCTCAAGGGTGGTAAGCAGTAAGGATGGGGCCACTCATGGGTGGTCAAGGGAGGAGGATTATAAATCAAATAATCAGTCTTGCGTCACCCACAGAATCTGGAAGAATTTTGATCTTCCTAATGAGCATTTCTTGATCCTTTTATTGGAGAAGATCTTTCACGTGCATTCTTCACAATGGCCACCCAGGATGCGGCGCTGGGTCTGGCTAAGATCCGGATTAGCTTAATTTTAAGGTTGACGTAGCTCATTGAGGTGCCTATTAATAGCTTTAACCTATCGCTCTATTTGACTTGCTTGGTCACTGTACCCTATTTCGACGTGCATCCTGGGTTAATATGTTTCAATTGGTATCGAGTATCAATCCTTAAGACGGTGATGGCGCCTCAGAAGGACCTTCGACAAGTTTGTGACGAAATAGTAGCCGGCCAGAAAACGATATCCTAATAGGAAAAGGTCTTCTATGCTTATCCTAGGTTCTCTTTACTTTACGTTGAGTTAGTATGGCTTGCGTTTGTAGTGCTATGTCTTATGGGACCTGATACCAAAACCGTGCCATTAACTGACATACCCATCCTTATGGGAAGAAGCCATACTAGTAATTGGTTTTTTAAGAATTAGAAAAAGGTCGTGAGCAGTTAGGTGAGGGCACGCACGCTCCCTCAATACAGCCACGGATAAGGGGCGGATATGTCCACAGTTAACTCTGTACCTATGGCGGATAAGGACACAGCGTCAATGCCGTCATACGCTTCAGGATGGTAACATGCGGATGATACCCGAAAACCTACGGCACACATCCGGGTGACTAAACACGACTCACCACTCAGAAGACGCCGGTTATATATGACCATCCCCGCCGTAAACATTTCCTCTTGTATCATTCAAGTGCATATCAGACGATTGAACCAGCTCGGGTGTATACTCCCGTTTGATCGTGAGAACATCAATCATGTCTTCGACTGCCACTATCACAACCACAGCCACTCCGCCAAGCCAGTCCAGCTTGAATGTCTCGACAGACAAGGATGGCAAGGTGAAGCGGCTGCAAAAGATTCCACAGTTTCCAACAAAGGAGGCAACAAGACGATGGCAACTAGAACAAATGGCTGGAGCCTTTCGCGTTTTTGCGAGACTTGGCTATGCAGATGGAAGCAGTGGTCACATTAGCTTGAGAGGTAGGCCACAGGATATGATCAGGCCTGTGATACACCAAGACGCCTAATACTAACGGCTGAGTAGACTCTGTTCAGCCAAACACCTTCTGGATCAACCCTTATGGCGTCCACTTTGGCCTCATCAAAGTGTCTGACCTCGTCCACATCGACGAAGAGGGCAACCGGATCGGCGGCGCAGACAAGCTTGTCAACAAAGCCGGGTTCATCATCCACGCCGCCATCCACAAGCGTCGCCCAGACATTAACGCTGCCTGCCATCTGCACAGCCCCTATGGCCGCGCGTGGTCAACCTTTGGCAAGCCGATCGAGATGATCAATCAGGACAGTTGCATGTTCTACAAGGATCTTGCCGTGTACGCCAACTTTGGCGGTGTCGTGTTTGCCAAGGAGGAAGGTGCCCGTCTTGCTGATGCGCTTGGTGCTACCAAGAAGAATATCATTCTGCAGAATCACGGTCTGCTGACTGCAGGGGGCACAATTGGCGAGGCTGCAGCCTTCTTTATCGCCTTGGAGAGGGCATGTCATGCTCAGCTGCTCGTTGAAGCAGCCGTCGCCCCTGATGGATCGCAGCTTGCCAAGACCTTGGTGAGCGATGAGGAGGCACAGTACACCAAAGACGGGACTGGGACTCCCGAGGTCATGTATCTGCAGTTTGAGCCCGAGTATCAGTATACGCTGAAAGAGAGTGGAGGCGACTTCCTTCTATAGTTCCAAGATAGTCGTGAACAAGACCCATTTTTTAACATATGTTCTGCCAAGCAAGTTACTCCCGTTCCTGCAGAGGTAGAAAAGGTATCAGGCGTAGGAGTTAGAAATATAGTTTTCAACACCCTTTTTTTAATTGCCATTGATGGGTGTCTTCTTTTGCGGGGTTGGAGCGCCCTAGACATATGCCAGTGCTGCAGAAGGGTGCCTCGTTGGGTCCAAAGTCTCGGTGACCGACTGCCACTCAGAAGAGGTATGAGCGATAAAAGAGTGTTGCTATAATGTATAGCATAGTAGCTGTTGGGAACGACCGAGAGCTGATAAGAAAAGAGGCCAAGACAATCCAAGATGGCGTACGGAGCAGAGCTGAAAAGGTCGTCACCAGCTGGTCAGGGTTATTCTTCAGCTATCCACGATCCATGCAACCCCGAGCTTCACACCAATTTGACAGGTCAGAAAAAGCAAAACGGCTCAATTATGGCAAGCCATATGATATCATAACACAGAATTGTAGGCCAGTGGGATCTTGGGACGGGCTTGAGCTGAGATACGCCAAGTGAGCTGGCATGTCTATCCCAGGAGGCCTCAACTCGACTCGGCCGGTCTAAGGGTGGCCAATAGGGTGAGATTTTCAATCAAACTTGAACAAGGGTTTGGAAAATCTCCCGGAAGAAGGCTGCCCAGGTCTGTTCAGGCTGCATGCAGGAGGCCCAATGGGTCGGCCTTCAGCTGCCTCGGTATCGCAATCTGGAACTGAGATACCTGGCCTGAGGCCAAAAAAAAAAAAAAAAAAGCTGACATACCCCTTTAAGGGAATAGACAACCTGCAGATTAAAAAGTTTCTCATAACCCTATCTTCCTCGCGCATTCTCCTCTTTTTGCCCTGCTCGCTCGCCTGGAGAACCTCTCAACCCCGGAACCTAGTCCAAAGACCCTTGGCAAACAAGATATCACACAGGATGCAGGCCAACAAAGGGGCCAGGCTTGGAAACCAGCTCACTGACATTCAACACGCGCTAGATGACGAAAAGTTTACAGCCAAGACGCCCCAATCAGAAATAGGCCACAATGACGACTTTGCGCCCGGAATTGAAGACATTGTTCGACAAGAGGATCATCATTCTCAGGCCCCTGTCAATAAAGAATCAACTCGGTCGAATCAAACATCTGCATCTTTCGGAACTGGGACTGGGGAAAACGACACAGAGTCTAGCGGCGGCTCCTCTACAAGGGACTATTCATCAAGCCATTCCAGCTCCAACCACAGAGACGACGTGAAGGATGAGGACAAATACGAACCCGGCGGGAAAGCTGAACTAAGGCACCTTTATGACACGAAGGAGAAAAACGTGGCCGGAGAAACGATCTACTCGACCAAAGTTCCGATTGCCAGTGGTGTTCAGCACAGGCTTGACAGGGCGCTTGGTGGAAGGGACGAGGCCAGGGACTTTGCTATCCTCCACTATCACAATGCCACCCTCCAGACAGACCGTATTGTTGTTCAGAGTCCCGAGCTGAAGAACTGTCTCGCAGATATATTCTCTGGATGCGCCAATATTGATGCGGCAGCCCCGACTATTGAGCTTCGGCCCCCCTTCATGGGCCTGGTGCAACGTTGGGATCGCTTACTCCTGGCAGAAAAGACCGCAGACAACGAAAAGTCAAAGGGGCTCCTCCAGCTCCTACGGAAAACCCTAGAAACGGAGCTGCATAGTTCTTTTCAAGCCTTTCAGGAGTTCCGAAAGACTCGCTACACCACCTTTCCCAACATTCTGATGGCATTCGTGCCTGGCGAGATCGTACTGAGATCTAAGGATGGTGTGCTTTCAGCCGGCATCCTGCAGCATGCGTCCATCGACAAAGAGTTTATGGGAGTTCTCGTATGCGTACTCCGAGTCCAGGTGTTGGATTGGAATGGGACGAGACTTGGGTACAGAGAAAAGACTTGGAAGATTGAGAGCTTTCAGGGATTCCGCAAGGCGACGGATCTTGATGCTTTCCCTCTCGCGGCTCATCCAGATCAAGAGAAAATCAAACAGCGTTTGACTGCCAGAGGAAGGACCTTTGAAGGTTTATGCGGCCAGCACATCAAAAACTACAATGGGTTGGTGCATTTAGAGTCCGGTTGGGAACCAGAGACAATATTTGTATGCGGGTTTTGGCTCTTACTATTGCGCTCATTACTTACTGGCTATAGATATCGGAGCGCATAATCGTCGACGCCAATGCCTTTTACAGGTTCCAGCACCATTCAGTTCCGAACCTAACAGAACTTGAAAGTGAGAAGGGGGGACAGGAGACGGATTCCCCTGATGCCCCTAGTGGCAGTCACACGAGGAGTCAACAGCAAACCGCCCTGACTGAAAAGCAGTGTATGTTGGCGGTACCACGCGTCAAGGGGTTTGCCCTCAGTATGAAGAAGTGGTTCGAATTTTCCGTCAGTGACATCACTCCTATCACCTGGAATGAGAAGCTGCTGGGCAACCTCGTCATCCCGGATGAAGAGAAACAACTACTTCTAGCCCTGGTTGCACATACTGCGAAAGAGGAGGATGGAGGTTTTGATGATTTTATAGAAGGAAAAGGTATTTGAAACCAACCAAGATTTCTATTTTATGTTTATCTAGGTATGCTGGGGCTTGTGCAACTTGGTGCTAACATCTTCGGCATCTAGGAAAGGGATTGATCTTACTTCTTGCTGGACCGCCAGGAGTGGGCAAGACTTTGACCGCCGAATCAAGTACTTATATTCAAGAACACTTTAGCCAGTTCAATACTAACTGCTAGTCTAGTAGCCGAAGAGCTCAAGAGGCCCCTATACAGGGTTGGGGCTGGCGACCTGGGCCTTTCAGACGATGATGTCGAATCTTCTCTGAAAGAAGCTTTCCATCAATGTTCGCACTGGAATGCGGTGCTACTCATTGATGAGGCTGATGTGTTTCTGGAGAAGCGATCTAGCGATAGGCTTGCTCAAAATGAGCTGGTATCAGGTTAACATACCAAAACTAGCTTTTCAGAGAGGACTTTGCTAACAACCGACTCTAGTATTCTTGACCTCGTTGGAGTATTACCAAGGCGTTCTCATCCTCACCACTAACAGAACTGAGGAGATTGATCCAGCTTTCGAGTCTCGTATCGATATTATACTGACTTACGATCACCTGAGCCAAGATGCCCGAAGGCAGATCTGGTCCAACTTCATCAACCGCCTACCTCCAGACTCTGTTGATCTTGGTAACGCGGACTTGGACAACCTCTCGCGGTGGGATATCAACGGGAGGCAGATAAAAAGCGCCATCAAGACTGCACGGATCATGGCAGCTAATGAAGGTGCACCCCTTGGTGTGCGCCATCTGGACATTGTGCTCAATATTCGAAGAAGAGGTTCCAAGGTTCTTGGTACGCAGGGCTAACCTCGATTCGCGGTATGGCAGAGCGTGAGGTCAGAAGGACATAGATGAAACCTCTAGGAGTAAATACACATCGAGAACTCAAAGGAGATAGCCAGTTATGTCTCACCGCTGGTCATAGTTGCAATACAAACCCTGGTGGTTCTGTTAACGAGAGAACCTATTCACATCTACGTATCCTAGAAAGGGTGAAAAGGAAAATCTAATGAGCTTTGGCTTCTGAGGCCATCGTGTTTTGAGATTTCGCAATGATCAAGGGACTCTATTGGGATACCTAGTCACAGATAAACACAAATCTAGAGGGATACACAGCTCCTTTGCTTCCCACAGAGACAGAAAGAAAGTCAGATAGTAGTAAAGGTGGTGCTCATCACGATCCTAGTCTTGAAACCCAATTTGAATATTAATACGACTTGATATGTAGACGAGGGGGTTGGAGCCTCTGATGCTATCAGCGTCGGTGTTGGCAACGTAAATGTAGAACGTGGGGATGGGCTCCACGCTGCTGGTGGAGCTGGAGACGCCGCTGGTGGTCGAAGAGGCTTGCGAGGTGCTTGACAGCTGCGTGATAGTCTCAGTCGTTGATGCGACCTCGGTGCTCGATGTGACCCCAGTGGTTGATGTAGCATCTTCGGTGGAACTTAGCGTGGCGACAGTGCTCGTCGAGGACGATGCGCCATCGGTTGTGCTGGATGGGACATTCTCGGTGCTGGAGAGGGAAGAGACAGATGGCAGGCAAGGCCCGGCTATGCTGCCAGTGAACAGCGACACGGCTGTGATGAAGCCGTAGATCACGCGCGACTGCATGGTGTCTTTGGATTGAGTGATTTTATAGAAGTTCTGTAAGAACAATAAGATGATGAATCCCCCATTAGAAAGAGAGACTTATATGACGACTGAAAGGGGTTTGTGTTTACGAGGCCCACTTTGAAATCGTTAGTTTCTGTAATAGTCTCGAAGATAGCCTCTCTTCGCGATGGGCAACCCGGCGCGAGGCGTCCTCTAAGGGAGGCGAGACTTATGGAAATAACGTCATGGCCCATGCTTCTGCGTATCTTGATCGAATAGATCCCCTGACGCAATATATTGCATATCAGTGGCGCTTTCAGTCCCTCGGGGTTTGTCACTCTTCTGTTCTCCCAGTTTCAGAGCTAGTCCTCAGCCCCAAGGCAGCTTTGTCCAACTTGATTAGCCGAATGCGATTAGGATCCGTCGCCCTTGAAGACTATGGTCTAAATAATCTCGTGGCAGAATGCCAACAGTAGACAGATAAAGAGTGTTATTAAGACTGCGCGTTTCTTGTGTTTAAGTGGTGATTTGGCAGAGATAGGTTTACTGCCAAGACAACCCTGAGTTGAGCGATATCTTGCCAAGGATAATATGAAACCTACAAGCTCAGTCAGAAGTAGTGTTATTTGAAACAGCCCTCACTCCTTTCAACCTCTTCTCTTGAGCTTTCGAAATGTTAGTTGTCGCAACTCTGATGTCCCCCATAAGGGCTAAATACTTGTATTCGCCTGCAAACACTTTGACTTCGAAGGCCCTGATACCAAGTCTTGTATTTGACTATCCAGCCATAGCTGTCCCGGCCCAACATGGTGATGGCATGAGTGCAGTTCAGAACCTGTATTTACAACCCTTCAGGTTTCGTGGTCTAACGGTCATGACTGCGGATTCTGATTCCGCCAGCGAGGGTTCGACTCCCTCCGAGACCTTTCATTTCGCACTTCAAGGTGCCCATCCCAAGAGAATGGCATGCTTGATTGCTCAGCTTTTTGCCTCCAGATCATGTAGAGGTAGACTCTGAGTACACGGTTGTCCATAGGGAGCCGTAGCTCGACGGATGTATGTAAAGCCAATGCTTTGGTGGAAAGTGGGCGTGGGAGGCATGTGGAGCTGATAGAGAAGAGATTTGAAGGTCAAGTTGAGGAGGCAATTGGTTTACTTCCAACGGATATCTATTCAAGTTGAACTCATAGCTCGTGTATAGGGTCAATACATCAGGCAGTGCGACTGCGTGAGAAGTAATAAGCTCGGCGTGGTTTCTTTTTTAATAGCTTGTACCACTTACACTGCATCTTGCTGCTGATGGGGTAAGGCTTGTGAAACTCGTCTATGGCTAATAATTATTTTCAACCAGAGCTGTCGTAATCACTGTGAGATTCCTGTACGCCTTCTCGCTGTGATTCCCCCATTAGGTAGTACTACCACCCTAAGCCTATCGTGCTGAATATAATGATATACAGGCCATGATACGCTGGCCTTGGCGAGATGTATGTCCTACCCGCCTTGTGATACTGGCCTTTTTGGAGGAGAAAGGGGTCCACGTCAGCCCGAGACTTGCTTGGAAAAAGACATAAAGGATACCGCCCCCATTAGCCGCCCTTGGGAGCCTTCAACCAACTCATTAGACTGTTCTTTAAGCTTTTAAGAATGGATCATACACCCAGCCACTTCTCTCCTGCACATGCCAGTGCCAACTACCAGCCTGTACCATACGAAGAGACACAAGGCCACGGGGGAGAAGAGAGTGAGCAAAATGACCTTGGAGGCCCGACAACGAGTGAGCCTGACACTTCTGAGAACGAAAATGCGGATCCCCAAGATGGTGAAATGCCACGAATAGAGCGACACGGCCTCTGCTTGGCTACAATCCTCGGAGATGTGGCCGCCGTTGCGTCACCGATTGCCTTCATCGTCTTTACAGTCATGGTTTTGTGCCTCGATGGCTCAGAGGCTAGCGAAGCTTCGTTTGCCAAATGGAACAATGCGACCACCGTGGTATGTGCTCCTTGTAACGGGAGAGTCATAATGACCTGGCTAACACTTCTGACTAGCTTGGCTCACTGTTTCCCATCATCTTTGCTTCCACGGTCGGTCGTTTCGTATACGAGGTTGCGCGATGGAAACTCGAGCAGGGAGCCACCCTTAGCACGCTAGAGCAGCTCCTAGGAAGCCAGACAGTTGGCTCAACCGTTTTGATCCATGCCAAGCTCTGCGCCATGAACCCCCTGGCAGCCGGCCTGCTCTTCATATGGATCTTTTCACCTCTGGGCGGCCAGTCTCTGCTGCGTATTCTCGGCTCACGTCTAGAGCCCGTCGTGCAAAATTCAACCATTGCTCACTTTGACTCGGACGCTGCCTCTATTCTGGCCCGTGGGCCAATAGGTGGGCAAGAGTTCGGGATTATTGACGATGAGATCAGATATCTAGGAAACTGGCACAGTGCGTTGCTCCTAGCTCCAACGACGGCCAAGACAGACAGCATGGATCTCTGGGGAAACGTCAAGATCCCCTTTCTGTCTAAAGATATGGATGGTAGTGGCTGGAGCCAAATGTCTTGGAGCCCGGACCCTGAATACTTCTCCTCGCTCGCAGGATACCCGGTTGCCAATGTGTCAATGGGCAACTCGACCTTTTCTATGCAGACCAGCTACCTTCAACTTAATTGCTCCAAGTGGCAACGTACCAAATGGCAACCTGGTTACCACAGTCCAGTGATTTCACAATACTCTGCCTACAACATCACCCGTTTGGAAGATCGTTTCCCTTGGGAAAACGTCACCTATCGGAACGGGACCATCTACGGGCCCCCCCGCCAGGCAGATAACGACATCACGGACACCATGCCGATGACGACATGGAACTTCGGCGTTGATCGATTCGTCGACTCCTTCTGGCTTAACAGCTCACACTTGCTCGACAGGCTCTCCTGGGGTGGCGTGGAATTAAGAAAGTTCACAAGGCCCCTTATTTTCGAGAATGAGACGGGGATCAAGTCAAAGCTTGCAAACCTCTTCTTCCTAGCTGTAATAGAACCAGCGAGGAGCTCTCTGGGACCCTTGATAGTTGGAGCCGAATGCGAGATCAAGCAGAGATACGTCGAGTCGCGAGTAAACTGCTCCCAAACAGCCCGACAGAACTGCACCGTGGTGGCGCAGCGCCCTTCCAAGCGGCGGCACGCGTCTGAGGACATTTCACATTTATCATTCCCCTCTATTCTTAACTGGGCCTCTCTGGGACTACCAATAGCAGCAGGGAGAAGCAGTTCCGGCAAGGCGGACCTGTCTATGAAGTATCTGGCCGACTCAAAGTCAGGACACACCGTTCAGACCATCTATCTGGACGCATTCGAGGGGGTGAGTGATGCATTGTTTAGCATCCGATTATCCCAGTTGTTCAATACATATTTCGTCCTCTCGCAGACCGACATGGGGACGCAAGGAATGATGGACGGCATGCAATTATTCTCAGAAAACGTCACGGAGCCGGCCCAGGTGAGCACCTTAGTCCAAATATACACAATATCCAAGCCCTGGATCGCCCTATGCTTCGTGTCATGCATCGTACTGCTCTGCAGTGGTGTGCTCAGCGTGGTCTTTGCCCACCTTGCCGACGGCCCCGAGATTCTCGGTTATGCTTCGACCGCCGTGCGGGACTCCAAGTTCCTCGAGTTGTTGCCCGAAGTTGGAGGTATGGCGGCAATAGATATCACGAGGATGATGAGAAGCGAGCGACTCCGATATGGGATCACGCACCTAACGAGAAAGAGGAAGCGGTTGTTGGGAGTTGGCCATGAAGCAGAGACGGAACAGATCAAGGAGAGGTTCGATTCAGGGGTATAATTGAGACATGTAGAGCAGAGTCTTGGTGGATAGGCCTGGAAGACGAGTAATATGATCCCGGGTTCTTTCTTTTCCCAGCCCTAATCCCACCTCTCAGTTGGCATATCAGTTATTATCAGGTATGAGAAACCTCGTTGCTGTGTGATGATTTCCTTATTCATCACCTTCATCAACCTTGACAATGCGCTGGGTGGCCGTCTCCGTCTTGTGGAATCGCCAAGGGCGAACCTTTCTCTCAAACAACTCGTCCAACTCAGCAGGCGAGCGACTGTACCAACGTTAGAGTGAGATCAACAGAATGGCGGAGTGAACAAACCTGGCAGTTTCGGGAATCAAGAACCACATGGCGATGGTGAAGGGCAAGCCCAGTCCTGCGTAGAACCAGCCCGTCTTGAGACCCCAGTTCCACTGGTTGGTGTTGACCATGTAAGGAGTGAGGACGTTCATGACGACGCCGGCAACACATGTCGACGCAGCGCCGAAACCAGCTGTATAGGGTCTCAAGCGCTGAGATGAGATTTCACCGATAAAGCCCCAGCCGGTGGCACCGTTGGAGACCATTCCAAGGTCTAGCAGTTTGTGAGCGAGCGTCAATCTTAGAGGCACTATCACTTACTCCAAAGAACCGCAAAGACAACCATGAGATAATTGGTGGCAGAAACCTGTGGCACAACTCCGAGGATGCCAATAGCGGCAGTTGAAACCCAAGAGAGAGTTGTGCCACTGCAAGAAAGTCTACGACGACCGACCCAATCCGCGGCAAAGACCAAGGCAATACCGGCGGCGACATTGATGCCGGAAGTAATGCAAGTGTACTTGAAAGGATCAGAGATGCCAGCTTGCTGGAAGAAGTAGCTTCCGAATGTTCCAAAGAGGGTGAGGCCGATGAATTGCTGGGTAAGAAGAGTCCATAGCGCAATAAGAGTGCGTAGTCCGTCTGTGCCCTGGAAGATGGCATACCACTTTTCACGGCGCTGATCGGCAGCGACAGTACGCTCGTGGTCAATCGCCATAGAGAGGAGTTGAAACTGCTGATCAACATCGTAGTCCTTGACCCCGTGGTTAAGGATTCGCAGGGACCTCTTGGCTTGTTCATGCTTGCCTCGACTGACGCACCAGGCAGGCGATTCAGGAACGAGAAGGTAGATCAGAATCATGAGACCGATCTGGGCCCATTGGGTATAGATGGGCGTGAGCCAGTTATGGCGGTCGGTCTGGGAGAGGACCTGCAAGGCGACAGGCGCCATGAACTGGCCCACGGTGAACCAAAGACTATAGCTCATGAGTAAACCGCCACGGATTCGAATAGGCGCGACCTCGGAGATGTAAGTCGGAATAGTCGACTGTAAACATCCCACACCAATACCCGCAAGCAGCTTAGCAATCAGCCAAACCTCCCATCTCCGGGCCAAACTTTCGCACAGAACGCTGCAGGCGAGGATGAACCAGTACCAATACATGGCAACCTTGCGGCCGAAACGGTCGGACACAAAGGTCAAATGGGTCATGCCGATGATCTGGCCGACCGACATGATGGAGCTCCAGCCGGCGAGGATGTCGGAGGCGAGGAAGGGTTCGCCGGCATCGTTGAGCTTTGTGGCGAATTGGTGGACAAAGCCTGGGTTGGCGATTATGTTGCCATTGATGCTGTACATGTTAGCAGGGTCGGGTAGCAGCTGTGGAAGGCTTGTAAATACCCAATCTGGTAGCCATCGGTAGCAGCACTAAAGGTGACTGCGAAGCAGATGGCGGCGTTGACCTTGAAGGCCTTGACAGTCTCCCAAAGAGAAAGAGTCTCGTAGCCAGAGATGCCCTGACCTTTGGAGGCAGCGTCTAAGGCGAGGTCCTTGCGAGTGATGCCATGTTCGTTGTCAGCCGGGTTGTCGTGCTGACTGACGTCGGGCTTTGCCTCGATGCTCTCACGAGTCATTGTGGGTACTATCACGGATGATTCAACGAGTCCCGCTCAATAATGCGTCCACATTTCAACAGATGGGAATAGCATCCTCCATTTATACAGCCTCAACATGAGCAATGCCAACCAGCTTGACGCTTGTTCTACGCGCCAAGACCTTGGCGATCCTTGGGAAATAGGACGACTCCTTGCTGTTTACGGACGATACCCCAGGCCTAACCCCAGGTTTCCAGCGAGTTGGGCATGCTCTCACGAGTCATGTTCCCCAGACTCGAGAGACAAGGCGGGGAGGAGCGCGGGGCCGAGGTGACTATTCTGCATGGGTATGGCATCGGCAATGGCTCTCGGAGAGGTAGAAGAAATGAAGATCGCTGTGTTAACGTTTGGTCGGCATGTCAATCCACCGAAGCAGCGCGATTCATGATGGTTGTTTCGGTGAGGACAGAGCGGAAGGGCAGATACAAGAGCCCACGTTCGCGCCCATCTTGACCGAAGAAGAGATCATCCTCTATCCAGTTTGAGCATCCTCTTCGCTGTGTACGTGATCCTGCGGGTTTATCAGCTTCAAAGCCATCCCGTAGTTTAACCATGATCCACCAAAAACATCCTCATCTGACCATACATTACCGTATCAGGCAATGTGAAGCGTTTGCGGAGAAGGATAGAGCCCGAGAACTGGGGACAGGGATGGAGACACTTGTAACCTTGAGATCCACTACTAGTTTCGAATAATTGGCGATTGGCTGCTGTCTCAGAAGGTCGCCGTTTCGGGCTATCATAGGCCGACCTAGCATGAGGGGTTACCTTGATGCTTAAACGATGACGCTACATTAATCGTTCTCAAGACGATAATTCGGCATCGATTCAACCGATACAACAAGGTCCGACTTCCACAAAGAACAGAGAGTGAACTTTAGGCTAAAAGAAAGAACTAGAAAATATATCCCGAGGTCGTCCAAACTATCCCCCTCCTGGACTCCAAGTGCCAGTCAATGTAACCCCGCTTCACAATGTCCTCCCTCAAGGTCGTCGACATTCGCTTTGAGCATTACCGCCCGGAAAACACTCTGGGCGTACATGAGACCAAGCCTCGTATCTCGTGGCGATTCGAAAATGCACCCGAGAACTTTACTCAAGAAGAGTATGAGCTTCAGCTGAGCAAAATCACCCGAGGAGAGACTGCAGAGGTCTGCTCCGTCAAGAGGACATCTCCCGACTCACAGCTGGTTGCTTGGCCGCACGAGGAGTCTATTCAATCCCGCGAGATATACTCGATCCGAGTCAGAGCCCGAGGAAAGGGACAATCAGAGCCCACAGCATGGAGCCAACCCGCGACTCTGGAGGCGGGCCTCTTTGACAGAAAAGAATGGAGCAGCAAGCTCATCTCAGCACCCTGGTCAGACGACAACAACGACAAGCCCCAGCCTGCAGACTTGTTCCGCAAAGAGTTCAAGGTGGAAGCAGATGTTCAATCAGCAAGACTCTACATCACAGCCCAAGGCATCTATGAAGCCGAGCTCAACGGGAAGCGAGTCGGCAATTACTTCTTGGCTCCTGGCTGGAACTGCTACGATTCGCAGTTGAACTACCAGACCTACGACGTCACTGGACTCCTCTCTTCAGGAGAGAACTGTCTGGGTGTGCACGTCGCTGAAGGCTGGTATAAAGGCCGACTCGGATTTGAAGGTGGCCAACGCAACATCTGGGGCTCTCGCACCGGTCTTCAAGCGCAGCTTGAAGTGCAGCTCAAGGACGGCACCACTTACACTATCGTGACGGATGAGACTTGGACAGCTTCGCAAGGACCAATCAAGCTGGCAGAGATCTACGATGGAGAAAAGTACGACGCGACAGCAGAAATTCCCGGCTGGTCTAGTCCTGGTGTTGCTTCCGGAGACTGGAAGGCCGTCGACATTCTCCCCCCGATTTCCGAGTCTGTCACTCTTAATGCCGGTTTCTCTGAGCCTGTACGAAGAATTGAGACAGTCAAGCCCACTAAAATCATCACAACGCCTTCTGGAAAGACTGTCCTCGACTTTGGACAGAACCTGGTTGGATACATCCGCATCAAGTCCATCAAGGGACCCCGTGGTCATTCCGTCACCATCTCTCACGCCGAGGTCATGGAAAAGGAGGAGTTGGGAATCAGGCCCCTTCGTTTTGCCTCAGCTCAGGATGTCTACACCCTCAAGGGAGACGAAAAGGGCGAGTCATATGAGCCCCGTTTTACCTTCCACGGCTTCCGATATGCGCAGGTCGATAACTGGCCGTCAACTGAGGATAACCTGCTGGATGTGCTAGAAGCTGTCGTCTGCAACACAGACATGGAGGAACAGGGCACATTTGCATGCTCAGATGACAAGCTCAACCGACTCTTTAGCAACGTCCGCTGGGGTATGAGAGGCAACTTTGTCTCCATCCCAACAGACTGCCCCCAACGCGATGAACGTCTGGGTTGGACAGGCGATCTCGCTCTCTTCGCCCCCACAGCGACTTTTGTCTATGGATGCGTTTCCATCTTGAGAGACTGGCTGCAGGACGTGTGGGCAGACCAGAAGAAGCAGAAGGGCATTCCTCCAATGGTGACGCCCAACATCCTCAGCTACAACAAGTTCTGGGGAAACCCGTGGCCTTGTGCCATCTGGCATGATGTGACTGTCCTCGCGCCTTGGGCTTTGTGGGAGGAGACGGCGGACCCGACTGTCTTGGCGGATCAGTTTGAGTCCATGGAGACATGGCTGAAGTGTATCCCTCGAAACAAGACAGGCGCAACTCACCTTTGGGACTCCAACTCGGCCCAACTTGCTGTAAGAATTGCCTCCTCAAGTTGACATGTCAGGACTAATTGTTGATAGGACTGGCTTGATCCCACTGCACCCCCAGACGCACCTCACAAGGCTCAGGCAAACCCCCATCTAGTCGCCGATGCCTTCCTCGTCCGTAGTCTCGACTTGGTAGCCCGCGTCGCAGAGATCCTGGGCCGGACTGAAGATGCTGCGCGCTACAAGTCTGAAGCTGCCAGCGCCCGTGCCGAGTTCAGGGGCGAATACGTAACGCCTAGTGGCCGTATCCTGTCAGAGTGCCAGACTTCTTACTGTCTCGCTATCTGCTTCGACCTGCTTGAGTCCCATCAGCTCGCCCGTGCTGGTGAGCGTCTGGTCGATATTGTCCGACGCAACAGCTTCTGCGTCGGCACTGGATTCGCCGGTACGCCATTTATCTGCGAAGCTCTCACACGAACCGGCCACAGTAACGTCGCCTACTCAATGCTACTAAACGAGACATGTCCGTCCTGGCTATACACCATCTCCATGGGTGCCACAACCATGTGGGAGCGCTGGGACAGTATGTTGCCCGATGGCACTATCAACCCAGGCGAGATGACGAGCTTCAACCACTACGCTTATGGTGCCGTGGCCAAGTTTATGGTCGAGCGCCTGGCAGGTCTCCAACAGTTGGAGTCAGGCTGGAAGAAGACGAGAGTGCAACCTGAGATCGGAGGCGAGTTCAAGTGGGCGTCAGCGCAGCACCTAACGCCATACGGCATCGTCTCAAGCTCCTGGAACCTGAAGGAGATAGAGGGCGAAAAGGGCGCATTCACTCTTCAGGTTGACGTGGTCGTTCCGCCAACCACTACGATGGAGGTTATCCTCCCTGCACCCGAGGGCCCAAAGACCGAGGTTGTCGGATCCGGCAAGTGGTCGTTTAGCACTCGCTACGAGAGGAACTATCAGTGGCCAGTCAAGGCTATTCCTTCGACACTGCCTGGATTAGCCCCGGAGGAGTAGTTGAGCTAGTCTCACGAATGAACGACGTGGCTCGAGGGGTTACGGTCAAGATACCATGTCTAGTGACGACGCTACGTTGAGGCTGTATAGATAGACCATCCCTGTACCTGCAATGCCCCTCGAGACGCTATATCTAGAAATTCCTTGCCATACAAAAAGTAGTCAATTCAAGGAGCATTGCCACAAGACATTTCTACTCTTCGTGAGCCGTGAATCCTTCTCCAATTGAGGCAGTGAATTACTTACTCCATCTCAGAAAGGATCATCAGCACTTCTCCAAAACAAGTCCCACGCGCCGCCCAGTTCCCAGGTAAGCTGACGAACTCGCTTATTTGGGCGTCAATCGCTTGTAGCCTCTCAGGCCGCTCAATCAGACCACCGCCTTATAGGGCAGGGACTCCATAATTGTAGCCGCAACTTATAACCGCCTTGGTGTGTCGAGATGCATGTCAGATCGAGATTCGGAAGAAAGGCTTGAAACGCGTCACTGGACTTGGATATGTGGGATTGTGGAGATATAAATTTGAAGTATCGCCTTCTTTCAACTGGGTGTAAGGAACTTGTATTCTCTACTGGAACTCCTCATCGACAGGCGTGGCGAAACAATAACTACCGCATACTCATTCCTCAAGTTTCACCACGAACATTTTACTATGACGCAAATACAACATGGCAGGCGCCTTCTGCCTTCTCTCGTCGACGAAATCGCCGTATCTGATCCAGACCGAGTCTTTTACTCTGTGACAAAGACCAACAATCCCGCCGACGGATTTCAAGACATCAACGCCAAAACCTTTGCCCGGGCCGTTAACAGATGCGCCTGGTATATCGGGAAACACCTCGGACGTGGCCAAGACTTTCCAACACTGGCATTCATCGGTCCCCAAGATGTCGTATATGCCATCCTCACGCTCGCCTGTGTCAAGACGGGCTACAAGCTTCATCTGCTTTCGCCGCGAAACCCTCTCGAAGCAAGTCTGTTCCTTCTAGAGGAGACCGATTGCAAGACTTTCCTGGCCCCTCCGAAGTTTCCTTTGCCTATCGTGGGACAACTCATTCAGACACGTCGTATGAATGTCCTGGAAATGCCCGCATTGCAGCATTGGCTAGAAGACGGGCCCGTGGAGCTGTACCCTTTCACCAAGACCTTTGAGGAGGCGAGATCAGAGCCGTTCGTTGTTTTGCACACTTCTGGCTCAACCGGCATGCCCAAGCCTCTGGTTCAAACACACGGAACACTCGCGACATTGGATGCATGCACACAACTGCCATCTCTAGGCTTTCCAAACACGTATCCCTCCATGTGCGCTGGATCTCGCGTCTACCTGGCCTTTCCCCTTTGCCACTGCGCCGGTATCTGGATGCTTCTCCCCGGGTGCATCTATGCTGGCTTCACGGTGGTTCTCGGGCCATTCCCTCTTTCCGCGGAGACTGCCAATGCGATCCATGTCCACGGCAACGTGCAGCAAAGCGCCCACGCGCCCTTCATACTAAGCGATCTCGCAAAGAACCCCACGTATCTAGATAACCTCAGTCGTTTGGATCAAGTTACTTTTGGAGGAGGATCCCTCCCCAAGGCAGTAGGGGACGCCATTACCGCCAAAACAAAGCTGCTTAACTGTCTTGGAACGACCGAAAGCGGTGCCCTTCCCTCTCATCTCCTCGACAAAGAAGATTGGCAATACATGAGCTACAGCCATGTCGTCGGCTCAGAGTTTCGTCAAATCTCGGAAGACCTATACGAGCACTTCATCGTCAAGGACCCAAAGCTCGACCTGTACCAGGCCTTCTTTCAGACATTCCCCGAGCTGGACGAGTGGCCTATGAAGGACCTCTACGCAAAACACCCGAAAAAGGAGAATCTTTGGCTATATCGGGGACGTACTGACGATGTCATTGTGTTCTCTAGTGGAGCCAACTTGAACCCGATTGAGATGGAGAGCATCATTGATTCCAACCCTGCTGTCAGCGCGGCATTGGTCATTGGCACTGGGTACCCTCGATCAGGTCTGCTGGTCGAAGCTGTCAATCCCCCGAAAAACGAAGAGGAACGGAAGAGTTTGGTT
The DNA here is from genome assembly GCF_025433545.1 of Fusarium keratoplasticum. Classification (NCBI taxonomy): domain Eukaryota; kingdom Fungi; phylum Ascomycota; class Sordariomycetes; order Hypocreales; family Nectriaceae; genus Fusarium; species Fusarium keratoplasticum. The sequence continues at coordinate 2,536,031 of NC_070536.1, forward strand.
GATACAATCTGGCCGTCAGTTGAAGCTGCAAACAAGCCGATTTCTCTGAGCCGCAGGATTCACCACGACATGATCATCTTTACATCCGCTGACAAGCCTATGCTAAGAGCAGGCAAAGGAACTGTCCAGCGCAAGCTGACGGTAGATGAGCATGCATCCGAAATTGAGGCCCTCTACAAGGCTACGGAGTCACTGGGCGTTGGGTTCACCTCCGACTGGGTTCGTGAAGGGCACTAAGTTAGAGTGGGTTGTTCAACTCCTACCCAGATTCTCGTTACAAGCACTTCCCCATGGGCTCGTGGGCGAAGGTTGGGAAGTGAATGCTGAAAGACTTGGCAAAGAGTCCGTTGGTACCGTCGCCGTCGATCCAGGTGCAGGTAGGTTGGCTATGAGCGATTGTTAGCTTGCGATGGACTTATGTGTCAAGAAGTGACAAAACGAAGACTTACTGCTTTCCGTTATCGACCTTTAAGTAGAAGAGTTAGATCTTGGCTTGCTTCGATAGCTCAGCGTTACTTACATAGACTTTGCTTGGATACCAAGGTAATCCACACACCCGGCCAAAATCACCCGGCCAGGCATATCTCTCGCCTCCAACCCAGATAATAGCAACATAACGGCATCGTTAGTGGCATGAAGTGAGACGTAAGTGGCCTGCTGGCCGCTCTTCTGAGAGACCTGCACCTCTATGAGGCCCCCAGTTCCAATCTTCCGATTAGACTCCTCACCCAGTTTGTCTTGGTTGTTGTTCCAGGTCCGGATCCAACCGATCTTGCCTCTCATCGTACCGCTTCCATCTTTTTCGTCGAGGGCTGCACGGACGGAGACCAGGGAGTTGCGGCCTTTGGGCACATTGTTGAAGGCGCTGTCGAGGATGGTGAAGACGCTTGCGACGGCTCCGAGGATGCCGATGACATTGACCATGGGTACAAGGTAATGGCGCTTGGAATGAATAATAGTTGTCTATGTATGTCGCAGTGACCTATGGAGTGAAAGAAGAGCGAGACTCAGCTCTGGGGATATCTCATATCTTCCATGCCCATACTCATTCCATTAGTAGAATAGCTGCTCAAACTCTGTAGCAACCTGGGAAATGCATTTGTTGTAATTTCGGCATTTCAAATAACAATTTGCCCACGGCCGCAGCCCTCATAAAGTTGGTAGAGGGCCCCCATTTGCAGCTTTGAAGGCATCACCACGTCAGTTCTACTGTACAACACCAAGACCATCCTCAAAGGCCTCAAAAAAGCCCCCACACAAAAGTCATGTCACGCCACATAGTTGAGGGGGCGCAGCATGCAGGATGCAGAATGCGTAGTGCAGCGGTTGTAGGTTGAATCAGCCCTGCTCGCCTCACCATGCCGCCAGCCTGATTCACCTGACCTCTTAAGACCGTCCTTCAGAGCCTGCTTTCTTCCCCTCATCTCTGCTCTGTGTGCCTTTTTTACAGCTACACAAACTACGTGGCCTCCCCCATTGCCATGGAACCCCTGGGGGCTGTTGCGAGCTCAATAGCTCTTGGCCAAGCCATCGGCGCAGTCCGGCATATAGTGAGGCTAATGCACGAGATACCCGACATCCAGCATGATTTCAATGAGCTCAGGCAAGACGTAAGTCGCTCATTCTGGCCAACTCACAGGTGAATACTTAGACTTTTATAGATCAACCTCATCACAGCAATGCTCAATGACGTGCAGAATGAGATTGCTACACGGGGATCCAATTCGGTATTGGGAACAACGGGGGAAATGCTAGTGGGACGCACTGCCCAACGACTCGAAGAAATCAACAACGAGCTTCAACGCTTCGTGGAGCATTGCGGAAAGGAGTCGATAGACAACACTGTCAAGGCAAAGAAGCGGAAATGGATAATGCAAAGCGACAAATTGCAGAAACTCCGCGAAAAGGCCACTGACGCCAAAATTAATCTTCATCTAGCTCTCACTTCTCAAATCAGGGGCCTTATGTGCGAGCAGTAAGTGCTAAACCTAGGTATGTGCGGATGTGGGCTGACACAGAGCAGAGTCAGCGTGCTTCAACATCAATTCGAGATGTTGACGCTATACATCTCAAGTCGCGGGCCGCTAGGGACTTCCCTTATCATTGATTCCAATGATTCTTCAGAGGATGAGAAAAGCAAACGCCCTGAATCTGAGGCTGCAGAGCCAGCCTCGCCCCCTGACAGTTCAACTCAAACCCAGCTTACTCGTCGTGATGAGAACACATCTCCGACATACATCACCGCCATGAGGATAAGCAGATGTTCTCATCTCTGTCGCTGCCGATGTCACTCCAACCAGAACAGAAGTCGAAAAGCAAACTGGGCAATCCCTTTCATTGGATCATTGCTGGTTGAATACAGATCGGCCCCTAGGACTCAGCAGGCAGCTTGCAGCCATAAACATTGCAGTGCAACTACCGATACTGCCTTCGAGTTTAAGTACTACCCGCCTGAATGGCTATGGGAAGGTATGGTGTCGTTTGGTGCCTCATATCACAGAGCGAGAGGACTACGAGTCGCTCTCCGCCCAAAAAGAGTGCTACCACGCGTAAACCCAATTTTGCTGTCACTTATTGGCCCATTCGAGAATTTCTGCGATGCGATTAGGACTGGATCTTTACGTGTTTACCCCGATGATGAAATGGTCCAGCACAACGTTATCGAGGTGAGTTGCAGACCAAAACGTATAAAGAAAATAGTTGTCAAGTAACACAAAAGTTGGACAGTTTCTTCTACGCTGCAATAAACTCGCCCATGTAGAGGTGATTCTACATCTATGGAGGGAATTCTTGCCATTGCTCAACTTTCCACGGTACCAATCCTTTCCCTGTTGATTGATTCCAGCTGGAGGCTACATCCTGCTCGAGCGCTAATTCCTTCACAGAAGCCTAGTGTTACTAGCCGAGCACATTCTATTCAATCCAGACTTGACAGACCAGCTTAGGTCTCTCCTAAATCGAGTTATATCATCGGCGGATGAAAGCAACGAAGCTTACGACACGCGTCTTTGTCAAGCCATCTGGAAAGACCTCGACATATCCCTCATCCGTCAAGCACTCGACGACGAGCCCTGGACTGTCAACGAATTTACAGACGCCGGTTACTCACCACTAGAACTTGCCATTATCCTACGAAGGGATGGGCCAGAAGTTGTTGAGCTCCTACTTGCCCGAGGCGCCGATGCTAATTTACCGGACAGCTCGGGTGCAATACCTCTCATGGTTGCTGTAGGATGCGGCAACTTGGAGTGCATTCGGATCCTATCTCGGATCAAAGGGACTATAGAAGCGACTGATTTCTGGGGAAATACAGCACTACATTTAGCTGCCTGCCTCAACCGACTCGAGGCAGTCCAGCTACTGCTTACTGCAGGCTCTCGGGCATCGGTTGGCAATTGTTATGGAGAGACAGCACTACATGGGGTCGATTTAGTCAATTCGATCGATCCATCCAATTTGATCGGCTTACCCAAGAGGCAAGATGAACAAGCCGCAATAGAGATTTCACGACTCCTTCTCACACACCGAGGCATGGGGATCGAAGCGAAAACCTGCACAGGGAATACCCCGGTACTAGAGGCAGTAGGGACTAACAGAATCCACGTTGCCCGTTTTCTCGTCGAGGAAGGAGCTTTTTTGCATGTTATCAATGATTCAGGCAACACTCTGCTTCACATTGCTGCTGTTTCCTGCAACCTGCAAACCTTGCAGTACCTTGATAGTTTGAGTTTATCGGGGATGGACCTCAATCACCTCAATACCAATGGATCTACTGCCTGGGATATCTTTCAGGTCGCCATCTATACGCCATTAGGATACCTCGGCCGTGGGCGGCGCCCATCTATTGAAGAACAGCAAGCATTCACCAATCTCTACGAGGGAATTCGAAACAGGACGGCCGAGCAAGACATCACACGCCTCGAGCAAGTTTTGCACGCATTTTCACAAGGAGAAACAACTACTGCACGGTTCCTACTTCAAACTCTAGTCGAGGAGAAACGAAAATGGGCAAGTGGTCTTCACAAGTGGTATCGGATTCTTGCCGGTCAGGTACAGAAAGGAGAGCTAGATGCTGTCGTCGGGAGCATCGAAGATTACATCGAGGAGTTGCGGGAACTGATACAAAGCTCGGCCTGGGACCTCCCGTCTAGATTTACGCCTCGACCAGAACCTGAAGAGGACCGAGAGCTTGAGATGGAGGATCAGATTTCCAAGGAGTATGTGGATTCTGAAGATGGCAGTTATGGGGGAAAATATGACATTTAAGCCGGTTCAATGGCGAGGGCGAGGAAGATCAAAATCGTCGGCCTTGAGCCAGTTCGATGCAAGCGAGGCTTATCATGGGCATATGGGGTATTTCTTACAGTTTCAAGGTACACTTTTATTGCATTTTTGTCAACACGGATGCGAGAGGGCACTTGGATTGGAATCACATCTCTTTATTTTGAATGCATTAGTGCTACATGTCAGCTTCCCTCCCTTGCTCTGGCAGTCCATTCAGTGGCAGATCAGTTTCTACCACAATCCAGCATTGACGGTAAAGCTGTGTATATCGGCAGCGGCAATAATCGTTGGCCTTTTCCCTTCAGTCAAGCTTGCCTCTAGTTTCAATAATCTTGTCAATCAAACGCGCAGGGAGCTCTCTCACAAATGACGACTCATCCTCAAGTATCCACTCACTGACTCTTAGGAACTGCTCCCGAAAGATCCCCCAAAGACTCTCATCGGCGGCATTGGAACTCCCGGGCCGCGGGTAGAAGGGGTCGTTCCTCCAGAAACACCGAGCAGCAATCTCTACCCCTTCCTCATCCATGGGCATCGGGTTGCAGCAGCCAAAGTCTACAATCCACATGGAATGAGGTCCTAGAATATTTGCTTCAAACTTGCTGGATTCCGAGTTTGACGGGCGAGGGCGGGCAAGGACAAACTCGACGTCGTTGGCATCAATCCTCGCGACCCATAGGAGAAAGGCAAGACCCTCTGCCATTGTCTTTGCGTACGGCTCAATCGACATGCCGAGCTCTTCCATTTGGTCGATATGAAGAGGGAAATTCCGCAAACTGAAGAACGCAGGCTTTCCCGGTCTTCTAACCCAACCGTGTCTCCTATGGCCAAGGTACGGGCGGATGAGGCAGTGCTCGTTCTTCTTGTCGCCCATAATCACCTCACTATCATGGTCCTTTGCGTAATTGACCGCCAGCAATCTTCGGGCGGTCTCTGACACTGGCTGAACCTTCTCGCTGAGCAGCGCGTTGCAGGACGTGGAGCCTGGTGGCAGTCGCAGCAGGATCTTCGACCAGTCTGCGTCGCTTTTCTTGAGAAAACCGCGACATAAAGGGATGCGAAAGCTGGCGGCGTGTCGGGGATTTGAGTTGACAGCATTGTTCACGAGCCGATGGATATGGTACTCGTTGGTTATCGATCTGCCAGGGCCGCCATCCTCTCGTTTCATGCATGAAGCAGTCTGGTTGGCTGAAGAATTCACATCGGCCCAGACGCTGCCGCAGAAGCCCATCCCAATTCTCTCCAGTTGCTCTAAGGATGTTTCTGTGGTGAGATCGCGGCTAGCAGTCCGCACCGCTGTTGTCTAGCCCATATTGCGCCTGTCTAGCTACAGAGTCAATCAAGAATATTGTGACAAGAGAATTTGAGATCCGAGTGGATGAGAGAACTCAAGCCGCTAGCACATAATTATTCCAGCCGATGTTAAGCTCTGGGTTGTTAGCCTGGCTAAAACTCGAACTGCTAACGGTTAACGAGGCGCTCGCAATCTACGATGCTGAGAAAGACAGGCGGAGTGAAGAAAGATGGCAAAGAATGGATGCGAAAATCTCAACATCCCGAAAATGACTGGAAGAATTATGCCAAAACAGTCGGTTCTCACTCTCAATTGCCTTCCTCTTGTCGTTATCCTCAACTTTTGAAATGGCGGCATTGTCTAGGGTGGGCAGATTGCCTCCTACAATGAGTCTTACAAATAACACTGGTTCCCTATTTCGTGTTCAAGACATGGCGAGTCTTCTTAAAAATAAACCCATGGGCTCTTCTAAAGGAGCGAATTAATAAGCTACTGGTGATTGCTGCTTACAGAGGTCGTCTCGGAACACGGCTCGCCGCCTCGGTTTGGTGATCGGGAAGCCGTTCCAGACTCGGATATAGCATCCGATGGGCGCACTTTCAAGGAAAAGACCAACGTCTTCTCAACCGGGGCGGGAGAACAGAATTTATATTTTGGCCCAGGATCTCCATCCTTTTGACCCCCTCTTATCTAGCGAGACCCAGTCGGTGAAACTCCTCATGACTTCCGGAGGGCCGGAGTCCAAAATAGGAAGCTGGAGATCTATTTATACAGAACCCAAGGTGGAAGTTATTAACCATCCGCCCCGCGATTTTGGCAACTTCCAACAGCCAGTATTCTCACTCTTACCTACTTCCTTTTGCAACAATTATCATCATGGCAACCGAAGAACCCAAGGCCGAGGCGACGTACGAGGCAGGCTGCCACTGCGGCTACATCAGCCTCTCAGTAACACTCTCACCACCCCTGCCCGAGCACGAAGTCCTTCACTGCAACTGTTCCATCTGCCGTCGTGGAGGCTACCTCCTCGTTTGTAAGTCTTCCATTCCAGATTCTGCTTCAGGACGAGCCGCTAACTTGCCAAGACCCGTTTCACCCAAAGGTGACATGGCACCACGACTCGGAAGCACGTGTGTCGCGCTACGAGTTCAACACCAAGACGCGCGACCACATGTTTTGTCCCAAATGCGGTGCAAGCATCGGCATTGATTTCAAGAGATTCAAGCCCGATAAGCCGTATTACGGTATCAGTGTACGTATCTTCACCTCTGAGTCGCTTAAATTGTGTCAAGAACTGACAACCCTCCAGGTGAGACAGTTCAACGATGTGGACCTTGATTCGCTCAAGTACAAGAAGTTTGACGGTATTCACAAAATGGTGCCGGCAGGTGATTTGTCTGGGGTTGAAATCAATGCAGAAACGGGCGAGCCCACATCTTCTGGATCCCAGAAATAGAAGCTGTCAGTGATTTTTGAGAAACACCTGGCGTTGTTTGGAGATATCCGGTGGTGTGGTGTAAAGGGGGCTGGAGGGTGGTTGGACGGGCACGCCAATAGACGAATAGAGAAATGTATCGAGATCATTGTCGTTTCACCGATCGTCGCAGGTGTGCAAGCCATTTACGCAAGTTCTTGGAGGTGGAGGGATGACGATCCGCGCCATCATTGGTTTTAGCTTGAACTGACATGTTCCTTGTCCGCCTGGGCCAGAATCCGGGACCTTGAATCCACTTGATGGAGAGATTCAGCCCTTGGCCTGCAGGAATCAAGTCTTCTGATGGTTATTCAAGCTATCAATTTTGTGAGGGGAGACATTGTATCAAGAACTGATGCTTGAGATTAACCGTTGGTGACAATTCCAGCAACGTCACTGGCTTTCTCGTGGCGCTGAAACCCTGCCAGACATTAGAGGTCTTGCAGGGAGCTCTCCCGCTATGGCCCCCTCCACGCGGCTCCTCGCGCACCAAAAACGGATCGACGCGTAGCGCCATCACGGCCGCAAGCTGCTTAAAGCTCCCCCACTGCAGCTATCTCCGGTACGTACCCGCGGCATCGACGTCATCGACATTTACATCATGGCCTGCTCTGGATGCGAGTTTCCTTGGTTGTTTGCGTTTCCCATGATGAATCAAGCTCGAAGGAGGAGGCTGTTGTGTGACGCTAGCTGAGCTGGTGTCCGTGTCAATATTTCTGCTCTCCTCTCCCTGATCTCCGCGCGTTCCTCTTTCCTTTCTTTCCATTCATCATCATTATACCCGAGTTGGGGAGCTCACCTACACCTAATTCTCCCTCTACCTCGCAAGTTCGCCAACATGTCGAACTTCCAGGAGCATGTCGTGCCTTCGGGCCGGCAGCACTACAGCGGCCAGAACCGTGTGCCCAACGTTCGCGAGTTCATGGAGCAGTTGGACCAGGACAAGAAGGCCCGCGATGCCGCTATCGACGAGGAGCTCAAGCAGAACAAGATCCATGGTGAGACCAAAGATCACAAGAACGATAGAGCCGAGGCCATCCGCCGAAAGAAGGATACTCGCAAGGTGCGAGATCCTGTCACGGGAAAGGATGTCGATATCCGGGACGCCGATCTTGACTTTACTGAAGCGGTCGAGAACCCACAGGTATGTGTGGTAACTATGCGACATGCAATGGTCAATCTAACCCTCATCGTTAGTTGTCCGTTCCCAATGAGAATCTAGGAAAGCCCGCGACTATCGCGACATCGTCAAAGCAATCCGGAGAAGAATATCGCTACGCCCAGGATGTCACCGCGCCCCCAGACCCCGTCCAGGAGGGCGCCACCTCTGATGTCCCAATTCGCAGCGAAAAGACTTCAGTCCTCTTCTACAAGACTCCTTCTATCAGCTACGAGCCCATGTTCGAGATTCTCGAGCAGCGCTCCAATATCCTCTGTATCGGTATCTTTATCGCCATTGTCTTTATTGGAAAGATGTTCGGCGGTCGTCTCCTGGGTCTGATTCCGCTGGGCTTCTGCGTCTCTTCTGGTGTCTTCCTCTGGACCAAAGACTTGATTCGACAGGGCCGAGATCTCGAGTGGTCAAGCGAGCAAGAACGCGGTGAGACTGCTACCGCGAACCTGATTCCTGAGTCTGTGGAATGGATGAACACCATGCTGGGCATCATGTGGGGGCTTATCAACCCCGAGATGTTTGCCGCCGTGGCCGATACGTGAGTGAACATCTTTGCTTGATGTTGCAATACTAATAAGAGGCAGTCTTGAGGATGTCATGGCCGCTTCCGTTCCTGGTGTCATCGAACACGTCCGCGTCGCCGATATCTCGCAGGGAAACAACCCCATTCGTATCCTCAACATGCGAGCTCTGCCCGACTCCCACGTTCAAGACATCAAGGACGAGCAGCACCGACAAAACGAGAAGAACACTGACCCCGAGGAGTTGGCTGCCAATGAGCAGGCTGGTTCCTTCTACAACCTCGAGGTTGCCATTGCCTATCACGCCAAGCCTTCTGGTCAAGATATTGCTTCCAAGGCTCGCAACATGGGTATGCAGCTGGTCTTCTACCTCGGTATCAAGGGTCTTTTCGGTGTCCCCCTGCCCATCTGGGTCGAGCTTATAGGTCTTGTTGCGACGGCTCGAGTCCGTGTTCAACTGACCCCCGACCCTCCTTTCCTCAAGGCGCTCACTTTCACCCTCATGGGTATCCCCAAGGTGCAAGCCGGATGTACTCCCATGATTGAGAAGGGTGTCAACATTCTTAACCTGCCTCTCATCTCCAACTTTGTCAACTGGGCTATTGGCGCAGCGGCATCCATGTATGTGGCGCCCAAGAGCTTGACCCTCGATCTCAGCAAGATGCTCCAGGGTGATGATATCAAGAAGGAGACCCTCGCACTTGGTGTCATGTTTATCCGTATCCACAAGGCTGTTGGTCTCAGCAAGCAGGACCAGCGTGGCAGCAAAGGTGGTGGCTCTGATCCTTACATCACCATCAGCTGGAGCAAGTTCTCCAAGCCCCAGTTCTGCACGCGTGTTATCCAGGATGACCTCAACCCCGTTTTTGAGGAGAGCTGTGGCCTTCTCGTCACCAGCGACCTTCTCATCGCTGATGAGCAGCTGTCGGTTGAACTTTGGGACAGCGATCGATCATCCGCCGACGATGTTGTCGGCAAGGTCGAGCTCAGCATCCAGAAGCTGATCCAGCACCCCGGCAAGATGTTCCCTCAGGTTTCCAAGCTTCGGGGTGTCAAGGCTGAGAGTGAGATGCCTGGCGAGCTCCACTGGGAAGTCGGCTTCTTTGGAAAGACTCAGTTCCGCAAGGCGCTCCGAACCGATGGCAGAGATCTAAACCTCCCCAAGGAACTCGCCGACAAGCCCGAGCTTCAGGAAAACAAGGGCTCGATCGATAACCAGGAGGAAGATGCCGTCATCCACACTCCTCCCGACCCTCTCTGGCCTTCTGGTGTTCTCAGCGTTGTTGTCCACCAGATCGTTGGTCTGGAGCTCGCCAATATCAAGGGCTCCGAGGGTAAGAGGAAGGGCAAGGAGTACGAGCCTGCACGGCCCGAGGCTGGCGAGGTCAAGGAGGAACAAGCCAAGTCTCTGCCCAGCTCGTACTGCACCATCTTGGTCAACGACGATCTTGTCTACAAGACCCGAACCAAGGTTGTCTCTTCCCAGCCAATCTTCAACGCCGGAACTGAGAAGTTCATTCGTGACTGGCGCTCCTGCATCGTCACTGTGGCGGTTCGCGACTCGCGCAACCGACAGCACGATCCCATCATCGGTGTTGTGCCTCTCAAGCTGACTGATGTCCTCCTGACGAGCAGCGAATCCACTCGATGGTATCCTCTCGACGGAGGCATCGGCTTTGGTCGTATCCGTATCTCGCTCCTCTTCCGATCGGTTGAGCTTCGTCTGCCCCCTCCTCAGCTCGGCTGGGATATTGGCACATTTGAGTTCCTCTCTGACACAATCACCACCACCAACTATGCTCCTGCCAACCAGGCCAGACTCCGATTCAGGACTGGCGGCTCATCGGCCAACGTCAAGAAGCAAGTCTCTTCTCGCGAGGGTGACGGTCTCAAGTTCGACATTAGTGGTGAAGATGGTACCCAAAATGTTCGCCTGCCTGTTCGTCATCGCTACAGCTCACCCATCTTTGTCGAGTTCTACCCTAGTGGAAAGCGAAGTCCCGACGCGTATGCGGTACTGTGGCTTCTGGAGCTCGTTGACGGTGAGGAGACCGACTTTGATATTCCCATCTGGAAGTGCAACAACAGCATGCGACTCTCCCAGAACTACATCACTGAGGAGAACTACCGCACCATCCCGGATATCGAGATGGAGCAGGTTGGCCGTGTTCGTTTCCGAGGCCGTTTCTCAGCTGGAACAGACTCGGACCACATCAAGTTTGTCAGCTCCAACGATACCCGCGAGACAATCGAGACCTGGGAGGCCTGCTACGCCGAGGGTGTGCGCCAGCAAGAGGTGCACGCTGAGGTTCCTCCTGTGATCCAGAAGCTTCACGACGAGTCCTTGACCCATGGCCGAGACATTCTCGCTCAAGCAGACGAGAAGCAAAAGGCGAAGTGGCTTGCCAAGGACGGTACTGACTGGAGCGGAGCCTTTGGTGAGGATCCGTCTGCTCTGATGGCCAAGCGCGATCGTCCCTCTCGAGATAGCGAGGAGTACGACGACTTTGACCAGGACGACGTTGATGACGATTCTGATCCCGATCTGGGCATCCAAGATGCCGAGACGGAGCCTTCGGAGCCTTCGGAGAATGGCCGCCCTTCTGTGGACACCAACGCGACTGCTAACACGAGCGCGACGAGCGGTTCTCAGGCCAGCAGCAACAGCCTGAACCCCATCAAGAAGATCAAGTCCTACCGCGCCGAGAGCCGCGACATGCACCGTCGACACAGGGGTCTCATGCAATGGCGACCGATGCGAAACATGCAGTTTGCCAAGGACGAGGCCAAGTTTGCCGTACGAAAGGTGGTGAACCTGGGAGCGCTAGATGGGCGAAAGCCTGATGTTGAGACCGAGGTCTAATGTTTCTTTTGTACAAGGGTGTAATTGGATTGGGTACATGGGGAGGCAAACGGATTGGATGAGATTGATGATTATGATATTCCTGTAACAATACTGCTCGGTAGGCTTCTTGCAGAATGATTCACAACCTTTGAAGGTATTTCGAGTGCGCACGTGATCCGACTGTTGGAGATCAGATTGGAGACAAGCAAAAGAGATAATGTCTTCGCATGCATGACTTTCACTTGGCGTTTCGATCGTGATGTGAGAGCTCAGGTAATTGCAAGGTGTTTGCTGTTTGAAGTTGATTTCGTTTGATGCCTCCCATCAGGAGGGATGCTTCAGAGCACGTGAGCTGAGTCGCATCACCAATCATCGCCTTCTCTCCATCAACTTTCAAGAGCCGGACATTGATCATTCAACATCCTTAATATCCAACTCACATCAATAATTATTTCTCGGGAATGCCTTAACGATCATTCTCTCCGTCAAGAATTCATCTCCTAGTATATATCTCACCGGCATACGACGCGTCTCACTGAAACACGACGCGCTGTTGAGCGTGTCAAACCCGCAGCATGGACATTAGCAGCCTCGACCAGAGCGCGGGGAGCCAAAGGAAGTTATTCAACATACCAGGGCACCTTTCACGAGCAGATTCGGATATGGGCAGCATCGAATCAGAAGACCCCCTGGCCAGGGATGCACCAACGAGAAGTCACACCCAAAGCCCGGTTAAGCAGGTTGCGAACCCACCACAAAACTCGTTGACACCAGGCCGTCAAACAAAGATCGCCGTCGTATTGACCAGATCGCCGGGACACTGGGACTCGTTTAATGAGGTCAACGTTACGGATGAGGACCTCGACGGTCCCGTCATCTCGGACTTGACACCACGGGGAGAGCCCAGAACATTGTTCAAACCAGTCAGCACCCTCGTCGTGCCGAGTCCGAGTGGACCATCAACGGCAGTTTCCAGCGACACAGCCTCAACCACTCCCGCTCGCGGTCGGGGAAGACCAAAGGGTTCGGTCAAGAAGCGTGACGGACAGCTCACAGCCGCAGCCTCCCGTCAGGCCCGGCAAATCAAGACCCGGCCTCATCTCAACGGTTTCCCGAAGCGAAGAGGACGGCCACCCAAGAACCCTTCGCCGCCACCGAGGGACATTTACCGTCGGGTTGACGTGCCGTTTATCGCCTTCCTGTGTGAGTGGGATGACTGCAAGGCGGAGCTGCACAACCTTGAAACGCTGCGGCGGCACGTCTACATCGTTCACGGTGACTCAGTTCAGTGTCTATGGGGGTCTTGTGGACGTCGAGAAGAACCTTATGAGTTTGACGATGACGAGAGCTTCAACAAGCATGTTGAAGAGGCGCACCTGGTACCGCTTTCATGGCACGTCGGCGATGGCCCAAACAACAAAGGCTGCCGGAAAGCCGCCGAGAACGAGATACCAGACTATCTAAAGGATGAGAATGGGAACCAGGTGACGCCGTCAATACGAGATCAGCAAGAAGAGGACATTATGACCTGGAGGAAGAATCGACGCAAGCTAAAGGAGCTGCTGATTCGCATGAACGAGAACCTCCCAGACGAGCCCGATGCGGATATTATCGACGACGATGCTGCATGATGATGGCTTTCAGGGTAATATCGTCGCGCACAAGCGTTTTTGATGCACGTGGAAATTTATCGACCAAGGTTACTTTTGAAACCGCCCGTCTTTTTCTTGCTCAAAGTTACGGGACCTTGCAGACACCACCCTGCTCTTTGAAGTTGTGCTTGACCATCAAGATCGACCATTCACACGAGATAATGAACACGGAGCCTTGGATCCGGTGGCTGTTCCCCCGGTTTGCGTGAGGCTGAAGAGACTCGGCTTAATAGGATACCCGGCAGTCCCGAGATTGATATCTTCATGAAGCCTTGTTTGGTGTTGAAACGGTCCAGGAACTCCCGGGGGCTGTGTTCCAAGCTCAGCCCTGCGGAAGCCAAAAAGTCAAGCCTTGGATCAATTACAGAAACATGATTTCACCCAACCGCAACTAGTCCAATCCTTCCCTGGCTAGTGCATCTCAACCCCGGCATATCACTGGTTTAGAGGCGTCTTCAACTCCGATTACCCGAGATGGAGGGGCGGGAGCTTACACGCTACATCGGAACAGTCACTCTCCGGTACTTGAGGGTAACAATCAATCAATTACAATATTATTAGAATAGCACCAAACAAGATGTAATTTTCCCAATAGATCGTCAGATTGGCCGGTCGGGCCGTCTAGTAGTAACCCTTGCCAGAGATGGGCTCCTGCACCTGGATGAGACCAGGGGCGGCCAGAGTGTGAGCAGGGATATCATCGACACTCTGGAAGTTGTTGGCGGTGGTCAGCGCGGCATGGGTGAAGCCGCCAGCGACGAGCTCGTTGAAGGGGAACTTGGCCTGGAGCTTGATGGTGTTGCCGACCCAGCGCACGTTCTCGGCCTTGACGCTCTTGGGCACCTGCAGGCCCGTCTGGTAGGTGATGTACAGACCGCCAGTCTTGGCCTTGTAGGCGATGACCTTCTCGGCAGCCTTGGAGACCTTGAGGGTCGCCTCGAAGGAGAGAGTCTGGTCCTTGGCCTTGATCTTGGCGATGGCGCCGCCGTTGACCAGCAGAGGAGGGAAGATGGGGAGCTTGATTTGCTTGATATCCTCGGGGCACGAGCCAGGAACAACAAAGCCCTGAAGAGCAGACCAAGCAAAAGCAGCAGGAACCGTGGTCAGGAAAGGCGACTCGGAGGGGATCTGGTCGAGGTAGAGACGGTAGAAACCATTCTGCTCACCCTCCTGACCGATGACGGCCGAGATGAGACGGACCACCTCGGGAAGACCCTCCTTGCTGAAGATGACGTTGGCGTCCTGCAAGACGCCGAGGACGACGGCGGTGAAAGTCTCGGCGAGGGAGATGGCGTCCTTGAGGTTGGAGGTGGGGAACTTGTACTTGCAGGGCGAGGGCGCAAACTTGTTGGCTGACTTGAGAGTTGCGAGGGCTCCGATGGCGTGCTGCTCCTCTTGCTGCGATGGTGTTGGTGAGTGAAGACGATGTAAGAGGGTGGAAAACTTACAGCTAGAACAGTCTTGATGACGTTCTCAGCCTCATAACGCTTATCCTTGGGAACCTCAAAGCCCTTGACACTGTTGGTGATGTTATACAGCAAAGAGTTAAAGAAGGCGGTCTCAAAGAGCTCGTTAAAGGCGATAAGCTGAAAGGCGATGGTAGATCCAGGACCTAACTGAGTAGGCAGAGGACCACCGGGAAGCTTTCCTCCAGCCTGCAGAGAGATCTTTTGCTCCTGCTGAGGGTCCGGGTTGGGAAAGCCATTACCGCTGGGGATGCTGAAGCCTCTCGGGAGGGCACCTGCGACGGCAGAGCCAACGATGCCAGCGGCGGCAAAGAGTGTTGAGAAACGCATATTGTGTTTTTTATATATATATGATGATGAAAAGAGAACGAGTGATGATGGTTTGAAGTGAGATGTGAAGGGAGGGCTTGGGTCTGGTTATGTAGTCAAGATTGAGTTCCCCTCCAGTGGACAAAACGGAGGAGACCGGTGCATCAAAGCAATTTTGAGTTCGCTGCGAGAGTGAGGCACTGCTGTGCTTACTTTGGGAGTATCATGACGCCATACAACACAAAGGTCCAATGCATCCTTCGGTCCCAGCAAGATCCGAGAAAAGGCATCAGCCTTAGACTAATCCTCCCAGTCTAGACCTGGCTTTTTCCCCGGTTCGGGCGGGAAGACGGTTAACACGGCTTCCCCAAGCTGACGGTACTGGCCTCCATCCTTGTTCGGTATTTCAAGAGCCGTCATCGATATAGAAACAAATTAAAGGAGGGAGGGGGGGTTCTACCGCATGTGCCGAAAAAAGCCAATTGCAAAACCAACGCCTCCCACATGAAATAAGCATCCCAATGGCGTGCTATTCAATGCAACACTGCGAGTTTTTTTCCTACAAACTTCATGGTTTGATCCAGGTGCATGGCGGTGCAAGAGCAGGCTTGCCAAGGCGCGCTTATCGTGCGTCCGTGAGGCAAAGATTCCTAGCGCCAGGGGATAAACATCCTCCCGGCAGATCTGTTTCCCGAATGTGGAAATAGGGCTGAGGATGTGTCTTGGCGGAGGTCCGTCCGTCAGGGACCGGTTCTCACGGGTAAGCAAGACGTTGCAAAGAAAACATCAAGTGGGAGATCCGTATACACTCGGTGGATCTTACAAAGGGTTTTCAGTAAGATCACTGTTTTTTCTCAGTCTTTGGGCTCATATCTCATCTGGAAAGTAGACCTAAGTGTGATGCTGTGCGACTACGTGATGTCATGATGTCGACTTACAGACACTCCCCAAGAACAGGATTCACCACCAGACAAAACTATTGAAAGCTATTAATTAGATCTTCGCATTCTTCCAAGTATCATGCGTCTTTATCTTGTATTAACAAGCTTAAATGGTCGATCAGTTCAAATACGTGCTCCTCACTGTATAGCATCTGCGATCGGATTCGTCTCGATCGTTTCTCCCTTCGGACCGAAGCCTCATGCAACCCAACGGTAGATTCCAACGCAACGTCGTATTTAGTAAGCTTCTTTTTATTACCTCAGACTTGCTTCAGCTCGGACTCTAGAGATAGAACCGTTCTGTACGAAATTGGATACGGGTTGTTCCAGGACTATTCCACGGCCTCTCACTCGCTGTTCAAGTTTGAGGCACGTTTCCCCAGACTGATGACAAGGTTTACGCCAGTGATCTTGGTGACAGTGTTCCTGGCTGCTATGGATAAGCCTCAACATATTCAGCCTCCACAGTAGCATCGACATGCCCGCCCAGGGCCGGGACGAAACCAGAGGTACAGTGCCCATGGCGACTCTAACACGCGGTCCAAGAACAAACAAAACACCAAAAGGGCAAAATACCCACTCAAAATATGAAAAGGATTAGGGCAAGATATAATCACAGTAATCGGTACTTTCTGCCTAGTTTTCCATAAACTCATCACAAGGCATATCCTTACACAGTCTTACCATCCGTTCTGTCTGGAAACCCGCCAAGGTCAACCTGGCTATTCTTCTTCGCTGCCTCCTCATTAAACTCCTTAATCGCGATGTCGAGTGCTTCTTGACACTCTTCCCGCCACGTACATGACTCCTGTGTATCCGGATGGTCTTCGCCGAGCACCTGACGCCGAAGGCGAACGCAGTCCTGCAAGAGGGCGAGAGCTTCACCGAGGACTTCGAGTCTTATAGACATGCTCGGGTCACACAGTTCACCCTGTAGCTTCCACGTCTCTGCGAGGTTTTGCATGCTGAGAAGCGTCGTTGGGTGCTCCTCGCCAAGTATCCTCTTCCTCACATCCATCACACGCACTTGCAACTCTTCCGCCTCGCCTAGGTCACCTTGCTCGTACAGCGTGACTGCTAGGTTTCCTAGGCTTGTGAGTGTGTCAGGGTGTTCTTCGCCGAGAACCCGTTTCCTTATTTCCATCACGTCCCGCTGCAACTGCGCGGCCTCGTCCAATCGCCCCTGGTCGCGGATAGTCACCGCCAAATTGTTCATGCTGATGAGTGTATCAGGGTGTTCTTCACCCAAAACACGCTTCCTTGTCTGGAAAACTCGTGTCTCCAGCTCTTCTGCCTCCTCTGACCGACCTAGATCACTAATTGTTCTCGCGAGGTTACTCATCGCATCAAGCGCCCTGGGGTGCTCCTCGCCTTCTGCTTGCTTCCAGGCCTCCATGACCCGGGTTTCTAGCTCTTCCGCCTCTTCCAGTTGATCTTGCCGCCAGAGTGTGGAGGCAAGGTCAGAAATAACGGTCAACGTCTCGGGGTGCTCAGCTCCTAGCAATTCCTCCCGGGTACGAATCGCCTCTCGCTGCAACCGCTCTGCTTCAGAATATCGACCTTGGAACAAGAAAAACCCGCCAACCCTATGGCGGAGAGATGCCTTGACCAACTTATCCTCCGTCTCTGAATCAGGGCCCTTCTTCTCTGTCTGTGAATCAATGTCATCCGAATTCAAGACAGCGTAGGCGTGCGCAAGGTATGCGCTGCATGTCGGAATGTCTTCAAAGTGGCCGTAAGGATAGGCGTCCGAGACTGCAAGAAGCGCCCATCTTTTGAACTCTTCCTTGGTACCGTTTCGATTCAACCAAGCACGGGTTACCAACTGTACCAGACGGTGCATGTTATGATCGCCGCGTTTCTCAGCAATGATGAAGCTGAAAGCTTTGAGAACCCCAAGAGCCTTGACAAGCTGCAGAGCACTGCTGGACTCCCCTTTCTTCTCCTCGCTGTAAAACTCGAGGAAATCCATGGGGATGGATTGTCGGTCGAAGAGACTCATGAGGGAGAGAAGCTCGGCTGCAAAGGGATATTGTCGCTCGATCTGCCGAAAAGAAAGAATCCAGGTTTCGGTGACGGCACGAGGTGTTGCCAAGTCTCTCCCAACTGCCTCAAAATCCTCGCTCAGTAGATCGACCAAGCCCTTTTCGCTCTCTTCCAATAGCTCCAAATACTTGTTGACAGTGATGGTATTTTCCTGGATAAATGCGGATGCTTGGACGAGCGCAAGGGGTAGGAACTCAAGCCGGGATGAAAGTCGCAGCAAATCCTTGGGGTCCTCGTCGATGCCTTGAAGTCCGCGGCTAAGAAGCTGAACTGACTCGTCTTCGTCCATCTTATTCACCTCGATGGGGCGCTTCCCTTTCGTGAGCCTTGAGCCCACCTGCAGATTCCTCGTTGTGAACAGAATGGTTCCATGTGCACAATCGGGTATGTATTCGCCAAGCTTCTCTCCCGCCCCTGAAGGAAAGAAGAGCTGCATGTCGTCGGCATTATCGATGACCATCAGCCATTTCCGACTGGCCTTGCTTTCAAGCCAATCTTTGACAACCAACAGGCTATCGAGACCACTTGACTCATCATAGCCAGGGATCTCGCATTCTCTGGCGATATTGGCATAGGAGTGGGCAAAGCGCTCTGCACTATTGGCATGAACCCAAAAGACGGATATTTCTGGGTGAGCTTCCTGTAGCCAGTAGGCATACGCAAGTGCAACCTGCGTCTTTCCAACACCTCCGAGACCACATAGTGAAGCACGGAGGTGTGCCTTGTTCCGTGCCGCAGGCTCCGAGTGACCCAGCTGATCCTTCAGTGATTCAATGACCTCCGATCTCCCAACAAAGTCCGGATTGCTGGTATAAGGGATGAGATAATGCGGTGTGGCCTCATCAACCTGCTCAGTGTGGTGTTTCTTTGATTCAGCCTGCCCCTGTTGCTCAATCTTCTTTATCCAACGCTTAAGCTCGCCGCATATTGCCACGAATCCTGGCTCGGTGCGGCTGCCGAACTTTGTCATTTGAGCATGGTCGCTGTGTATGCCAATTGAGATGTATCCGGGGAGGGTGGCTGAGTGTTTTGGCACAACAACGCCAATCCTTTTCATGGGCAGCTCTTCGTAGAAGCAAGTGATGTCAATGTCGTTTGTTGGCTCCTTGTTTCGGGCCATGATCAATGTGTGAAAGCAATCTTGGATGCGAGCGAGAACCTCGGAGTCCCGCGTGAGGAGCTGGACGATGTCGGTGTTGGTCTGCTTCATCATGCCCACAGAACGAGACAACATCTCTCCCCATTTGGCGAGGCTTGATCCATGATGTGGGGTTCCAAGAAAGATGATACCTCGAGTCAGGTGAAAGATACTTTGGAGATGTGCTTCGGGACGCTGTTTCGCTGTCACCAGGGCATCTTGACAGACCAATCCGCCGAGACTATGGCAGACAAAGATGATGGGCCTCTCCGCCTAAATGTGTGAGTAGGAGATCAGAAAATGATTAGTTGAGGTGCTTACTGTATCATCAGACTGTCTTTGTGAGGCAAGAGATGTCAACAAAGTGTGAGCATGATCCGAAACTCGATTTTTGGACGAGTCGACCAAGCCCGCATCGTACCCATACGTAAGGATACGACAGTTCGGGACCTGTGACGGAAGAAAAACTTTTGGCCAAGGCTGTACCTCCGTTTTGGCGGTCCACGTCTTTTCACAGTCGCCATTGAGACCGTGGATGAAGACGATGCTAATAATGTCCTTGTTAGAAGGTAATCCAAATCTCAGGATTATTCTTAGCAAGTCTTTACTCAATTTTATCGTCCTGTGAGCTATGGAGGACCTTTATTCCAGAATAAAAGAAGGATTTGGCCCGTCGTGGTTGTGATTCGGACGGAGCTTCAGGGGCTGAGGCGCCGGGGGCCCGGATCTCAGAGGCCGGAACTCCGTTGGTGGTCCGGTCATGGTCCGGTTTGCTGCGGAAGATCCGACGACGTATTGAAGACAACATGGCCACAGGATATGGCTTGGAGCTCAATACAAAGCTCTATAGTTCATTTAGACTGAAAAATACAGGTTTAAGCTGCTCGTGTCGAAAGAGCCGGACTTGAAACAGTATTGTACTCTGCTAAGCGCCCGGCTCAAACACCATACGACGTCTCCTAAGCGCCGGTGTTGGTTGAGTGCAGCGGGGTCATGTTTCAACCACCTTGGCATCGATCCTCGAATCAGATTTCAATAGTGGCCATGCTGCGGGCTGTGAAGAGTATTGATCTAATAAACGAAGGTCTCGGCCCGTCAAGGTGAGGGGGAACGGGCCGCTTTGATGGTGTGGTGATTGAGGAAGTAAAAGAATCCCGATGCCAAGCCTGGGAACACGTGACCACCTTAGTGGTCTACAACACACCAACACACTCATTGATTCTTAAAGATATGGAATACAGATAGTATTTATCCATTCATTATGGTTCGTATATACAGAGCAATAGGACATTCCTCGTTTACTTACCGAGTAGCTTTAGGTCGGCTCTAAGCGACCCACCATGGCGTGGTACGGAGCTCAACATCCAAATCAAGAGTCGGCATCTTCTGAGATGACAAAGAACTTGCTGAGGAATGTAGCAAATGCCACCAACCAGATATCGATCAAAAAGGAGGGCAAGTGGCACAATGCCACGAGGACCAGTGAGTATCCAGTTCAGGGCGTTTCTTGAACACGGTGCCTGGTTGATGGGAGCAACAAAAATAAAAACATACAACAGCGGGGATTCGCTGGTCGTCACCGACCCAACTACTAATCCGCCCCTCACTGGCTTATCTATGGGAGAGCGGACGGGATCCCGAGTTCTCCAGTGGGTATGGTCGTATGTGCTAGGGAAAGGCCGATTCCCGGCTCAAGTGCCGGAGCTGAGAGCAGCGTAGAGGCAGGGAATCATTGTGAAAGATGCGAATAATATGAGAAGAAGAGACCTGTCTGTTCTTCAATTAGTCTGTGATAATCCATCACCCTTATTATCTGCTCCTTTCCTCTTCCCACTTTCTCCCAACAAGCCGAGGCGAGTACTACGGTCCAGCGCCAGGTTTCCTGATCTATATACACGACGGTGTAGCATATTCGAAATCCTGCAGTGCTTCGGGTTCTCTAAGGCATGTTCAGCTTGTGTACCGTTCATGTTTAAAGCTAACAGAACATCTTGACACTCACTGGGCAGTTCCTCTTCACACACAGGTCGGCTTGAGCCCCTGAGAGACCACGCACATCCAGTGACGGTTAATGAATAAGGTCCACTATAAGATGGCTTGATGAATGCTGGCATATCTCTTTTAATTCTATTTTGTGGTCGATTAGTAGCATCTTTTAAGCCTTCGAGTGTCAGGGGTCATCCACTGCGCATGAACAAGTCGATACCTTCATCAGCTGTGTAACCTGCCGAGCATTGCAAACACACAGTAAGCCAATCTGCAAGAGACTCATATCTTGTCTTCCTTCTCTGTTAGCTATTACTCTGCCATGTTGCTATGGTCCTGAGCCCTCAATGCCGAACTCGTGAATACACCCGAACGAGGAACACACAACAATTGCAGGGTTCCATTGTCAATTTTGCGTAATATGGCACATTGTATCGGTGAGGAAACGTAACTTGCAGGGGGGTTGATTGCTGGACTTAAAAGTATAACGACGGCTCTCTAAAGCAACGCATCTGCATGCAAGCAAGGATCACAAGATTGCTTTCTGCCCAAAGTAAGCAAGAGTGTTTAATATTTATTCAATTCGTTAATTTCATTCTTAAAAGTCAAGGGCGAGCGATGCATTGAAGAGAAATGCAGTATTCAATGACGGCATGCTACTCAATTGCCTCTCTCGCTATCCTCCTCGCGTCACAGCACAAATGTCCAAAACAACGTTCAATTCAAATGAATCGCAAGACCGTTTCATCATAAAGTCGGTGAAATCAACGCTTGCTGTGAAGAAATAGCTCCGGCATGTCGTACATCCCGATGCTCGATTTGTGCCTATTCAGGCTTCCTGGCGTAGACGACATGGCTGTCAAGAAAGTCAGTAAATTATTGTTAAAGGACCCAAGTTTCACTTACAGTGTCCAATATCCATGCATCCTACGGTTACGGATATCCTTGCGAACCTCGGCGCAGGACGCCAGAACCTCCTCCTTGGACCAGCCCGCAACGCGCGTCAACAGCGCCAGCGAGAAAGCCTCGAGGCCCATGTCGAGGTTGACACATTGCCAACGGCCAATCTCCTTGAGCTTAGGGTCGAGGGCCCAGCTGTTGAAAGGCCACTTGAACTCGCGATGCACGATGTCGACAAAGCCGGCCTTCTCCAGGACCGTGGTGTCGTGGGCAACACTCTGGATGGTGCGGCCGATCTTCTTAGATGCTTCGTAGAGCGCATCGTGCCACTTCCAGATAGCCGATTCTTTGGTAACGGTGCCATCATCACAGCCCATTGGGAGGGACAGATCGCCAACTTCGAAGTATCCTCCAGGAGTCAAGTTACTAATACAGGATTAGGGACCATTGCTTTGTCAAGTCTAAGAGAAAGTTCTTACTCATAAGCCTTCTGGATAAGAGCTGGAACATCGGCAAAACAACCCGACATGCCTCTGCACAGAATAAAGTCGAAGGGCTGTGACCAAGTCCAGTCCTTTTCCAAGTCATCGATCTCGAAGCGGCAGTTTGGAGGAACCCAATGAGGCTGAACAGGGCTGAGATCAACGCCAATTACCTATGCAGATTGTCAGTGACCAGGTACCTATGGGAGAATATGTCAGTGTTTCTGATCCCTACCTCGGCAGCGGGATGGGCGTCGGCTGTGCCTCATGTTAGCCTCTTGAAGAAATGCTCCGAATCAATGAGGCTCACCAAAGTCAAGTGCCCACATCCCCGTACCGGTACCAATATCGAGGACTCTCTTTGCATTTTCGGCACCAGGGTTGAGGGCTGGCTTTCCATCGAACTGGATTTTCCAGATGTGATGTTGCAGATCTGAGATAATTAGCTCGCCGTCGAGAACTGTCCAGGATCACGTACCGAGGCGCTCATTCTCTTGCTAGATGGACAAGGTCAGCAATCGAGATTGACATAATCACTAACACTTTTTCTGGTTTGCCCGGCCAAAGACTTACATCGTCGTTGGGAAAATTGTACTCTGTGGCGTGTCAGTTCATCCATCATGTGCGACAGGTGGCTGAGATACATACTCCCCTCACTCATGGAATGGTAGGTCCGACCGTTCTCCTCCTTATTTTCCAGGATGCTCGTCCTCAGAGACGCCAATGACGACTCTTCTTCAAGGTTCTAGAGGCGCATCATCGCCGTCAGTGGATGCAGTGCGACGAGAGTTCATGCGGCGCCCAGCACCTACCACACCGAGGGCCGAATCATCATCAGCGGTCTGTTGAAGCGGTAGCAATTAGCAAGACATCGATCTGTTATATGCCAATAGGCAAATCCTCACAATGTGCTCATGTTCGTCTACCATCTTGAACGATATCACAGACTGTCTTGTCGATCCTACAGGTGATTCGGTAAGTGGGAGGGATGAATCGTCACATGTTGAGGTGAGGCGGGGGAATCAAAATGGGTCCGTGGGTTGTCGGTTTCGCATTCATCCCATCCCTAGGTGGGCAGGTAGGCCATGTGGCAGGGGCATTATGCGGCTACGAGGTTTATATTGTCTTAGATGATAGGCTCTGGAGATTATGCGTTTTAAGCGGAATCAACTCGTCTAGCGTGGTTTGGGCTTGAGCTGAGAAGGATTAGAGTTTGAATGCAATTGGGGGTCACACGCGTCAAGAAATAGATGAGAGGCCAAAGATGTAGCTGAGCTCTGACTTCTCTGAAAGTCTTTAGCTTTATGATAATAGTGTATGGAAAATACTAAAACAATCAAGACACATTTCAATAGAGAAATGTATCTTGAATCTCTCCTTTTTAATTTATTCATTCTATCATGTTTGTGCAGTGGCCCTGGGAAGAGAATGGGTTGATCTCTCTTCAACCTTAACAAGTGTCGAGGTCTTTTGTACACAATCGCACCTACAGAGCAGCGCTTGCATTACGCTAGAGGCAAGTTAAGCAGATTGACAAGCATAAGGACAAAAATGAGAAAGTCATTATTCTCAGGCAAACACCGGCGCAACGGGTCAAACTTTTGTCATGGTTCATTTCTGCAGGGTAGCCCATGGCACAGGTAACCGAGGGAGCACAGGCGATAGCAAACCTTGGAAGGCTTTAGATGATGGGTAAGCAGGCACAAGGCACAAGGCACAGGCACCGGAATGACTGGAAAACTCTTCTCTTGAACCGGAAGTAACGGATGGTTGGCATATTTGAGTTCCCAAAGAGGAAATAAGGAACGTCAACCGTTGACGTTGGTTAGTGGGCTTCCATTGTTCATCCAGAGAGAGACGCGTCGTTGAGTTTGGGAGCATGTCACTTGGATTCCACAAACAAGTATTGTTTTGCTTAATCTCTTACAACCAGCCGTGTTATCAATAAATCAATCAATCAATCACTGACGAAAGTGCCAGTGCCGGCACCGTCACCAGTTCCTCCCAATCCATCGTGCCGTCCGTATCGTGTCGTGTCCTCAACCCGGGCCTTCGCAATCGTGGGTGTCGTTCGACAGACTGGCCGGGACCCTCTCAGAGCCCCGTCTCATATCTCCCCACAGGGTCCTCCTCCGACCACGTCGAATTTCGAGTCATCTCATTCATCTGGCCAGCTTTCAACTTGTTCATCACGAGAGCCGCACGCGAGTACCTAGGTAAGCATTCATTCTCAGGGGCCGATCCAACAAGCAGGAACCAAATGCTGAGAATCCGCGAGGTCAACTCAACTAAGCTGTTGGAGCATCAAGCGCCATCGCCCTCACCCACACACACCATCGCGCCAAGACCACCTGTCTCTGGGCTCAACAAGGCTATCGGCGCCCTGATTCAAGCGAGACGACCGATTTGAAACCTACAGACGGTACAGGTGTACGCACCAGTCGACAGGACGCTACCACGCCAGCGGGGGCACCTCCCGGCCGCCATCGCTCCCCGGCGCTGCGCCAGGATTTGGGGGCGTCTTAGTGGCCTGGCAGCTCCAAGACCAGAGGCTTGGGCGTCATCTTCTTGCTTTCTCGGAGCCTGCGGGAGGTGGGACGACACCGAGCCCCCGAGCTTTGCTTTGTAAGGCAAAGGGCCATCGAACCCCGGCAGGGTGCCCAAGGATCCCTGGAGAGGCCGAGCCACGAGGTGTGAGGCGGCCAAGGTGAAAGGCGAAGAGGCGATAGAGGAGTGAGACCCTGCTAACCGGGGACCGCTAGCCCAGTCGGAGGATACGGTACAGCACTGTACCTCCCTAGCGCGCGGTGCGTGGAAGCTCCTCCAGAACTGAAGCCGACGCTCCACGGCGGGAGGGACCTGCAGGATGATGGCTCCGTCCGTGCCTCATTTAGTGCCTCAGGCATCAACAGCTTCCGAGGGCGCCCCCATTCCCGTGGCCCATTCCCAATCCCATTCCCAACTGGAGACCAACGAGACCCATAACGTTAGCCAGCCCCAGTCCCAAGGCCAGCGTCATTCCCAGACTGAAGCCTCGCCTTCTTCCTCCCTTTTCTTCAACAGCGACACTGGCCAAGATCTCGCTGCTGATACTACTGGCCACGCGGCCTCATCACATTCTCAATCCCCTCGTCCTTCCATCGTCGCCCCTCAAGCTCGACTCTCTCGGACAAGTCAAAGTCAGAGTCCCCCTTCTCCTTCGTCGGCGCCTTCATCCGCGCCCTCGCCGCGGCGCAACCGCTCCCCGCTCCACTCGCAGCATCGAG
Organism: Fusarium keratoplasticum; assembly: GCF_025433545.1. NCBI lineage: Eukaryota > Fungi > Ascomycota > Sordariomycetes > Hypocreales > Nectriaceae > Fusarium > Fusarium keratoplasticum. The sequence continues at coordinate 2,561,809 of NC_070536.1, forward strand.
CTCATATCCGGCCTCAACGTCATCGAAAGAATCCATTATTTGTCTCCCGCCGTTTCTTCCGTCGAATATGGAAGCGACTCTCTGATCGATTAAAGCCTGCCTCCAAACCTGCCGCCGTTAAAAGCCGGCTTAACACCGCCGAAATGCCCTCCTCCAAGAACTCCAATGGCACCGGCGGCCAGGTCAGCCATCGCCTGCGCAACTTCTTCCGCATGAACACCGGAGGTAGTACCGGCAGTGGTTCTAGCGATAAAGAAAAGGACAAGACTCCGGCTGCCACCACCCCCGATGCCGCCTCTGGCTCAAAGTCCCGCCATACCAAGTTCTTTAGTAATACAGTCGGTCGCCTGCGCGCACACACTGTCGCCAGCGAGGGCAATCAGCTCGACGAGGCTATGAGCCCTACGGCCCACGCGAACCCATACTTTGCTCATCAGGGCCAGCCTGGCCTGCGTCACCACAATGCCGACTCTGTCCCCCCGAGCCCTCCCGATACCCCTACTCTCAAGGTAGAGGGTCCCGATGGTACCAATGTCGACCAAGCAACTAGCGAAACCAAGGAAGAGCTCGCCCGAAGACTCAGGAGAGTTGCTAGTGCCCCCAATGCCCAAGGTCTCTTCTCGAAAGGCGCCTCTAATGGCGAACGTCCTGCGACTGCCGAGCTGGGCAAGGATCCTCTCCTGGCCAACGCTAGCTCGGGCTCTCTCGGCCTCATGGAGACAACAAAGGCACAGGAAGCTGAGGCCAAGGCCAAGGCTGCTGAGGAAGACGTCCTTGCTGCTCTCCCTGCCCCTAACACGGCCATGGCTTTCCGTAGGACGTACAGCTCCAATTCTATCAAGGTTCGGAATGTCGAAGTCAGCCCGTCTAGCTTCGACAAGATCAAACTTATTGGAAAGGGAGATGTTGGAAAGGTATATCTCGTGAGAGAGAAGAAGAGCAGTAGGCTCTACGCTATGAAGAGTATGCCCCAAATGTTCTACAAGCCGCAACCGTCACTGACCCGTCACAGTACTGAGCAAGAAGGAGATGATTAAGCGCAACAAGATCAAGCGAGCCCTTGCCGAGCAGGAGATTCTGGCAACAAGCAACCATCCGTTCATTGTCACATTATACCACTCTTTCCAGTCGGAAGATTACCTCTACCTCTGCATGGAATACTGCAGTGGTGGCGAGTTCTTCCGCGCTCTCCAAACACGCCCAGGAAAATGCATCCCCGAAGAAGACGCTCGCTTCTACGCCGCAGAAGTAACAGCAGCTTTGGAGTATTTGCATCTCATGGGTTTCATTTACCGTGACTTGAAGCCAGAGAGTATGTACACTCCAACACCATGCTGACAAATACACGACTGACTGTCGGAACAGATATCCTGCTTCACCAATCGGGTCACATTATGCTCTCGGACTTTGACTTGTCCAAGCAGTCAGACCCTGGTGGCAAGCCGACCATGATTGTCGGTAAGAATGGTGCTCGAACGGACGCTTTGCCAACCATCGATACGCGATCATGTATTGCCAACTTCCGAACCAACTCGTTTGTTGGCACCGAAGAGTATATCGCACCCGAGGTGATCAAGGGAAGCGGACACACAAGTGCCGTTGATTGGTGGACATTGGGTATTCTCATATATGAGATGCTCTACGGAACTACGCCGTTCAAGGGAAAGAACCGCAATGCCACCTTTGCCAACATTTTGCGAGAGGATATCCCCTTCCCAGACCACACGGGCTCGGCCCAGGTCTCCAAGTAGGTTCCCTCGCTAACATGATGCGGATAACGACTAACCAAAGACTGTAGCCTTTGCAAGTCACTAATACGCAAGCTACTTATCAAAGACGAGAACCGGCGACTGGGAGCCCGAGCTGGCGCTTCGGATATCAAGGCGCATCCATTCTTCCGGACGACGCAGTGGGCGCTGATCCGCCACATGAAGCCACCCATCGTTCCCCACGCTGGCCGAGGAATCGATACCGTCAACTTCCGTAACGTGAAAGAGAGCGAGAGTGTCGACCTGTCTGGATCCAGGGCGATGAAGGGGGTGCCGCTGGATAGCGGACTGGCGACACCTGGCGGTGACATTGCCGACCCCTTCCTCGAGTTCAACAGCGTCACCTTGCACCACGATGGTGACGACGACCATCGCTAGATCGACCAGCGAACAAACTCACCGAACAAGTTTTGATATGAAGAGCTGGAGGGGTTGATGGCGAGTTACCTTGAGCTACTGGCTGGCTATTTCACCACATGTATACGCACGGGACCACGGATTGAAATTCTTGCACTGGGACGCCTATTACGCATTTGCACCATGATTCGACTCGATGCCACTCCTTTAGACGAAAGTTTGCCAGCGGGCAGAAGAAAGGCCAAGAGAAGACAGACAGCGGAGGAGAAGGAGGAGGATGAGACCAGTTGAGCGGTTGATATATGTCGGCTGACAGCGATTCAAGAAAGAAAGAAAGCAAGAAAGAAAGTAGGAAAGGAAATGCTCGGCATTCCACATTTATTTGTCGTCAAAATTGGCGTCTTCTGGTCTGGCGTTTGGGGAAGAGCGGGAAAGAAAGCAATGATATGTTTGGTCTTGACCGTTTGAACCAAGACGGAGAGCGAGTGCATGAAGCTATCAATCAATAGAGCAAAAAGGATCTTTGACTTTTGACGCAGCCGTCACCCCGGAGCTTATTTAAGTCAGCCTTGTGTGAAGATTTGGTGTGTGGAAGCGTGTACAAGTCGCGTGGTGAAGCTCCTATCGTATCGGGGTCATCTGCGCGGTGGGAGTCTCACATGACCACACCCAGACACTATCGGGTGTCTTGCTGATGGAGGCGCAGGGGTTCATCTGCCTAGATGAGACCCTTTAGAAGCACAAAGTCTCAGTTGAGAGCGCGTTTGCCTGATGGAATTATGGAGAAGACGCGTCCTGAGAGCTTTTCGCATGATGAGTAGGGCGCTCATGGGATCTGAGCTGACATCTCGGCGGGATAGCACGGAAAGACACAAAAGAGGCGAAACTCCCAAGTTTCACAGAGTCGATTTCGGTCTTGTTTTTATTCATCTGTGTATTTTATCAATAAATTGCGTATTAGTCACTCTCTAAGGGAAAAATTACGCAAGTTTTCAACATGTCGCGGCACCGTCCGGCTTCGGAGCCCCGACACCGGTCCCGCCGGCGGTCCTCGGAGCGGGGCATCCCCGGCGCCGAGAAATTCCAATCACGGCCTTACCTCCTTGAGTGGAACGGGCAAAACTGTCGACAAAAAGGTATTCTCGATGCGGAGGATTTGAGGGAAGAGATGGCAACGGCGGAGCGGCCGGGATGGAGGAGGATGGTGGTTATGAGGGGCGAGTGTGATTTGGGTGTTGTGTTGGAGATGGAGATGGAGAAGACTGGGAGGGGATGGACGTGGGAGTTTGCTGAGACGGAGAGGGGAAGACGAAGGGGTGGAAGGGAAGAAGAAGACGATGATGGAGGAATGGATAGCGAAGGTATTCGCATCTGTCGGGCGTCGCTCACGATCAAGAATCGGCTGCCTATACTCTTACTCGACGGCCTTCCCCTCCGAATACCCCCACGTCCTTCGAGACCTTCTCAATATACTAGACCACCAAGCACGACACGCCCAGAGTCCATATCGCAAGGAAAACGCCCACCACAGAGATCCGAACTCGAGGACGCTCTCTGGCAAGCCCTGGTTGACACACGGAGTCTTGAAGATCTCGTAGCAGAGATTGTATACGACTCTTGGCTCGAGAAACTCGACTCTTTGCCTCCTTTGGGATCTGATACTGTGGATGTTCAGTGGACGATTGCCAGAGCCCTCGAGACCAACGCAGATTCAACAAGGGCTATGGAGCGTCGAGGAGAGTTTAGCACTGTCACGTCTGCAGACTGGACATATCTCTCTGAACGTCTTCAAAGACGTCTTCAACTCTCTGCCACTATTGCGTTGAGTATACAGTCCCAGGAAGCACACGATGAGCCCAAGGACACAAACTCCCGGAGTCTCGATCGCATAGCTTACCTGGGAGGTCTTCTCCTCCCTCTGACGGTCGTATCGGGAATTCTCTCCATTGAAGGAACCTACGGTCCTGAAGGATCTGCATTCTGGGTGTTTTGGCTCGCATCTGGCTTATCTTCCATCGTTGCTCTCCTTGTCATCTACGCAGACCACCTTCGAACACTCGACGTATGGATGGAAGTCGCAGCAGGAGAAGTCCTCGAAGGTCTAGATCTAGACCACCACAACAGCGAGAACCGCTTCCAAGCGAATCGATATACGAGTTATAGCCGTCAACCACGTCGACGACAGTATCGCACCAGCGGTGGAGATCCAGAGCGCGGAGAGGCGAGGTTGACAACTGCTTCTGACGGAGGCGTGTATGTCGTACAGCATCGCGGTGATGGAACGAGGAGCAAGGCGTGGAGGAAGGGAGAGTTGGGATGGCTTGGTGCTGTGAAGAAGATGAGTGGGTGGTATCGTTGGAGGGGAGCTCAGGGGATCGAGTTTCGGATGCCAGTGTGGGAGGAGAAGGTGAAGGACTTGATTTGGTGATGATGTTAGCTGCTATATACCCAGAACGAGAATATGTAGAATGATGTAAGAGTTTGTAGCGCATCACAATTAGATGGATAGATCAGATAGTCATCCTTCGCGAGAAGAGTGCCTATATTTGTCATGGCTAGATTATTACGCCCCCCTTGCAACTATTACTCAAGGCATCAAAATTTTCTTTTTCGTCAATACAGCAGTTCATGCCACCGTCCCATATAACTCAACTCGTACAAGAAGCCAGCCAGGCCCATCAAAACAAGCTTACACGCGATCCACGCTCGACCTCCGACCTCCAAGGCCAATCTTTTCCTTTCCGTCCATCCATGGCCGCAGACACTCTGGCACCGCGACAGTCTTGGCCTCCTCGTCCCATCCGTTCTCGAGGATGGCTGCCAGTACACGCGGCACGGCGAGGGCGGTGCCGTTGGTGGTCCAGGGGAAGGAGAGTCTGCCATCGACGCGGGTTCGTGTGCCGAGACGGCGAGTCTGGTAGTCGGTGCACATGCTCGCCGACGTCACCTCGCCCCAGTTTCCCTTGCGGCTGGGGAAGAAGGCTTCCATGTCGATCTTGCGGGTGGCTGACGCCCCCAGGTCGTGAGCCGGCATGGAGAGGATGCGGCAGTAGAGACCCAACGATGAGAGGATCTCGGTCTGCATGTCGAGCATCTCGTCAAAGAGGTCCTGGGCGACATCCTCATCCGCAGCTGTCCATGCAAACATCTCAACCTTGGTGAATTCGTGAACGCGGTACAAGCCCTTGGTGTCAGCGCCACGGGCACCAGCCTCGGCCCGATAGCATCGAGAGACGGCGACACGCTTGAGGGGTAGGTCCTCCGGGTCGATAGTGGTGTTGGCCTTCATTCCAGCAAGGGCAATCTCAGATGTTCCGGTGAGGCACATTTCAGGGACACCGCGCTCGATATCGTCGGCTGACTGGGAGATGGTGTAGACTTGTTGCTCGCCGTTCTGGTCGCGAGGCTGGAAACCGCAGGCGGCGCCAATGTGGCTGTAAACCATGCTTGGAGGCGATACTTGTGTCCAGCCGTGACGGGTTGCGACGGCGAGAGCGTACTGAACCAAGGCCTGCTCTAGTTGAGCGGCCTCACCAAGGAGATAGTACCATCCCCATCCAGAAGCAGTGGCAGCTCCAGCAAAGTCAAAGATGCCGAGTTCAGAGCCAATGTGAACGTGAGACCGCCAGATCTTATCCTCGGGGGATTCCTGGAAAATAGGAGGATCATTGATGTAGCTGAGCACCTCAGGCTGGTCACCCTTGGGGGTATCTTGGTGAGTGAGGTTGGGGAGTTCCAGCGCCAGCTCCTCCATCTTGGCGACCGCCTGCGACTCGCCCTTTTCAATCATAGAAAGCTGTTGCTTGAGGTTCCGAGCCTCCTCCTGGATCTGCTCGCGGGTCAATTGCTTCACCTCCTTGAGATCCTCATCGTCGCTGCTGGTGGCCGGGTTCGCGAGCTGGCGCCTCAGCAGATTAGATCGCTCACGAAGGGCACGACCCTGCCGCTGGAGATCCTGCCATTTGGCGTGCAGCTCAAGAATCTGAGCTGGGTTCTGAGCCTGGCGACGGTAATTCCTCTCGACGCATGTCTGTTGATACAGGTCCGGGTGCTGGCGGATGTCCTTGATGTCGACGATGGGCTTCGGAGCCGAGGGCGGCCTCTTGACGTCGGCGAAGCGGCGGACCAGGGCCGGGTAAGTCCTCGCCTGAAGGTTGCGACACGTCAAGCGTGTCAATGTCCTGTTCATGATGGGCTTGGCCTCAATGCTCAATGAGATTCGAAGCTTGACGTAGTCTAGAGGTAGGTAGTTGCGGCTCCCGCCGAAGCTTTGGCGGGTGACATGCGACGATGGGGCTCGGGTTATTGCATAAGCCGAGCCCGGCGCCGATCCGACCCCGACTATCGTCAAGGCCAAGCCTCGGAGATCATGAAGTTTTGAGAATTGGTGAGCCAATCTTGTCGGGCTAAAGAGATGAGATGAGGTAAATTAAATTCAATCTTGTTTGCTAATGGGGTATATTGGTCCGTCCTCAATGGTTGATGCTTCTAGTAAATCTCTCAATTTCTCAACTCATGACCTTGCACACCACGCTTCATCCAAGTTCATTGATAATAGTGCTCATTTCATGTCATGACATCTCAGCTTCCACATCTAAAGTTCTAAACACCAATGCTTTCTCACAAGAATCCCCATGTCCCCAATGTCCAATTGCCGTGGTGTCCTCCAGCGCCTCGAGAGTAACCGCCAGCCTGCATGCTTTGTCGTTGTTGTGCCTTGAGGTCCACCTCTGTTGGGCGAGAGGCTCCTTGTACACCTTGTTGCAGCCATATCTCGCGATCGATGATGGCTATTGATGGCACCTTGAGCTGGCAGAGAAGACTACCTCCGATCCATGGTCCAAGAGAATGAAGCACTCGGATCTGGCCTTTCATCTGCGGTGCCGTCTCTCGCTGTCGTGCAACCTTGGCACCAATTGGATCCCACTCAGGCTTGATATCAGCAGCGGTCTTGACAGGCTTTTCCACCTCTTCCCCGGACTGCGATGGTGATGAGGATCCGTCACTGGGGGATGAACTGCTGGATTGTCGGTTGAGTCTGACAGTGCTTCGACGCTGATCCACGACCTTGCCAAAGACAGGTTCCCAGCCTCTCTTATCAACGATAGCTGACAGGTCATCAATAATTCGTTGTTTAAGGCCTAGGATATTCGAGCAGCCTCCCGTAAACATGATCCGTGACATGCAGATTGCCCTTACATCCATCGGAAGCTGCAGAAGATGGCGGTATATGAGCAAGTGTACTGGCAGGTCGTGATCATCGAAGGTTGCCCGGTTCGCCGAGGGGTCGAAAAAGGCGTCATCGCAAATCTCGGCCAGCTTTTCAAAAGGGACTTCGATCGTTGTGGGCTGGGCACCAGTGGTGATGGGTATTTGGGCAACTCCAGTGGGAACACCAGCCTGTGCCGACTCGGCCTCGAGTTCTTCTTGCTCGTCGACTGTTTCTAATTGCGTCGACTGTCTCTGAGATGACCTGAATTCGGAGGACTTGCACCATATCAAGCGGCACATAATATCCTCGCACTCCTCAAACGTGATGGACCTTTGCTTCTTGTCGTCATGCTCTCCTGGGAGTAATGGCTGGATAGCTTCGTAGAGTGAGTCGAGGAGCGTCCTTCCTCCTCGAATAGTTCGTGTGCTCTTTACTTCTCGGTATTCGTAAATACTGGTAACAACCGTCTCGGACCATCCCAAGTTGATGACCAATGCAGATCGGACGCCAGCGGCGACTGTGGACATGACTGGACTTGACATGAGAGAAATAGTAGGAGCCTGGAAGCGGTTGAACATGGTGTCCAGTACAGCTGTTAATAGTGGCACCGGAACAGCGGAATCCAAAACTAGGCCCAGCCTTCTAGGCCGAGAGTCGATAAGAAGGTATCTAGACTTTGAGTGAGTGAGGACCAACTAAAGTTTGATGAAGAAATACCTGGTGAATGCATCTCGCACTACACGCTCCAGCTTGTCCTGAAAAAGGCCAACATCAATTTCTCGCAGATCAAACCGCCAAAACTCATGCTCCTTAGACCATTCCAACCCAGGTGGCCGTCTCGGTTGCTCCCAACCCCGATAGTCGCCAGCACGGCGTTGATCTTCAGGACTGCATTGGAGCGTGGCCTTGGGAGAGGCGTCGCCGGCGAAGCCCACCCGAATGTGGCGTGACCCCAGCTCAATCACGATGACATCGTCATCAGCTCGTATGGTGGACGGTGAGCCGTAGGTGGAAGTGATGGAGCGGTTTGGGGTGTGTGGAGTGGAGGGGCCTGACCCCTGAGGAGGACCTCCTCGGATGCTGGCCACGCTGCGATGAGCAAGCGTAGGACCTGCCCCCGAGGCCATGGTAGCAAGAGTATGTTACCAGGCTGTCCTCTTTGACTCTGGGCGTGTTTTTCTCGAGGTTGATGGTGATGCGATGCTCTTTGTTGGGTACAGCTTTGTGCAAGATGCTGGTTGGTGGGTGCCTGTAGCTGTAGAGCCTGGGTGTTGAAGTCGGTGTCGGCGTTTGAGAGGCCGATGCGCCGATAAGAAAGAAAACACGCCGTCTTGGTAACCGCAGCGACGTGGGGCTGCGCTGCGCCGTGAATCTTCACCTACATCATCGACCTCGAATACCGTGAGCAGATCGCTTCGGGGGCTTTCTGTGAGCCAGATGGGAATCAAGGGGTAAATATTGTCTTGTCTCAAGTCAGATATACCTTGCTGACTCTTGTAGCATCTACCAGGAGATCGGCGAGGGCAGACGAGTCGCCCTTGCAAAGCTTGCCGCCGATTCTCTGGTCAACGAGGGCCGGCCCTTTCGAATCGCAATTGACATTGCTATTTGGCAGTTCCAGAGCCAGGTAGCCCAGGGTATTTCACTCCCACAACAATATTACAATATGCCTCTCTAACAGCGCTACAGGTGGCACCAACCCTGCGATTCGAACCCTCTTCTACCGTCTCGTTCGACTTCTGGCAGCGCCCATCAAGCCTGTATTTGTGTTCGACGGCCCCTACAAGCCCAAAATAAAGCGAAACAAGCGATCCGGTCGAGGCGATGCTTTATCGAATGCGCAAGCAAAACGATTAATCCATCTGTTGGGGTTCCCTACTCATGATGCGCCGGGAGAAGCAGAGGCAGAGTGCGCTCTGCTGCAACAACACGGCATCGTCGACGCCGTCATGAGCGAGGATGTCGACACTCTCATGTTTGGATGCACAAAAATGCTACGACAATGGTCCCCGCAGTCAAAGCGCCAAACGTGCCCAACACATGTGTCGCTCATCGACAAAGAAGAGATGCGCCTGGTTGATCAAGGCCTTGACCGAGAGGGCATGGTCCTTGTCGCCCTGATGAGCGGAGGTGACTATGATCCTGTTGGAATCGCAGGATGCGGACCCAAAGTTGCTGTCGAGGCTGCCAAGGGAGGGTTCGGCAAGTCTCTTTGTCGCTTGAAAGCTTCAGACGAGGAAGGGATCCAGGCTTGGAAGAAATCGCTGGTACACGAGCTCCGTACCAACGAAAGCCACTTCTTCAAAAGACGAAATAAGGCCTTGGTTATCCCAGACACCTTTCCCGACTTCAAGATTCTGCGTTACTATACACACCCTGTTGTTTCACCAGAGTCGAGCTTAGACGAAATCCGCGACAAGATCTACCAAGAGCGAGAGATTCAAATCGAGGACCTGCGGGAGTTCACACGCGAGATATTTGGCTGGGACTATCGAATAGGCGCGATCAAGTTTATTCGAGTCCTCTCCCATGCCGTGCTCATCAACAAGCTGCTTGACACGGGCTACGACGATGCTGGCTACATCAAGGGGATCACAGGATTTAGATCACACGTTATGAGTGATCTTGTCCCTGAAGTTCGCATGCAGCACATCCCTCTGGAGATCATACCAATCGACTTGTCCAAGGAAGTAGACGAATCAATTACTCAAGGCCGAACTGGGTTGGCACTTAACAGTGATGACGACATCGACGAGGCCGAGAATATTGAGGAAACTTCTGGATCAAAGTCCAAGGCAAAACCGTTTGATCCTTCAGAGCGCTACGGCATTTGGGCGTTGGAGGTGCTGGCTAGGAGAAGCGTGCCAGAGATTGTTGCTGAAGCTGAGTTAAAGCACAATGCTCGAGAAAGGGCCCTCCAGAAAAGGAAGAATACCACAACAAAGTCCAAGTCCGGTATCAAGACCTCCGGAACCACGGCCAAGACTGGAATGCCCGCCGGTGCCCTTGACAGATACGTACAAATCTCGAAGTCCCAACCTGCTCCAGTGACGACGACAAAGGAGGACGCCGGACTCGCCAGGCCGATGAGGCCATCACCGACCCGGCCGCAGCGACGTCTCCGAATACCCTCCCCTCTGGAGCCAAGTAAGCACCAACCCACGTCTTGGACCTCGGGCAGCCCCGCCAGGCAGACGAACCCTTGGACACTTGGCAGCTCACAAGTGATGCCTAGGCCGCAAAATCCTCCTCCAGCAGATGAACAAGAAGCGATTGTCATCACATCTAGCCCCGTCCGCCCGGTGGATTCACCTCCCCCGACCCCGACCCCGTCCCCAAAACCTCGGGCTCGTGCTCAGGAGCTCCCTGATACAGTACGCTCAATCCTTGCTTCGGATGGCTCTCCGAAGAGGGTGAGGAATACGGCGCGGAGTTCGAGACTTCCGAAGCTATCGAGCTCATCTCAGGGGTCTCAACCTACGAAACTGAAGCAAACATCTATGGACTTGTTTACCAAAAGGTCCAACACTGACATTTCAAACTCTCAACCATCTCCCCCTAAACTCCCACCCCCACGCTTCAAGCCTTCAGTCCAGTCAAAAGATGTTGACCCCTTTGACGATGACCCATTTGATAGCGATTCTGATGGTCTTGTACCCCTCTCCGAGCTCATCTCGCGTTCTCCTACCTCTCCTGCTAAGCACCACCAGCCACCTATCCCGCGGGAGCGAAACGCAAGCCCCAGTCCAGCCCCAGCGCGGAAGAAGAAGTTACTCATCCCGCGGGCTAGTGATGTGGGCTTCTTCAAAGAGGTCGAGGTGGACGCCGACGAGCGCGACGAGCGGCTGGCTAGGGAGACAGCAGCTCTGAATCGCAGGGGCATCAAAGCGAGTGTGGTGCGGGTGAGCGATATTGGATTTATAGACTTGACGCAAGAGGATTGAACAACAGAACGGAATGGATACATGATACAAGCGGCATTGATTGCATTATGATGATGGCGTTGGAGGTCTGGTTTATTCATCATGGCGTTGCGAAGGATATCACGATACTAGCATTTTGAAAGGCAGCATATTCCTCACGACATGCATACGAAAAGGGAGTTACAAATAAAATAGACTTGCTATATCTGTACATTTTATGACTTTTGATGCCTTGCCTTCATCCTGAAGGGCTTATACTATACAATTACAAAACCCGTCTAGGGATATCCAAACCCAGCCTTACTCCAGTGCAATGCAATTGTCCTACGCTTGTCCTACTCCGTTTTACACAAGTACGGCATCATGTGCCTCCCATCTCCAAGTCGGGATCAATTTCTGTTCCTAGATCGCGTTCCTCGAGGAATCGTCGTCCAATAAGTTCGTCTGGCAGATATGTCTGCTTCACCTGCCCGTCGCGATAGTTCGGGGGATACTTATACTCCGCGCCATACCCGAGATCTCGCATGAGCCGTGTTGGCGCATTGCGCAGGTGGAGAGGTACAGGGAGACCGGCGACACCAGGTTCACGCAAAGCGGCGTAGGCGTTGTTGAGGGCGCGGTAGGCGCGGGTGCTCTTAGGCGCATTACACAAAGCAACGGCACAGTGGGCGAGCGGAATGCGGGCTTCAGGCATACCAATCTGCTGGGTCGCTGTGTATGTGGCGGTCGCCAGTGGGAGAAGAGTGTTGTCCGCAAGACCAACATCCTCAGAGGCGATGACAACCATGCGCCGGGCAATGAAGAGCGGATCTTCACCAGACTGAAGCATACGCGCGAGGTAGTAGAGAGCTGCATCAGCGTCGTTTCCACGTACAGACTTGTGGAAGGCAGAGATGGTATCATAGTGTTGGTCGCCCGCGCGGTCGTAGACGAGGGTCTTTGTGAGGGCGGCCTTGATGTCGGCTTGAGTGATTCCCTCGCGGGTTGTGAGGGAGAGGGCGAGTTCAAGGAGGTTGAGGGCGGTTCGGGCGTCGCCATCTGCAAAGCGAGCGAGATACGATATCATAGCTTCGTCAAGGAGCGGCGTGGAAGGATAAACGGATTCCTCCTCGCGAATGGCGCGCTGAAGAATACGAACGACATCTTCGGTGGTGAGAGTCTGGAGGGTGAATGTTCGGCATCGAGATAGCAAAGCGGTAGCGACCTTGAAGGACGGGTTCTCTGTCGTCGCGCCAATGAGCGTCACAGTGCCAGCCTCGACAGGCTTGAGAAAGACATCCTGCTGTGCCTTGTTGAAGCGATGAATCTCGTCGCAAAAGATGATGGTCTTGCGACCGGTGAGGGCGAGGTCGTTTGCTGCCTCCTGGAAGAGCTTCTTGACCTCGGCGACTCCTGTGCTGGTGGCGTTGAGCTCGATGAAGCGGCTGCCGACCATCTGGGCGATACATCGTGCTATTGTCGTCTTGCCTGTTCCTGAGGCACCCCAGAGGATCATGGATGGGACTTGGCTCGACTCGATGAGGGAGCGGAGGACGCCGTTTGGTCCGACGAGGTCTTGGCCGAAAACATCGTCGAGGGTTTTTGGCCTCATCCTTTCTGCCAAGGGAGCTGCCCTTTGTGTTTTTGTCTTCTTCGCAGCTCTTCCATCCTGCTCTGTCCTCCCATTTGTCACGGTCTCGTCGCCATTCGTCGCATTCTCCGTCTTCTGACTCGCTCCAGCCCCAGGGCCTTCCTCAAAAGTCCTCTTCCTCCCCGTTATCGGCTGCAGAGCTCCTTTCACGGGCGTCGACACCCTATTCTCAGAGGCAGCCTGGCGCTTCGGGGCAGGCGTCGAGAAGAAATTTGAAGCATTGCGCTTCTGCGATGCCGGCTGAGGTGTCTGCGACTGCGGCGGCGTAGGTGCCTTGTCCTTGTCGACGATGAAGCTCTCGCAGCCCGAGTCGATGTGGCCGTTGATGTCGGACGACCTTACGGACTGGTTGCAGATGGGGCAGTCGACGGACATGGTCGGCTCGGGTCGGGGAGAAGATGATTTGCCGATCGCCGGGTGACGAAAGGCGAGGGTGTAGATGCTGTGCGACTTTGCGGCTGCCGTCTTGTGTGGTCGTTGTCTTGTTGCTCGTGGAGGAGTTGAAGCTGTGAGAGCTTGAGTGACGCGATGCGTAGGAATTTTGGCTGCAGCTGTAAAATGTCAGGGACAAGACGCGCCGGACGACGGATGATACGTACCGAATCGCGGGGACCAATCCATGAGAGGCGGGCCGCTTTCGGCTCCACAGATTCGGTATTGTTAGTGCAAGGAGAAGACTCGATGAATGTGACGTGAGGGAAGAAATATTGGATGGTAGCCCGAGAGTATTCATTCAATGGAGGCCTGAATTCACATGACAGACCTTTATTTACATGATTCTGTACATTTCTTCTCCCTTTCCACCCCCTATGACTGCATACAAAACATGCAGGTTCATGTCATGCTTGTCCATCCGCAGCAACCCAATACAGCCTCTCAAACCTCAGCAACAGGGTTCAAGCAGGTAAAAGAATGGGTGAAGGCCGTCTCTGGCTGGCTGAGCACCAAGCCTCCTTAACAATTTTAGCTGGATCACCTTGCCCCCAAGGCAACCGCCATAAACAAAGCTCATTGGTCCATTCAGTAGTTTCATGTCAACCTTTGTATTCTCTCTTTTGAACGAGTTGTGAGATGCCTCGCCTCCTATAACTCCCCCCTCTTCAATCCACCACATGAATCATTCCATCCGATTATTTCGCATCAACCCCCTCTCCATGAATAAAATCAACTCCCAATGCTAGAAACCTCTGATGTGCAGCTAACCACCCACCGTCCATTTCATGCTTGTTAATAATGCATCCCATAACGCCTTTTCGTGCTGCCTCGCTGCTGCTGCAATGCTGCAAGTCTTGTCACATCACCATGGCCAAAAATATCCCATCCCAGTCTTGGTCGTAATAGGGATATATGATAACCCCTCCTCAAGCTGAAGTCTTCAGAGACCGCACCTTGGGTGATGCGATACTCGTTTCCGCCTTGCGCTTTCCAAGCACCGGCTCTGGTGTTCGTCCCAGACCAGGTGTGCTCTCACGATCTCTTGTTGCTTCTGCATGACATGAGGCGTGATATGCCCGGTTGCCTACCAAGACCGTGTCCAGCCACACCCACTCCTGCGCGGTGTCAAGCCACTTGTTCTCAAATCGATCCTGACAGATCGGGCACACGGTGTTGATCCCACGCGACGGGTCTGGCACAGCAATGTACTTGGGCTTGGCGGCCTCTGACGCCTTTGAAGCCTGCGCTGCCACCTCGTCTGGCCCAGGGATATGGTCCACGTCGACAGCTTCCCTCGACTTCAGCCAGTCCTAGTTATCATTAGTGATGGGTTACAGCAAGTAGAGATGGATCGAAACTTACACGTTGGTCGACATACCAACTCCGGTGCATGCCTCGCTTCTCGGCTTCGTTGGCTCGTTGGTGCACACGGAAATGCCAGTCCATGTGGGCAGTCTTCTTCTTCTTGCCCTCCTCATCAGTTCGGAATCGTCGGCCGCATTGCGTGCAAGGAGGTCCAAGATCATCGTGGAGACGTGAAACCAAAGAAGGATGGAATCTGGTAAGAAATGGGTGTCAGTTACTATAACGAATATATTGATACGGAAAACTCACGGTTGCTTCAAAGCGGCCACATTGATACCACCACTAGGCGGAGCGTTGAAGTTTGCCAACATCCCAGCTGCCTTGGTCGAGGCCAGTAGGCTCGCGATGTTTGGGGGGACAATCGGTGCTGGCGGCGGCGCAACAGGAGCAGCTGGCGCAGATGATGGTGGAAGCAAACCTGCTTGTCGAAGTTGCTCCAGGAGGGACATCGCACCCCCGGCTGCCGGTGCCGGTGCCGGTGCCGGCTTTGGAAGCTCAGCGTGAACTGGAGGTGGTGATCGGATGGCCACATTGGCATACGCTGGAGGCTGTGGTGTTGGTGTCGAGTTCTGAGGCGTTGCTGACTGTCTCGCCATCAAGGCTGCCAACGCACCCTTGCCCAACAGAGAGTCGAGCGTCACACCTCCCGGTGCCGCAGCCGCGGGGGCTGATGAAGGGGCTACGGACACCGGAGGCATTGGACGTGCCTGGACGGGTACGGGAGGAGTTGGTGTAGGTGTAGGTTTCTGGGCCAATGGCGCCATCATGTTTACGGCAGCAAGTTCAGTTACTTTGTTCTTAATGAGCTCGAGCTGGTCCGGAGGCAAGCTAGTGCTCTTCACAATGCCCTGGAGGTCCAGCAGCGCTCTTAGTCTGGTCTGAACACTAGCATCTTGAGGATTCCGCGAAGCTTCAGCCTGCATCACCACAATCAGGTTCTGAATGTCATTGCTCAATGTTTCTATGCTTATCCCAGCGGGGGTGGGCGTCCCACCGGCCCCGTACGCCCCGGGATAGGGAGGTTGGAAAGGTGCAGGTGCAGAGTTGTTAGGTTGAGGTGTTGAGTGAGGGGGGTAGTAAGGAGGCTGCCAGGAGTTAGTCTAAGTCTAGTCGGCTTGGGAGACACAACTTACCTGTTGGCCTGGGAAGGGCTGCCCTCCGTTCGAAGGGTATTGCTGGGCTGGATAACCGGGCTGCCCTCGCATCCCAGGAGGTGTAGGAGTATCACGATGGGGAATTGCCGATCGTGGACGACCAGGTATCATTCCTGGCTGAGGCATACTTGCGGCTCGTGCCTTCATGAGTGCATTCTCAATCGGACGCACCAGCTCGTGTGTGAAGACAGGCCTGCTGTCCATTGATCCACGAACCGGCTCCTTCCACGTCCGAAGCATCTCCTCCATCTTGCGGCGAACAGGCTGGTCGACTACCGCATATGATTCCATGAATGTTTTGAAGAGGTTGCGACCGAAGTAGAGGGTATAGGGCGTTCCGACATTTTTGACGATCGAATCGAGCACGTATAAAGCTGGCAACTTCTTGTTCGGGGGCGCCTACCATGCCAAGTTAGCCTTGTATCACCAAGAGAATGAAAAATATCGCATGAATCTGGACGAGTTGTTCGCATGAGAGATCTGCCTACCTTGAGGATGTGCTGTTGCAAAACCTCGGCAATCGCCAGCGCATGTTCGGTATTCTCGCGAGCAATAGTAGTCAAGTTGCTGATTTCGAAGCGCATGTTGGAGGAGAGGTCCTCCAGCGCGAGGCGGTAATCCTCCGCGACCTCTGCAGAATCCGAAGTCATGATGATGGATGAATCTGGTGTAAATCAAGTCGCAAGACAGAAGATGAGGGATAAGAGATTGGTATGGAGGTGAAGAGGATGTCTGGAGGAATGGGGGAAAGGCCAAGTGGTGGCAACAATGAAAGTGGTCAAAGGCGAAAACAAAGATATCTCCAGAAGCAGACGCCAAACGATCTTGCAGCAGGGGGCAGAAGCTTCCGGTGCAAGGCACAACAGTGCGTTCTAATCTGCAGAAGTTTATTCCCAAACAAGATCTCCCTCCTGGCACGGCACGCGCACAGCTCGTCTAGCCCTAGTACCAGTATTCCCAGAGCAACCCTTGCGAACGAACGAACGCTGCAATCAAGAACCAGCAGACATAGCCCGACGTCACCAATATAAACGCGCGCGCACGCCTGTTTTGGGCTCTCGAATGCGCAGCGCTGCGATCAGGACAAAGAGAAGCTCTGACGGGATCCGAACAGGCGCTTATCGGGTTTGCTGACCTTGGGAGTCAAAGGTGTCGCGTGTCGAAGGGACTGTTTGCAAATCGCACGCCAAGTCTATCTGAGGTGATGAGTCGAGGGGAAGCCTTGTCACGCGTTTGCTGTTTTGGCCGAGGTGTCGAATTAAGGCCCGTGACAAGACAAGGTGATCGGTCGGTGATGATGTGAGGGAGGGAAGAGAAACGGGAACCGAGTTTGGGTTCTTGACGAAGCGTCCCGTCGTTGCCCGCAAGTTGGAAGGCGCCCACCCACGTGACTCCGGGTCGAAGTTGCCGGTACGTACCTCACATTCCACGGCCACACCACCATTGGGCACCATTCACGATATCACGACAATCAAAGCGAACAAAAAACTGTTAGAACGATCGATTTTCAGTAAAGGTGACTAGTAAAGAACTGTTGGCAAGGACAAAGCAAGCCGTAACTAAATCCGATGGTCCTTCCCAAACGAGCCGCTGGGTATTTCATTAAAACATTAAGCCAGACTCCCTGCTTCCAAACGCCTTTCTTTGTTCTCATTGTCTCCATGCAACGAGCGTTGCCTCCGTGCTTGCCTGGCTTTCTCCCCAGACTGAACCTTCCTGCATGCTTGGTCTTCCTTCTTCGCCAAGCTCGTTCTTTTTGTCCTCCTAGAACCGCGACATGTGCGCCTCAGAGTAATAGCTGCTGCGGCGACCATTGTTCATGGGGTGGAGAGCCGTGTCGGGACGTCGAACAGTGGGCACGATGGGGCTGCGGCGCTCTTCCTCGTAGTCGTTATCTCCGTTGATGTGGCTGTGGTCGAAGTGAGGACCAGCGTTGCGCTCGACATCGACGTCGCGAGGGATGGGCTGGCTGATGTTGGGTCTGGTGGAGGCGTTCTTATTGCCACGGTTCTTCCAAAAGACCGACATGAACTTAGCACCAGGCTTCTCATTAAGGGAGCTGCTGCGGCTGGACATAGGCTTGTGGAAGGACTCGTCATCGCGGCTCGTCGCGAGCTCGCCCTCGATTCGGACGATGCGTGCGTTGATGCCGTTGGCCGAATCGCGGAAGATGAGGGAGGCAATGATGTTCACGACACCAAAGGTGAGGCTGAGGATACCAGCAGCCAGGACAAGTCGCCAAAATGGGAGTCCGAGGTTGTCGGCAGAGTTGGCGGACTGGTTCAGCTTTCCCAGGACGTTGCAGCCGATGAGGATCATGGCGACACCGAGCCAGGTAAGGCCATGATGCTCAGAAAGGACAGGCCAGGTCTGACGGAAGTACGACTTGGCAATGGGAAGCTCGGAGACGATGAGGAAGACGGCGGCCGTGCTGGTGAAAAAGAGAGAGGTGGCGTCAAAGAAGAACCATCCGTTGGAGGTGTCGATCTTGATGATAAGAGTCCAGCACGCCACGACAGCGGCGAGAAGACCAATAATGGTAAAGCCACGGAGGATCTGGAGGAAGATCATCCCCGGACCGCGGAGACCTGAAAACATGATGGGTGTAGTAGATTGGTAAAGAAAAAGTGGTGTAGTGTTTTGGTCGATTTACGTTGATCGACGAGATGTGGATGATTTTGATAGATGCTCTTCGGGAACGAATCTCGTTGGGCTGAAGAGAGGGAGCGAAGGTGTGGTTCTGAGAAGGAGTCAGTGAACAGCGCAAAGAGAAGGAGGCGCTCGCAGATGGGCTCTTACCAAATGACCTTGATGATGAGAATGAATCAGGAAGCGTTTGCGCGAGCAGTGATGTTCTCTGTGTGAAGCTGGTGTTTGTTTAAGAGAGAGTGATCAGGAGAGAGGAAGAGATCAGAAGAAAGAAAGGGGTTTTGAGAGCGAGAGGGGAAAAGTGCCTGAAAGAGAGCAATAAGTATTGATGACGGATCCAGTCCAAAGGTCAATATTCCAACAATGACAATAGAAGCGAAAGGGGAAGTTTTGAATGATTGAAAAAGTGGCGTCAATGGTGGTTCCTGAACACCATTGTCGAGGCTTTGAATAGAACTGAACAATAGGAAGTGAGAGAGGGCTGACTGTCACTGAACAGAACGGGCAGGCTCATGCAGCCTTTAAGAACAGCTGCGTATTGTGCATCAGTGTCGACGCGCCCTTGTTGGGTAAATCGGGCATGCAGAAGAGGCGTCCCTATCCCTGCTTGCCAGTGTCAACCAAGCAGCAGCTGAAGCAGAGTCCTGGAGGTGTCGCGTGGAGGGGGATGCGGAGGGGCGCATCGCGATTCGCCGTTTCGTCCAGATCGACTCGTTCTGAGGTGCATTCTCGGTGTCAGGCTCCACTCGGGCCCGTATTGTTGTCAGAGGATGAAAGAAACTTCCAGCTCTGCTGTCTCATGGCCGCGATATCTGGCCTAGGACGCGCTCCCCAACAGAGGTCCGTCTCACTTCATCAGAAGGGCGGAGGTGCCTTGGGTGGACAGCAACAGGTCGCAGCACCTCGGACCAGTCGACCCAGGCCAGCGCCTAACTCTGGGACTTGGGCGATTTCATCAGCGAGCGGTTCGACTCTTGATGTTTGGGCGGGCGTCACTGGATGGTTTGCTACTCTACACATCTCAAGACCGGGGTTGAGGGAGGGGATGATTGGACGAGCAGTTTCAAAACGTCGTTTCAGAAGCCTTCTAGCCCAGAGGTGGGCCGCGTGGGCAGCGCTAAGTGGCCTGGCAGTGAGCCGCATACAGGGGTGGCACGCCACTGAAGAACATGAGATTCCGGGGAGCTGCGACTCACACGCGGGGGACGTTTGGGTGCCACGAAGCTCGACATGATGCACAAATAAAGACCTGAGGCTCCAAGTTGGCCGTTGAGTTTTTCTCATGGCTGTTAAGAGTCATCCGTTTTGTGACCGGAACACGAGGTCTCAGTTTCAAAGAATTGTTTGGCGTTGAAGACCAGCCCAACCAAGATTGGATCCATCACCCAATCAATGCTAGGCGCCCGTCGTCGTAAATTGTTCTTCGCAATCTCAAAATCACTTAAGACGAGACCCGGAACTTCAACGTTCTCGATCTGTTTTTAGAGTTGATCTTAGCCTACCAAGAAGATAAATTTGACTCTCGTTTTCGGGTTCTGTTGGTCGCTTTCCTCTCGGCCGCGGGTCGACTCCAGGCGCTTGTCCGTTCAGCTGGTAACCGCGAATCGATGCTATTTTTGACCCGTGAAGAGTTTCGTAAGCGCCGGGCTCGGAACAACTCGCAGTCCAGGCCGTTCTTCGCGGGCCGCTGATGATCTCATGATTATTACACCACCAGGCTCAGCCAGTCCTTGGGCGTCTGCTCGTTCAGGAAGCTCGGGAATGGAAATTGTTTGGCCTTCGCAGTTGGGAATACATGTGTCTGGTGCGCTCTTGTGCTAGTGCTTTCCCAGGCCCACATCGCTGGGTTGTATAACTAGCTACTCTGCCGCCGCATCTTTATCACAGACTCGGAAGCTTTGCTCTCCTTGATAAGGTGTTTTGGGCAATAGCTGCGTAGTCTTTTCTCCTTTCGGTCCGTCTTGTCACACTGAAGAATGCTCCTCGCGTTGTATTTTTCATCGCACTGGTTGAATTCGCCCTTGAGAGTACATCCACAAGAATAGAGCAGATACTCTTGCGAACACATTTTGTGTCAAGTAGAGGATGTCTCGATACTTGTGGGAAAGAACGGGATAGGAATGTGGGTAACCAACTCTTCCGTCTTTGGCACAAGAGTCGCGATGAAATCGGAGTGAATTGACAAATTTACGCAAATGACCGAGATGACAAAAAAGCAGTTGATGATGCTCCCTTGAAGTCATGATACTTTTGGGGGGAGAATTCATCGATGAGGTGAGGTTTTTTTGTAAGCGAAACCACGGGTGGGGGTTCGCGGGCTGACACGGGGTACATGGGCTTGTATGCGAGTCACCGGGCAGAGCAAAGTACCCCGGGTCAACCGAGCACCCAGCCCCAATCCTGAGGGCATCTCAGGCCTCCAGTGGCTGATCTTCCGATTGGCCCATTGCCAAAATCTTCAGCCAAACCGGGCAAGGACACAGCCTCCCGTCCTTGTCCCATTGGCTTGGGTATGGGTACGGGGGTACCTCTTGTCGCCCAGGTTATATCTGACGGTCTCGCCTCTGGTGTCGCGACCGCTGGTTTTACCTCTTCTCTTCCTCCCTCCCCATCTCTCGCTCGAATACGACAGCTTGACGATCCATCACCCTTAGATCTTTACCATTGTACGAGTTTTGTATTAATCAACCCCCCTACTATATCCATCATCATGGCTCGCGGCAACCAGCGTGAAAAGTCTCGTCAGGCCAACCTTAAGGAGCAGGCCAAGAAGGTCCGTTGTCAGCCTCCAATGTCATCAGCTAGCACACGACTAACATGGTTCTGTTTGCATCCTCTATAGAAGTCTGGCACCAACATGAGCGGCACTCAGATGCAGCATGCCAAGGAGGCCAACGCCGATATCATGCGAAAGAAGCAGGCTGCCGGTACGCACCCCCTTCACCGAATCCTACGAGATGCCGTCGATATACGCCCAACCCCCATACAGTCAATGGACTAACATGCTTTGCTTAGCCGAGGCCCGCAAGGCTGCCGAGGGCAAGAAATAGATGTCGCGACCATGCTATACGAACACTCCATCCTGCCCGACAAGACGACCGATCCTCCTCTCCACAACCTCCGAGACGAGACGCGGGCATGACGAAATGTTTGACAACCAGCCTCTCCTTTTGTACAACGACGACACGAATCAATTTTGGACAGCATAGGCGAAGTGGTGCAAATGTATGGGATACCTTTTGGGAATATAAAGCTACACTAGCCTCTTGAATGCATCTTTTTTAACGATGTGACTTGTTCTGGCATTTCTGGATTCCTTTTCGGTGTTGTGAACGACGTGGCCTCCCGTTCATGGCAAGTCTAATTCACAGCAAGTGATAGAACAGTCATCTCTTACTTTTCAACGTTGGGCCTGTGTATTAACGTTGCGGGCCGTTGAAAGCATGTCAATCATGCACAATTAGGCCTCCCGGGTCACTCTGAACTCTGGAGAATAACCTCAGACTTTACAGTTGCAGGTTGTTGACATGTAGTGTCGAATTTTAATGGAATATGTCAAATATATAAATGGTAGATTCTACCATAGCTATCTAACCAACTCATCGCAAGAACACTCACTCGACACATTTCCGACCACCTATCAGACTCCCAGCTCTCTGCTACATCACACATACACCATGGAATCCTGGCGACTGCTCCCAGAGGAGCTCCGGCTGATAATCCTCGAAATGCTAGCACATGATCCAGCACCCAAGAACGAAACCAAGCTCTCAAGATACCCCCTGACCCAGTACTCGCTCGTCTGCAGAGACTGGCAGATCTTTTTCGAGCGACTCCTCTACCGCCACCTTACCCTCGACAAGGCATCTCTCTGGGACTTTGAGCACATTGTCTGTCGGCAGAGGTGCTTCGTCAAGCACATCAGGCTCAACATCGACATGGAAGCCTTTGACCGCCTGGCACGCACGAGATTCGACATGACGTTGCTCATGAGAACTCAAGGGTCTCGGGCACGCTCATGTACCTCTTCTGAATCCTAAACTGCTGGCGACCCGATTTCGACTGTTCAAAAGACGTGACGCTGGAGATAACCGGATATCCCAGGACACGGATGGCTGCATCCGCGTCACGCCTGACCCGTTCAGGCCGTTGTTGAGGCCCCTTAACGATCCCCAGATACCACTAGAGAACTTGAACCATCATGACCGAAGAGATGACCTGGGTCTCCGATTAGATCCCGACTTTGGACCGGGGCTCGCGCAGGTTAAGGTGGTGAGAAAGCTCGTCGTGCAGCGAAAGTCGAGGTACAGACTCTCAAGGGCCCTAAAACCCATGGTTCAGAGCCTCCCAAACCTGTACCATAAGAGTGTCATCCATGATGACGATGAACTCAATGCTGTTCTGGGAGCTAGTGGTGGAACTAGGTGAGCATGTGTACGCCTGGCGTTCACGAGTTTGTCAACGCTGCTTTTGCGATCTTCGGGATGCAACGGATCTCGCGCCTGTTGCCGGGTAACCTCAACAATTCTTTGACACAATACTCTTTCAAGTGCGCTAGAGAGGAGGACACGGCCTTGATAACGCACGAAGCCCCGGGATTCTTGCATTGCTATTATGGTTTAAGATTGGAGTTTAACGGATTGCTTGGTATGGATCATGATGTTTGTTCAGAATGATCAGGGGTTGAAGTGTTACTACTGCGTTCTTCTTCACAATGCCCACAATCAATGACAGAGCTTCACAAGTTTAGACAATTGAATGAAGATACCATATTAGAACTTGTCCCACCTTCACGCAAAAGAGTCAAGACTATTCGTAAACACTTGTCGTATTACCCACTAAACTCGCCGGTTATACCCATCTTCATACCCGTGAAGATTTGAATCAGAGCCATCTAGGCTCGCCCGTACAGTTTCCGAACCGTCTAAATCCCATAAGTGGTACACTAAATCATAAACTGGTCCACCTTAGAAACCCCTAGCTTCCTGGTATCATATTTCACAACCACCAAAAACTTAGCTGAGTCCGGCCATCTTCATGGGGAGACCACCAGCCATACCGCCAAAGGCGCCGATGCCCTGGGCGTTGGCGGCGGGGAACGAGCCGGCGGAGCAGGACACGACGCAGGTGCAGCTGCCATCGCTGCCGAGCTGGCCCTTGCCGGGCACGTAGCCGGTGTTCTCGGGGGCGCTGGCAGTCTCGGTGGCGGCGGGCTTCTCGGCAGCAGGCTTCTCGGCGGCGGGCTGCTCCGAGGGCTTGCCGCCGGTGATGGGGGTCTGGGCACCCTCACCCTTCTGCTGGATGGCGAGCTCCTTGAACTTGGCCTGAGTCTTCTCGGCGGTGGGGTTGATGGAGAAGACCATGCCCTGGCCGCAGTGGTTGCCCTGCTTGCAGTAGAACCCTGCAATAGTTAGCTTATAGTTGGGATGTGTTTATAGGGAGTGACTTACAGAGAGGGGTGTCGACCATAACTTGCATGGCTACTTGAGGAGGAGGAGAGACCGTGTTGTTGGGGTTGGCCATAAAGCCAGAGTCCATACCGCCCTCGAGGAGATCGCAAGGGGTATCAAAGGCAGACTGAGAGACGGTGTGGTTCTGGGCAAGGAACTCAAAGATGACGGTGTCACCGATGGGCACATTGTCAAGCTCCTCAGGCTGGAAGACCAAACCGCCAGGGCCACCAACAGTGACGGTGTGCTTTGCAGGCTCAGCAGTAGCAGCAGGCTCTCCTGCAGGGGCCTCAGTGGCACCGCCGGCGCCGGCGGTGACGGTCTGGGTGACGGTGACCTTCTCGTTGATGGTGGTGGTAGCAGCACCGTTACCAGGGTTGGCCCAGATGATGATGATCTCGGTCTTGGAATCCTTTGTGATGCCGTGGCCCTTCATGCCCTGCCACTCTTCTCCAGAGGGGTACCAGGCCTGCTTCTCCGGCTCGGGGTGAGTCCGTCGGTCGAGCTGACCACCGGGCAACATGTCGAGGAAGCGAGCCATTGAGAGAGGCGCGACGGCCATGGCGAGAGCAGCGGAATACTTCATGATGTCTTTTTTGGGGGGTATTAAAGTTGCGCAAGGAGAGAGAACAGTTCCTGTCAAAGGAGAGTAGATAGGTATCGATACCTAGCGATTGGTAGGAGGTCAAATAAAGGCGAGGGCCTGCTCGTAAAGAAGGAAATTATCTCGAGTGCGGTAAAAAGAATGAAGCACGCGGAAGTGAAGAAACTTGCAAGAAAGGATGAAGAGGATGAAGAAACATTTCGTCTGAGGTTGCGGAACAACCGAGACTTATATCCATCACTGGTCGTTTGGAGACAACCTCTTTCCAGCCCCTTCCCGGGTCGAAACACGGCGACTGCAGTAACCGGTTGCTTCGCCTCGCCTCGCTTCGGCTGCTGGTGCCTCCGATCACGTAGCGCCGCCATTGAATTTTTCGAGACGGGCTCGCAATGCGGGGGAGGCCGCTGTGACAGAAGCGTCTCGGAAGTTGGGCTTGGTGTTTTGAGTTGTGACCCCTTTGGCCGCCACACCAAAGGCGAGTCCTCATGTAGCGTAGGTGCGTAGTAACGTGCAGTCTTGGGTAGCCTCAACTACAGAGTAGCATTCTTGGCCGGCTAATAGCACCGTGTGAGTTGCATCAGCCCGCCCCAGGTTGGCAAGGTCCCCTTTGGTGAGACACCATCTCCGACAAGCCAAGGGCGGCAGTCTCTTCACCCGTTGTTTCCAAGCTAACGAACCGATAGGCTACTTTTCACGGCAGTGGCCAAGTTTTGCCTGGGGGAGGGGGGGGCCAAGTCTAGATCTGCTAGGGTGGAACAGATTGTGTTTCAACGCGAGTCGCCAACAATGGCCGTTTAAGCGAAATCTGTTATAGTTCAATTGGAAATATCACCCAAAACTGCAAAAGTTGATGAGAAATTCGTTCTTGGGTGTTATCGCGTTGCTATAGTTATGCGCCATTAATGATCGAGCTCAGTCAAACTTGTCCAGCCATCAACATTAACAACCCCTTCCTCATTTCATCCCATCCAGGAGTAAATCCCTTAACGGCTTCGTCTGTCATTTGCACATCTTCAATTCCCACGTGTCTCCGTCTCACCATCCATCTATCAGTCCCGACTTGAGTAAAGCCTCAGACGCCGTCCACACTTACCGGCCAACAAGCGCCGAGTGACCTTCTCAGTAATGTCGTCCCTCCTCGCTCCACCATCTGACACTCGCTGAAAAGGCCGTCATGCATTCACTCGTTGGCTCAAGATCCTCCTGCATAATTTCCAGCTCACCGTACCAGTCGCTAAAGTGCTCGATGTCGATGTTCTGCTCGGCTGCCCATTTCTCCATGTCTTGATGGAAGATGGGTTATACAATTGCTTTACTGCATACATGAGCAAGAAAGAAGGCTCTGGCCGGATGCGAGTATACCTCCGCGGTGGTTGCCCTATATACAAGCAATGTCTGCCGACTTTCTCATGGACAGGGAGTGTTCCACGGTGTCATCAGACTTGAGGCCGTTGACTTGAGCGGCCACGATACGAGGTCTGACAAGCAATCGTGGATCCAGGATAGGTCGTTGGCCATGATGCGGCGAGCGGCAATAGCCTTCTCGATCCTCGCAGGCCAGAATTCCTAGTCCCAATGACCCTTGGTGCGGAACCGGCCATGACCCATCCTCCGGTATAGTTCATCGCTCCACCAGCGTGCAAACATAGCATGGTGCTAGATCTCGCGTAGTTTACACATGGCTTCTTCGTAGAGCGTGGTGCCTTTGGGGGTCAAACAAGCATAACGCGCAATGCTGCTCTTGTATACTGCCATTCAAACGAGTAACTCCTTATCCAGAAGGGCAGATCTCGTGGTAGAGGCGTAAAAAGCAGATTGGCTTCAGCAGTATGCCACGGGCGAGGAATAGGTTCTTGTGCCGATTTGTTCTCAGAGTCATCGCCATTATAGTTGTCATCGCCAGATCCCACACAAAGCAGAACGTTGACCGGAACAGACACAACCAAAGTACACGAAGCCCTATCCGCAGTTTAGTGTTGCTTCTCCCATGGTTTCGATCTTATTGTTCTCAGGATTACTAGTTCAACTTACAGTGTGCTTCACGGAATGTACTCAATATTTGTCGCCTATCATTGCTGGGAGAAAACTCACAAAGCCTCATCCTCGCCATCCATATCGCCATCATGGCCCGTGTACCCTCAAAACCCCTTTCCTCGCGTACTTTCTCCTGGAGACTAAACAACAGTCTGACCACTGTTCGGATCGCCGGCTGTTGATATTGACACCCCATCTTCGCCATGGGGTGAGCAAAGTTGTAGCGTCTCAACGCGGAGCCCAAAGCCGAGTTTGCATGAGTCTCCAGTTTCTCGAAGTCGCGGCTTCATTGGCCGACTTCAGTTCACCAATACACAAGCTGTCAGTGTATCAGAGCTCAGATGCCTTGGAAACAAAACAATTGTGTTGACTCAAGACCCCCGGTTTTGTTGAGCCTGTTGCTGACCCTCAAACAGGCCAGTGTAGTAGCCAGCATAGTACCACGACATAAGAAGCTTTTTGAGGTTTTCATCTTGCACTGGTAAACCTTCAGTTAGCCGTTGTTCAGAGGTGTTCACGGAGATGGTTGACTTACCAGAGCCTAGAACAGCCTGCACAGGAAATGCAGGGAGTCCTTGGGGTGTAGCCTGAGGCTCGTTGCGTGACGAGTGTTCCTATGTAGTTAGCTACTGAGTAATTGCAGGGTTTCCCTCACGTCAAAGTGTGGGAAGGGGGTACAGGATAGCTTACTTCCTCATTCACAGCTTCTTGCGCAGAAGTGGATGGCTGCTCAGGCTCAATAAGTTCGACATCTTGAAGACGATCAGGAGAAGACTCGTGCTTGGTCGCAGCCCTAGCAAAAGATATTAGTAGGAATTTGGGCTGATATCTTGAGATAACGTACTGGCTCTTAGACTCCAGCTCTCGGACACTGCCGCCTCGTGCATGAATGCTGTGGTATTTCTATGGGCCGTGAGTTAGCGAAGCTTCGTGAGTTTCCTCAGACTTGCCCACCTTGTACTCCTCCAGAGCCTCGTTCCAGGAGTCGATGAGGGCGGAGTCGTCCCACAACTCCTCATG
The DNA here is from genome assembly GCF_025433545.1 of Fusarium keratoplasticum. NCBI lineage: Eukaryota > Fungi > Ascomycota > Sordariomycetes > Hypocreales > Nectriaceae > Fusarium > Fusarium keratoplasticum. The sequence goes on from NC_070536.1 coordinate 2,589,411, forward strand.
GGTCAAGTTCTCCTGCTTGGTGGACATTTTGGTATCCAAGAGCTCCAACTGTCAGAGCCCTGAATGTGCCGTGGTGAAGTGATTAGGAGCGTCCTGGAGGCGTTCTCCACAGAGGTTGATGGCACCGGCAAGGATAGACGAGCTTTATCTGATGCAGATTACCTTCATCCCCAGCATCCACAGAGACGATGAACCGGTTTGCGACTGGAGTTGTTGCCAGTTCCAAGTGTAAGTCTGGTCGTCGCGTCGACTGCCTATCACCAAGCTCCAGAAGCTGCAGGCGACCCTTTAGCGGTCCAAGCCACTAAATGACCCCAACCCCCGCGCTGATAGTGGGCAGCGTCTCACCGCCCACACCAGACGCGGCAGAATCCCAAATTTTCCCACGCCTCCATCTTTTTTTCTGCGGCGGCCGTCCAGCTTTTGCGTAGGTACCTCCAGCAAGCACAACACGACACAATGGCTCCAGAACTCAGGAAAAGAAAGTGTGAGTATATCGAACGTCTTTCAATCTTCATGCGCTAATGATCTTTAGCCGTCTCTGACGTGCAGAAGCCCAACGGCGCTGCTAAGCCTGTCAAGGCCGCCAAGGGCAAGCGGAAGGGTAAATCCAGTCCAACTCCATTGCAGTCACCTCTCGTCTCTAATACGTTTCGATAGCCGCCGAAGATGGATCGCCCGTGTCGCTGAAGAAGCAAAGGTCGGTCAAGAAGGTTGCCGTCACCTCCAAGTCCGCCGAGAAGCCGGCGCAAAAGCCCAAGAAGAGCAAGGCCGTCGAAGAGGTCAAGGTCGTTGAGGAGGAGGAAACCACCACGCTCGACATCCCCGACGAGTCCGAGTCCGAAGCCGAGGAGAGCAACGAGGTCAAGGCCATCGTGGAGGAGCTGGACTCTGGTGACGAGGACATCACCGAGGGCGACGCCGTCTTCAAGCCCGGACAGGATGTCGGCAAGATCCCCAAGGTCTCCAAGGAGGTTCAGAAGGCCGCTGAGGGCGCCGACGAGGACGCTGGCGTCATCTACATCGGCCGAATCCCCCACGGTTTCTACGAGCACGAGATGAGGCAGTACTTTGAGCAGTTCGGTACCATCCTGGCTCTCCGACTTTCGCGCAACAAGAAGACTGGTGCCAGCAAGCACTACGCCTTTGTCAAGTTTGCTGAGGCGACCACGGCCGAGATTGTCGCCAAGACCATGGACAACTACCTTTTGTTCGGACACATCCTCAAGTGCCGAGTCATTCCCAAGGAGCAGGTGCACGAGGACCTTTTCAAGGGTGCCAACCGGCGGTTCAAGGCTGTTCCCTGGAACAAGATGGCCGGCTATCAGCTCCAGAAGCCCCTGACTGAGGCTGGCTGGACAAAGAAGGTGTCCAAGGAGCAATCCAGGCGAGCAAAGAAGGCTGCCAAGCTTAAGGAGATTGGCTACGAGTTTGAGGCACCTGAGATCAAGGACGTCCCCCCTCCTGCGCCCAAGGCCATTGAGAATGGAGAGGAGGAGGTCAAGGCGATTGAGGCTGCTCCTGCTGAGAAGGAGGAAGAGCCCGTTGTTGAGGAGCCCAAGGCTGAGGAGCCTGCCGAGGTTGCGGAGCCTGAGCCTGAGCCCGTTGTTGAGGAGCCCGAGGTCAAGAAGACCAAGGCGAAGCCAGCCGCCAAGGCAAAGAAGGCCAAGGTGACAAAAGCTAAGGGCCGTAAGGCAAAGGCCTGAGTGAATCGTTCAATGATTTAGGAGTTCAGCGACATAGATATAGGGTTTAAAAGTCCATAATGAATTGCATGTCTGGACCAGTTGTCACGATGTTCGTCTGAGGTCTTTTTTCTACGTTTTGATGTTGATATGTACGCACATAAGCGAACCCATAGCACTCATAGGAAATAAAAGAGCAAGCAACGGGATTATGAAAGGCGAGCGATTTTCTACTTCGCGCGAGATTGTGAAGAAGCCACGGTATACAATGGTCTTTTTCTTTAATATGACGGCGAAGATGGATGTAAGATGAAGAAGAAGAGAAAATTTGGAAGCGAAGCGCGAGAAAGCGTTGAAATGAGGATCATGGCGAGGTCCCACATAGATTGATGACTAAGATACCCGCGGTTATCATTGCCCTAGCAGGCCAATACTCGCGATCCTGGGGAAACCTTGGAAAGGTGACAGATATTGACTAGATATGGCTAGGACTCTCATCTGAAGTTATCTCTATTGGAGGGGAATGCATATGCAAAAGGCACGCGTATACATGTTTGAAGCCAAATGCAAGACAACTCCCAAACATGGCTAGACAATTGGTTATCCGTTCCTGGGAGCCGGTAAGTTTCCATGCGGGGTTCCGTTTACGGATGATGCCTCATGGGAAGCTTCGCATGAGGATCTGGTACTTATAAGCTCTGCTGCCCGGGGGTTTTGAACTGTCTCCTTGATCTGTGTTTCATCTACATACAGTCTCGCAACAATCTCCAATACGACAGCTCTCATCAGTCGCTTACACCAAAGCAATGACACAGTCTACAATCTTTATCAACGGAAGGTTGTTTGGTGACGCAAAAGATGCAACAGAAGATGCCGTCTATCATGATTCCATGATCATCGATGGATCCAGGATCGTTCACGTTGGAAAGGAAACCGACAAGCCAGTACAACAAGCGAAAGAAGCAGGCGCCAATGTCATCAACCTAGAGAACCGAGTTGTGGTTCCTAGCTTTATCGACAGCCATGTCCATCTACTCTTCTTTGGTCTCTCGTTAAAGAAGCTGGACGTATCACAATGCGCGTCACTCGAGGATATACAGAACACCATCTCCAAGTATGCCAAGGAGCATCCAGAGCTGCCTCGGATTCTATGCAAGGGCTGGATGCAATCCGTCACAGATGGCGAGGGTCTGGCCAAATGGTTGGACGACTTGGACCCTCGTCCCATCTACATCGAAGCTTTCGATCTACACTCTTCATGGTTAAGCACTGCGGCCTTGAAAGAGCTTCCAGTGGAAGAGATGAAGGCTACTTGCGGAGAACACGTCACCTGTGACGAGGCTGGAAATCCAACTGGTCTGCTTGCTGAAACAGCCCAGTCTGCCTTTGTCTGGCCTCATATAGTTGGTGCTTGCACAACTGAAGAGAAGCAAGCTGCGCTTCAGACCGCCTTTGAAGCGTACATCGAGGCTGGATACGCCGGAGTCATCGACATGGCCATGGATATGAACTACTGGGAGGCTCTCGAAGAGTATCGCAAAACCAAAGGTCTTCCTGTTCACTTTGCCGCTCACTGGCTCATCCCTTACGAATCAGACGAAGAGGCGCAGCTTAAACACATCGAGGAGGCCATCGCCATGAACCAGAAGTGGCATCCTTCACGGTCGCCCGACTTTTGCGTCGTCGGAGTGAAGATCATAAGCGACGGCGTGGTGGATGGATGTACCGCGGCGATGAGCTACCCATATGGTAAGAGCAAGGAGATTGTTCCGCCGTTGTGGCCAGGGGACGCTCTGCAAAAGGTCATCAAGCGGGTGGTTGAAGCCGGAATGCAGTGTGCGGTACACGCCATTGGAGACGCTGCAATCACACAGGCAATCGATGGCATCGCCAGCGCCAATAGTCCCCGGGGAAGACATCGCATCGAGCATCTGGAACTTGCCAGTGCTGAAGATGCCAAACGCCTCGGTAAGCTGGGAATCACAGCATCCATCCAGCCCGTCCACAGCGACCCTTCACTCAACTCTGCCTATGCCAAGCTCATCAGACCTGCGACATGGGAGAGGGCTTTCCCTTACCGCGAGTTTCTTGAGGGACACGCCTGCGTCGCGATTGGTACAGACGCGCCAACAGCTCGACACCTACCGTTCCCAAACCTGTACAATGCCACAACAAGAAAGTCTGCGCTCCAGCCGACATCAAGCGCCAAGTGCAACGCCGATGCCGCGCTCACGCTGTCGCAGGCTGTAACTGCGGCTACTTCTGGCGCGGCATACTCTCGTTTCGCGGAGGAGTGGACTGGGAGCTTGAAGGCGGGACTGAGGGCGGATTTCTTAACGCTGGATACGCAGTGGACGCCAGAGTCTCTGCTGGAAGCTAGGGTATATCAGACTTGGAGCCAGGGCAAGGTCGTTTACCAAGCGAAGCCGGAGGTGTTGAACTAGAGGCTTTGTCAGATTGTAACCAAGGAGGTTTACCAATTGCTTGTAAAGCACATCCGACACTGTTGAACACGAGTTTGGAAACCACACGTGATGATGTTATACGAGGTGACACTTTGCACATCCAGCATGATGGGGAATCAAAACCAGATACAATGCCATCTCGTCTGTCGAATGGTGTAATGACAAAATGTCTCTCGCGAGATCTTGCATCAAACATTGGAGCCAAGACTGCATCTTTCAAGATCGACAGCGGGGGGGGGAAGGTAATGTAGCACCGTAAATGACCTGGGTGAGAGATACGATGTTTGAAGGCCCACATTGAAGATGAGGATGGATACGAAAATGTACAGAATATAGCTCATCCAACTGCTGAATCTGGTTATTACCGTGAAGAATATAAATCACATGAACAAGATGATTCTAATTATGTACTTAAAGCACGAGCATTAAGAGAATACGTCCATCTTCCAGATATCTCGTGTCATGAAGTCAATGCCATGGGTCATCATTGGCTCAAATGCAGACCAGGAAACCCCTCGTATGTGGTCACATCACAAGAACCATGCCTCATCTCAGTCGTGCATCAGTTAAAAAAGGTCAATGCCAAGCAATTGACATTTCCGAGCCGATATTACCAGCCCGTATCTGAACATCGGCGGCGGCCGTTGGACTCCCGCTCCCGCTAACTCCAGGGCAGCTCCAGATGCTGACACCCACTAAATGCCACTGGCCGCCCGTTGTAGGTGAGCTGACGTGTTGGAATCCATCCACCCACCCAATCTACCTGACCTACACCACCAACCGCAGGGAGGACAGGCCAGCCCGTGCCGTACCTAACACGTACACGTCCCTCTGCATACATATCCATCCATACCCTACCTACGCGCTGGAAAAAAGAGGGCATCTCTGCACGACATTGATCCCTCTCGATGCCTCTGACTGGCGCATCGCAACCTCACCATGTCGTCCACGCCCACTATAGACCCTACCCAGGCGTCAAATTCAGGTGCGTGCGGCCCCTGCCCCCTGCAATCAATCCAATCGCTCGCTCGCAGATGGAGAATGAACGTGTCCTAATGATGGGGGGCCTCGCCTCTTCCACGTGCAGCCTCGTCCAAGAAGAAGAAGAACAACAAGAAGAAGAACGCCAACAAGAACAAGGCTCAAGAGCAGCCCGCCAACAACTCTGAGCCACACCAAGCGTCCGACGGCACCCCGGAGGAGCCAGATACACCCACCCAGCCTGTGCGTACCTCTACCTAGTTCATGACCCCCCTCCTCATCCACCTCCACCAATGCACCCTCGCGCGCTGACCCTATATCCCCTTGCAGGAGACTCCGGTCGATGCAGACGCACCCGCCGATAGCAACGGGCATGCCGTAGAGCCCAAGAGCAACGGGCTCGCACCCCCGACGGTTGATGGCGAAAAGCCCGACGATTCAGACACCTCCGCCAAGCTAGAGGCCATGAGCCAGGAACGAGAGGCCCTGCGGGCTGAGGTCGAGCAGCTGAGGAGGCAGCTCGAGAGCATCCAGGAATCACACGCCAGTGAGGTCACGCAGCTAAAGGCCGACCTCGAGGAGAGCAACGCCGCGAAGGAGTCGGCCGAGGAGCAGTATCAGAACCTCCTCGGCCGCGTCGAAAAGATTAAGCAGACGCTGAGCGACAGGTTACGGCGCGACAAGGCAGAGCTAGAGGAGGCTAAAGAGAGGATAGAGGAGCTCGAGGCACAGAATGACGAGCTCAGGAACACGGCCGTGTCGTCCGGCGAGGACGTAAGCAAGCTGAAGGAGGACCTGCAGGATGCGACAAGAGAGCTCAACACACTCCGGAGTCGCAACAACCTGTCAGCGCAGAACTGGAACAAGGAGAAGGATGAGCTCGTCCGGCAGGTTCAGCACCTTAAGGAAGAGATGGAGACGACCGCGAACGCTATGGGCGAGTGGGAGGTCATCGCCATGGAGGAGCGCTCCATCAAGGAGAGCCTTGTCGACAAGGTCTCGGAGCTAGAGGAGCAGGTCGTTGCCCTAAGGGAGGGCTACGAGGGTGCCAACTCGGAGCGGGATAGCCAGGCGACCCTCATCGACAACCTTCAGAACGCCCTCCGCGAGATACAAGAGGCCCGAAAGAGGGAGCTACGCGAGATGGTCGAGACGACCGAGGAGCAGGTGCAGGGCCTGAAGAAGTTGGTCCAGGAGGCCGACGCCCGCGCCACCGAGGCCGAGGCGGCCAAGCAGTCCCTAACTCAGGAGCTCGAGAGGACAGCGCCGTTCGAGAAGGAGGTCAAGGAGAAGAACCTCTTGATCGGAAAACTGAGGCACGAGGCTATTGTGCTGAATGACCACCTGACCAAGGCGCTACGATACCTGAAAAAGACCAAGCCGGAGGACAATGTCGATAGGTATGTCGCATGCGGATGTGTCACGATTCGTGCTAACCATGAGCAGACAAATCGTCACCAACCACCTCCTCCACTTCCTCACTCTCGACCGCGGCGACGCCAAGCGCTTCCAGGTCCTCCAAGTCATGGCCGGCTACCTCAACTGGACCGACGAGCAGCGCGAGCAAGCCGGCCTCGCCCGCCCCGGTGCCTCTAACAGCCTCCGCCTACCCATGTCTCCCTTCACACGAACACCCAGCTCGCCCTCGCTCAGTGCCGACGTCTTCTCGGAGCCATCATCCTCTAGGGACAAGGAGTCGCTGTCAGAGCTATGGGCTAACTTCCTAGAACGCAGCGCCCAAGAAGGCTCGGGAGACACGCCGAGCAGAAAGGGCAGCTCGAGCAGCGCCGCCACGGGGCCAGTAAGACCGGAATCGGCGCGACCAGATTCCAAAAATTAATGTACTGGGGGAGGTTCAGATGGTGTTACGCTATCACAAGGCATGGGAAGTGGACACGGTGCATGTTTCAAGGGGAGGAGCTGGCCAAACGGGCGGATAATGGGATGGGCACAAGATTTCTGGACGGTTTTTTGAAGAAGCAAAAAAGGGGTACGAGCTGTGTTTATTGTGGGCTCAAAGAAGGCCCTTGACGGGTATAGACCTCTCTGTATGAATAGGTTCTTTCTCAGTGGATTGGTTGGGATAAGAAGCGGTCGGCGGGCTAGATACTAGCTATCACTATCATCATCCGCCGGCTCTTGCTGCAATGGCTGCAACACATTCTGCGCATATGCATCTGCGTCCCTTGTGATAGTGCCAATGTCGATACGGTTGCTCAGCGCATCGTTGACGCCCTCCACCACGTCCCTCTCCTCCATGACCTCGCCCATGAGGCGCACCTCGTGGGACCAGTAGGCGTGGCTACGCGAGCGAAGTTCTTCGTCGCGCAGCGCCGTGTTCTTTACTATTCCCAGTGCACTGAGCTTGCTCTTTACAGATAGCAGAGCGCGGGACGTTGACTCGATACGCTCAACGGCCGAGGGGGGCTCGGAGAAGGCCCTGTTGGTTGAGGACAGGTAAAGCAGCCATGCAAGGGCGGCGTTGAAGGCCGCGAGGGCAACTAGACGCGCAGCACGGGATGTCCAGAAGAAAAAGTCAACCTCTGGTAGGCGGAGCGCGCGAGCGTTGGCTTGATAGTTGTAAGAGTTGACAAAGTAAATGTCAAGAGCAGCAATGGCAGCGGCTACCATCGTAGCTTTAGCCCGCCATTGATTGCCTGCCTTGCCTGTGAAGGAGGGGCTCGTTACGACGGCCACGGCGACGAGGTTGGCGAGGTGAGGCCATACGAGCTGGGGAATGGCGTAGTAGAAGAATGTTCTCGGGTCGTCGGAGTGGCAGAAGGGACAGTCGGCCAGCACCCCGGGTCCATACTGAATGTATAACAGTCTGCTCTCGAGGTTGACGAATCTCATGCGCAGCGCCTCATCCTGCTTCGTCAAGGCGTTCCCAGGCCTTCCAGCAGCAACACGGTTGAACAGAACATCGACGGGGATCTGCAGACGACTCTGCGTCGCCTGGAAGAGGTTCTCAGGCGCGAGGAAGGGCAGCGACTTGAGGATGTATGTGAAGGAGAGGAAGGCGAGGAGACCGAGTGCGACGCGGACGCGGGGCGGGACGGGGACGATGGGGACTCGGTGGGAGCTCGAGCCGTTGCGAAAGGAGCGGTAGTACGAGATGGCCTTGGGGAGGAGCATGGGACCGAAGAAGATGACGAGGGAGCGGATGCTGGGCCGTTAGAGTTAGCTGGGCTTGCACATGCGAGTGTGTATGTGTAAGTGGACGCTGAACGAGCAAGCAGAACACATACGCCTGGAACAGGGGAACTTACGAATCCCACGGAATCGCCATGATGGCGGATATGACACTCTCGATCAGAGAGTCTCTGATATCCTTTGGTGTTGTTTTCGGTAAAAGTTGACACGGTTGAAGTATTCAAAGGGCGAAAGGCAGAACCAGTGACGTCGAGGGCGATTACTCAAGTACCCTACAACTTCATTAAGGCAAAGGTGTCGCTAAGCCGGGAGAAATGTGGGGAGCCAGGAAGATTGAAGGTGGGGCCGAGCGTTTTCTGAGAGAGCAAAAAGCTCGAGAATTTCTTCTTGATCTACTTTTTCTTTCTCTTCAACACAAACTTCTCCAACCACAAACTTCTTCTTCTCACTCTTTGTTATTCATTCACTCACTTCTTTGTCCGTCTACTCCTAATCATAGCTCGATAGCGCAATCACATGGCTTACGCGCCCGTTATTCACGTCTCCCCGTCCCGACTCGCCGCGTGACACGTCCCAGATATTCACTCCATTCCAATTGGCACTTTCGAAGCTTTGGCGATCCTACTTCTCCGTGGTCGCTAGAGTCAATATGTTGCCTAGATCAACCCCAAAATACCCTGCCAAGGGTTATTCTCTGTCGTGTTACAAAGTCTCAGCTCCGGCAATGATGAACTTTGCGTCAAATTTATCAAAGAGATACATTCCAATCGTAGTGGTCAACATTTGCGTAATATTGTAAAAATGCTCCCATTCTTTGCGCCGTAGCGAATGCACAGATATCTACATATTTGTCCGCTTTATAATTCCTTCTTCTCCGTCTCGACCTTCTCGCTCTGAGCCTTGACGGGCGCCTCCTTGGTCTTGCTCTGCTGCTTGGCGTTCATGACCAGGCCCGCGATACCCATGATCAGGTCGCTGAAGAGGAGGATGACTCCTGTGCAGGCCAGCTGCCACGAGGCGATGCTGACGCTCCCCATGGGTCCGCGAGGGAACGACAGGATCCATTCGGCGTAGTAGGGGAACCAGCCGTACGGCAGCCAGAACATGGGCTCAGTGGCGTACCAGAATGGCAGGAAGTATTGCGGCGCGCGGGTGAGGACGATGCGGGCTCCGGTGAGGGAAGTGTCGAACTTGGATCGTGTGGCTGCCATGCTGTTCTCTGTAGGCACACGTGTCAGCTGTGTCCGTCTCTATCCAGCTGGTTTGTAGACGTACTCTTCTTCTCAAGCTGCTCGAGCAGCTTGTCGTGCTGTCGGCGCAGCTTCGCCCACTTGGCAAACTCGTCCTGGCTGCTCGTGGCCTTGAGCTCCCGCTGGACCTTGAGGTACTCTGCCTGCATCTTGCGCTGCTCGGCCGCCGCCTTGGCCGTCGGGACGGGGAGGAAGTTGATGAGCGTCCAGAGCTTAAAGCAAGGTCAGCAGAAGCTTTCAAGGTACTCCGGAGACACATACCAGGTTGTTGATCGTCTTGGCTCCGATGGCGTTGACGAGGTGGACGACGACCTCGATGAGGAAGATGGAGAGCATAAGGGGGTGAGCCATGTTGACGGATTCGGTGCAGTAATCGTGGGCTATGTGCGCATTGCGTGGTTCCTCGAGCGCCGGGTGAAGCTCGTTGTCGATGCTGTTGGCGGTGTTGGAGGTTCTTTTGTCAACGTGGTGTCGGAGCCATGTCATAGCCCCGACACATTGCATGGAGGGCTCCATTTCAAACCCCTCCACACCACCAAAACCCTCTCTCCCACTTACCCTATACATCTCATCTGGAAAGCTTCATTTCACAGTTTGCCACCACTTTATTCGGCATATTCACTTTTGTTCAAATGTCAAGAGCACTTGATGCAAGTGTCAAGGAGTCTCTCAAGCATGGTGATCACCGTGCCGTGTTTGATGAGATTTCTACCGTCCTCACAGAACCCTCTAACGAGCTCCTTGAGATTGAGCTGTTAGGCAAAAGCCACGTACTTGACCCCAACGAGATAATCCTACGGGATGATAATGCCATTGCAATCCCAAAACTACGGCTCGTTCAGGCCTTCCTGGTAGCACACAGAATATTTATGAGCCATATAAAAGATGGCAGCACAGTATCGACTGACGAGATCTTAAGGTCCACAGCAGTTATGTTGCTGATGGATCCGGAGCACTTGACCGCTGCCAACACAAGAAAGAGAGTCCTTGGGAAACGACTCGAAGGAGAAAAAGAAAATGCCAAGGAAATACTACGAACGGAGAAGGGTCTGATGGATAGCTTACTGACCAGCCGCCTTCACCGGCATACAAAATCACCAACGCTCTGGAATCACCGTCGATGGCTGATGGACCAGTTCCGCCTTCATGAGTTGGACGTCCCTGCCGAGGATGACGTTACAAGAATCATCATGGTATCCGGAGAGCGACATCCGCGAAACTACTATGCCTGGTGTCATGCCAGATATTTAATCAACACTTTTGTCGCCCCGTCCCCAAACATGAACGAGGTCCTACCGCGTCTCGTCTCAGCAACGCAAAAGTGGTGCTTCGCCCATCACGATGACATTTCCGGATGGCAGTTCCTCATCTTCCTCCTTGACAAGCGACCACCAACCGAGACATCGCCCATCTTTCGCGAGACCCTCAACCTCGCGGCGTCGTTCAAGTGGCGCAACGAGTCGGTCTGGTACTTTCTCCGGCACATGGCCGCCTGGGGCTCCACAAACGCCGACCTCGACGTGTTTGAGCTCGTGCGGAGGACACTGTGGGAGAGTGCACCAGAGGATGGGTTTGAGCAACTGACGCTGCAGAGGGCCGAGAAGTGGCTCTCAGCAAGTCAGGGGTTGACCATCATTGACGCTGGGCTGGAGGAGATGCCGTGAGGTCAAGTCTGTTGGATGCCTCTCGGTGAGACAGGGAGGATGCATAAAGCTGAAGTAGAAACAAATCTATCAGGGCTGGATTATGCTGTCATGGCGCGTAACATGTTGAGTAGTGTTTCAAGTCCCCGATAACCTACGTAGCATGGCTGTATTAAAATGAAGATCTGCCGTCCCTCCAAGTGTAGATTCCTTTCCACGTGCCCGCAATTAATCTATCAACCATGCTTATCTGTGCTGGACGCATTGAGATGAGCAGAAGGCCGATTTGCATTGAAATTGGACCCGAGGTGATGGTGTTGCACCGACGGGGAAGGCCAAGACTCTATCTTGCTGGGGTGAGGGCTGGAGATCTACGGAGGCCAGGCCGGGCCTTGTGGGTGCCGTCGTTTCAAGAGCGACCTGGGTCGCGGGTAAGAGATGGAGCTGTGGGTTTATTTGCTTTGGAAGGCGAAGCGTGGGATGAAACTTGTTTTGAGAGTTGATGAAGTCATTTGGTCGGCGGTAGGACGGTGAGGTGTATAGGGGCATCTAATGAAATGGAAATGCGGCGCGAGACTTGATGCTACGTCGGAGGAAGTTATCAAGACGGCGATACCTGTTTGGGAGCCAAGACTCGATGTTGTAAGCGTCTCGCTATACATAGGATTCTGATCAATCACTTCTATTTAGAATGCCTTAAGAATGGATCTTATGCCGTACACCAAGAGCTTTGACTTGGACTTTGTCTTATGCGCAGGGATATGCCAGTTTTTACCGTTTTGACCGTTGACAACCCTGCTCAGTCGCCGAGGTCGTTGGCCGATGATATCTGATATCTTGCCCGTCTTGCTCGAGCGTGTGGGGAAAAAGGCAAGCCAGGTTTGACGCCCACGAGGTCCGTTGCATCCATCAGACCACGGACTCCTGGATGTTGCATGTCAGCTACTACAGTAAGCGGGCAGCATGCGGCACCCTGGAAGTTTCTCTCCGTCTCCACGACACGCGTAACGACATGCAGTAAAAAATGTTCTGAAAATTGGAGCCTCAAGACAGAGCTGAGGGAAACTGAGGCTGGCTGGCGGCTAAATAGTTAGGGGATCTAGTAGCTTTGCTGTGGAACTTACGCGTAAGGGGAAAAAAACGACGGTGCATGCATCGAGATGGACTTGAAGGAAACAGCAGACGCACTGCCCAATGGCGGCTGAGTTCGATGCGATGCTGAGACAGGGGAGGGCCTAGCTTCTGACGACCGCGGCCCTTATCTTCCATTGGCAGCTGTGGTCCATTGCAGCTTGAATTGGTGAATGTGCGTTCAAACGGTGCTTCACGTGTTGAACGCCAGAGGCATCAAGCTTTCTGGTCAACGTTGAAACGGGGCTTAAACGGGTCAGGGCCACAATGTCTGGCTGTCAATTATCAATCAATTGACCGCTCGAGTCTCTCAATGTCTCATCGTTTGACATCTCGGGGACGCGTGTTCTCCCCAAGAAACTTTCTTTTCAACTGATTCAAGTTCGCCCAAAGCTTGTTCTTCTTTTTTGCCGCTGGGCTCCACGTTGCAGCACCTGTGTCACTGTAGATCTCTGGAGGGGGTGACTGACAGACGGAGAATGCATCCAACATACGCAAGCTGCATGCACTCGGTCGTGTCGGGTCAGGGGCAGCAGAAGCAGTGAGACTCTGGGCGGCAAGCCTCTCGTCTCGGGATGTTTCTTGGTAAGAGAGGCGAGACATTGCAAACGGACAATGAGTAGGTATGCAATTGTTTCCAATTCTTTTTACTGCAGCACTCGTATGTATCCTCAGAAAATACGAGATCAATACCAAAAGCACCTGACCAAAGAGGACAGGCATCTTCGGCCGATAGCACCGCAATATCCACATTCTGATGTGCCCCCCGGGCCCTCTCTCGCACCGTCGCTCCCCAGGCGGCTAGCAGCAATTGGACCACTCAGTGAATGACACCCCCTGGCCCCGCGAGAGATGAACATGCGGCGGTGGCCCGGGGGTAGGAAAGCCAGTGATGATGGGCAGAGCTGCAATGCTCCAGATGCGTCCTTGTGCCAAGGGCCCCCGGCTTGCTTGCTCACCGTGGGTCTCCAGCCAGCTGCGATGCCGTTGTTTGACTGGCATGGACGGACGATGCGGGAGACAAGCCACTCTGGAGCCCGTGGGGCGGGTTTTGTTTTGTTGTTGTCTTTCTGTTGTCTTTGTCTGATGCTTGTTGGTCAACGAGGCGAAAAAGGAGGCTCGTCGCTGATTCAGACACGCAAAGATGGACGGCAGGTACTTGATCTTCAGGTACCATTGGCGATGATCATTCACCAGGGGAGGGTCCTAAAGAGGTGGCCCTAGCCTCCATCTGTAGTAGCCCGAGCGCCTCGAGATAGGGCATCAGCACCTTGAAGGTCGACTGCCTGACTGGGATGATAGCTACAACCCACCCAGGTCACTCCCGTCCCGTCTCGTCTGTTCTCAGCTCTCGCTCGTCCTTGTCTTGAACCACCTCCAACCTCCACCCTCTCCCCATACTTTACCCACCTTCTTCTTCGTCACTCTCTCACCCTCACTTACTTACTCACCTTTAACCCGTAATAATCCCTCTCTCCCTCCTCCCCTCTCCTTTGCCTCTCTTGTTTCCTCTTTTTCTTTTTTGCATCTTGCCACCTTTCCTTCCTTCAAGTTCTTCTTCTCGTTCCCTCGGCATCCTCGGCCAAGTACCTACTCCAACTTCCGTCACCGTCCCAATCCTTGACGGTAGCATCCGAAAAGGCCGCCTCGACGACAAGAGAAGCCTTGTTCCAAAGAAGGCTCGTCAGTCTCACCTGTAACCTCCGCCCCAAGAAGCCAAGCATTTCCTCTGCGTGCGGGCTTTTGTGTGTGTTTCCAGCATCTCGCTTGTCCCTCCACTTGCCTGTGTCTGGTGGCATCCGGCATACCATTGTGCCGTTCAAGTTTCCAATGCCGGCCTCATAATTCTAATCCTTTAATACATCGCGCCAGCCGCTTGCCTGGTTCCTCTCTCCCAGAGGCTTCGCCCCCTCGATTGTCAACTGCTGCTCCGGTTCGCTCTCCAAAGCCGGTCGCGTCTGAGACAATCCGTGACGAGCTGGTCCAGCCCGGTTTACTACACCACTCGGATCGTCCTCTCACTGTTGCATCTTCTGGTTCATCCGCGGATATATCATCGGGAAGCCTCCGTTTCAAGCTTTCCCGAGGTTCCTACTACCCGCCTACAAGATGCGTCCATCAGTTTTGCTGGCACAGCTGGCACTATGCGCCTCATCCGCCAATGCCTTTTTTCCCTATGACCCAGATTGGCGTCGAGATGTAGAGCAGAAACGTGTCACAAGGAGCCATAGGAGCATTCGAGGTCAGGAAGGTCGAAGTGTGCGAATGGGGATCAAACAGAGGGCCGCTCAGGTTTGTTTCACCGCAGGAATGCCATTGCTGTCACCTTTGCATTAACCCAATCACTGCTGCAGAACAAACAGCCCATATCCGAAAGAGCTGCCCGTGAGGCAGCACGACTGGTGGCCAAGTACAGCGGCCAAGACATTCCGAGCGACAGCGAACTGGCCAAGCGAGCCAACGAGTACGATGTCATGGAGGCTGTTGAAACCAAGGGAAAGTTTACCGAGGGAGTCAACCAGGATGGAACCGACTACTCTTACTTTATCGAGGTCGACATCGGATCCAAGAAGAAGCCAATTTACATGCTCATCGACACGGGTGCTGGTTCGAGTTGGGTTATGGGCGCCGACTGTACGAGCAAGGCATGCGCGATGCACAACACGTTTGGCCCTGACGATTCGGATTCTCTGGAGTTGATCAACAAGCCCTTCAACATTGCGTACGGCTCTGGCAAGGTCAGCGGTGTGCTCGCAAAGGACAACATTCACGTGGCGGGCATGGATCTCGAGTATCAGTTTGGATTGGCGACCAACACCTCCGATCAGTTTGTTCAGTTCGCATTCGACGGCATCTTGGGTCTTGCCATGAACAAGGGCGCAAACGAGAACTTTCTGTCCACCCTGGAAGCATCTGGCAACATTGACAAGAACATCTTCTGCATCGCCCTGAACCGCGCGTCTGATGGTACCAACGAGGGCGAGATCAGCTTTGGCTCTCCTAACCCTGACAAGTACAGCGGCAAGATCACATACACCTCTCTTCCTGACGGCAAGGACAACGACTGGGCCATCAAGATGGACGATATGGGCTACAACGGCAAGAATGCCAACATTGGTGGAATCCGCACCTTTATCGACACAGGAACTTCTTTCATGTTTGGTTCGTCTGAAAACGTCAAGAAGCTCCACGCCCTCATCCCCGGAGCTGAGAGCAGCGACGACACGACATACAAGGTTCCCTGTGACAGCAAAGGCAACTTGACCGTGTCCTTTTCTGGCGTCGACTATGTCATCTCACCAAAGGATTGGGTCTCGCCCCCCAACAAGAACGGCGAGTGCACCAGCAACATTTACGGTTACGAGGTTGTTCAGGGAGCTTGGCTGCTTGGAGATACTTTCATCAAGAACGTCTACGCCGTCTTTGACGCCGACGAGCGACGAATTGGTAAGTTGGAACACGTAGCTCTTACTCGATCTGCTCACTGACAGAAAACAGGATTCGCCAGCAGCGTCATCACAGGTGGCTCTGACAAGGAAAGCTCCAAGACCAAGACCTCAACTTCTTCGGCCAAGGCAACCAAGACTGCTGACGACTCGGAGGAAACTGGCGTCAGCGCCCTCCCCGACTCGACAGCAACCTCAGGGCCAGACGTCGGCCTCGGCAAGGAATCCATCACCACTGGTACTTCCACCTCGGACGCG
The DNA here is from genome assembly GCF_025433545.1 of Fusarium keratoplasticum. NCBI lineage: Eukaryota > Fungi > Ascomycota > Sordariomycetes > Hypocreales > Nectriaceae > Fusarium > Fusarium keratoplasticum. The sequence goes on from NC_070536.1 coordinate 2,605,423, forward strand.
AGCCAGTCCAGCGAGACCAAGGACTCGTCCGCACCCACAGGGCTGCTCTCACAAGCCCGCTTCACATTCATTTTCTGTATAGTACCATTTTTCGCCCTCCTGGTCTAAAGCAACCAGACGAGCGGCAGTACATTCTTTAATATCACCTACGATACACACAATTTCGCACCAGAGACGCGCAGATACGGATATACATATACACGGGGGACACCACTTAGATCATGCACGACACGACGGCGTTCGTGCAGGGACATGGCAGCTGTGCAGATGGGACAGAATAGACATGTTGCAAGTCGCCTCCCCATAGACGCGTGGGATGACAGGATGCGTGGTGTGACGGGCAGATGAGCATGATGGCAAAGATACCCGCCCCAGGGATAGGAAATACATAGGTAGGAGGAGGAAACAGAAGGCTGAAGCCACGCTTGAATGGTATTCTTGATAGAGAAGAGCCCGCAGCCTCAATAGACAAACGTCTTTGGATCAGTTTTTGCCCGTGAATTGATGTTCATCAACTACCAAGGCAGACTCAATAAGTACATGCGAGCCCTGTCGGAGACGACATAGCCCCGAGGCTGCGCACATCTGGTGAGCGTCGTTCGAGGTGCAGCCGGTGTACACTGAAGGTGACCATGTCATAATAAAGTGGTCACAATATGAGGATCTCCTCACCAAATCGATACTACTATTTCTGTCGCCCGGTCCTAGTACGGAATGGAGGTAGTTTGTGTCTCCCATCCCACTGGACCGTTGGACCCTTGAAAAAAAGGAGACGGGTGTGTAAATTAGACCCCTATTCCGACAACTTCGTATTGGGCTGCAGTTTGCGTTGCGGCAATGCTGAGTAAACATGTCTATTGTATCCCATTTTTAGAGAGCCATGATCCTTCAGCTGAATCAAGCTATTCACAACCAATTCACAAGAAGCAAGGGACATTCCTCGTGGCATAGAGACCAACTCCTCCTCAACCTCTTTGTCTAAAACGAGCCTCTGGATCCGTGCCCCTGCATACGCTAGAGCTACGGGCGGTTCCAGCACCGAGAGCCCGATTCCACAGGGGCCCTAGGGAAGTTTCCGGGCCTTCCACAGCAGGGGGCGCAGCCAATCCCAGCGTCCATCATCCCACGGCCCTCGCCCGTCCAGTGACGCTACCCTTGCTTATCTGGGGGAAGGACAGACAGCAAAGACGGGAGGCAAAGCGCGAAACCTACAACCTCCAACTTTTTACTTCTTGATTGTCGATCTTTTTTCTGTCTCTTTTTTGTCTGTACATTTATTGCGGCAGCTACTCCTTCACGAGCGAACGAACGAAATACACACTCTCCTCAATTTCCGCGGGGAGAAGATGCGCACGCGATACCTCGCTGTTGCCCCCCTTCCCCGACAATGACGCACGCCAGGGACAATGGCTCCCCAAACCCTCACGGCGAGGACCGCGGTCTACTGGCAGCCGGCCATGACTTTGACGACGATGACTACTTTGGCGTGGGCGACGACGATGCCCTGAGCAGCGGCAGCGGCAGCGCGGACCTGGGCAAGGGCGGCTCCGGCAAGGCCGAGGACGCCAACGGAGGACATACACCCCGGACGCCGGGCCGCGTGCGCTTCGACTTGACACCCGAGATTGTCCCCGTCAGCAACGGCGATGCATTCGGCGGACATGGGCCGCGGGGCTCCGAGGATGATAGATACTTTGATATGGAGGAGGCGGCGAGCCCTGCGCGGGCGCATCGCATGCCGCTCCTGACGGGCATTGAGGCGCCGAGCGTGACCGTCGCCAACTCGATGGGCGACCCCGGGGAGCTGGCGGAGCACGAGATGAACCGACCAAAGTCGGGTCTCAAGTCGGCTTTCATGAACATGGCCAACTCCATCATCGGCGCCGGTATCATCGGCCAGCCATATGCAGTGCGCCAGGCCGGTCTGGTCGGCGGCATCTTGTTACTGGTCGGCTTGACGGTGGTGGTCGACTGGACCATCTGCCTCATCGTCATCAACAGCAAGCTCAGCGGGACGAGCCACTTCCAGGGGACGGTCGAGCACTGCTTCGGGCAGCCGGGGCTGATCGCCATCAGCGTCGCGCAGTGGGTTTTCGCCTTTGGCGGTATGGTGGCGTACGGCGTCATTGTGGGAGACACGATCCCCCACGTGCTCAAGGCCATTTGGCCAGATCTACCGAGCGTCCCCGTGCTGGGCCTGCTGGCGAACCGGCAGGTCGCCATAACGGTGTTTGTGCTGGGCATTGGATACCCGTTGACGTTGTATCGGGATATTTCCAAGGTGAGAACCAAAAAAGGGGGAGGGTTGCCCAGGAGGGTGTCGGACGTGCTGCTTCTCTCCCGTGTGATGCTTTTATAAGGAACGGACTAATGGCTTCTGAATAGCTGGCAAAGGCGAGCACGTTTGCACTCGTCGGCATGTTGGTCATTGTCGTGACTGTGCTCATTCAGGGTGTATTGACGCCCGCGTCGGAGCGAGGGTCATTCAGCCCTTCGCTTCTCCTCTTCAATGATGGCTTCTTTCAAGCAATTGGTGTTATTTCATTTGGTAAGTCGTGCCGTTTCTACCCCTGATACAGGGACGCATATTGATGGATGTAGCATTTGTCTGTCATCACAACTCATTACTCATTTACGGGTCTCTCAAGACCCCTACCATCGACAACTTTTCCCGAGTTACTCACTACTCTACTGGAGTATCGATGCTTTTCTGCCTTGTCCTTGCACTAGGCGGCTTCCTCACATTTGGCGACAAGACACTGGGCAATGTTCTCAACAACTTCCCCGCCGACAGCACCATGGTCAACGTGGCGCGTCTCTGCTTCGGTCTCAACATGCTCACCACGCTACCCCTCGAGGCGTTTGTGTGTCGTGAGGTGATGCTGACCTACTTTTTCCCGGACGAGCCCTTCAACATGAACCGGCATCTGCTGTTCAGCACGAGTCTCGTGGTAGCGGCGCTGGTGCTGAGCTTGGTGACATGTGATTTGGGTGCCGTGTTTGAGCTGGTGGGCGCAACGAGCGCAGTAGCCATGGCATATATCTTACCACCCATGTGCTACATCAAGCTGACGACGCGGAGCTGGCGGACATACATGGCATACGCAGTCGTGGTATTCGGCGTCGTCGTCATGGTCATCAGTGTGCTCCAGGCGGTGCAGAAGATGATAAGCAGTAAGTCTCCCTACTCAATGGATATCCGAGATCCCTCGGGACCTGTCGGACCTTTCAGCATGTGTTCCTTGAAGATGGACTGACTTTTGCCTGCCAGACAAGGACGGACCGGCGGTGTGCGCATAAAGACTGATGCGACTCGGAATGTCGGATGGAAAGGTTATTGGCTTCAAGGCCAGCGAAGCATTACTTGGCCTCACATGTATGGGCATAAACATAACGAAAACAGAGCATATAGACTCCCCCCATTCGCCGGGGAGAGAGGTGTACGATTAATATACAGGACAGGGGAGGCTGCTGAGCCCGAGCACGATTTCGAGACGCGCAAGGGGAACCTTGACTGGACATCATTGGACTGTGGAGAGAGGGGCTTGCTGTCATGTACAAAAGGCGGAATTGGGTATTGGGAAACATGTGTGTATGTTAGTAGATGGACGGGGCAAGTCTTTTGTCTGATCGACGGGAGAGAATCAGGTACACCCGCGCGTGTTTTAAGAGATCCACATGGATGGGTTTGTATACGCAAGTATTACTATTACTATAAGGGACTGCAGCAAGAAAAAAGAGAGGGCGCGTGGCGTGTTTGTTCAACGAGGCGTTTGCTCGTTTTGGGAAGATCGTGAAGCATTGATCTCTCCATGACCACACCTATTCAACGCTAAACATGGAAGATGGACCAGATAGTTCTAGAACATGATCTGTTTCTGTCTCTGCCCTAGCCCCCCGCCTGCCACTATACACATTCTAATGGATCTTCTTTTTTAATGACATTTTTTTGCATCTTATTTCTTCAATAACGGGATGCTCGTCTCTCGCTTCAAGATCAAGTTTCACCGCCCAGACCATCATGACATGTTGCTCACACGATATACTTGGGGACCCCCCACCCCGCTCCAAGTACATCCATCAGAGGCTCTGTAACAGTTCCGCGGGCACTGGTTTCTCCTCCCCTTCTTGTTGAGGCTATTCGAGTTTGAAAGCCTTGCATACCAGGCCCACAATCTAGGACGAATAACCAAGCTGCGTCGTCGGAAAGTGAGCTGAGCCCGCCCATCACACACCCCATATCGAAGGAGGGGGGTCACCCGACGGCGACAACGAATCGCACGCGGGGGTAAAACAAAACGAGAGCCCGCTAGAGGAAGAGGAGGACGGGACTTTTTGTGACCCCGCTCACGTAACGTAAATCTCGTGTGCCTTTTTTGTATGATGATCCAGAGAGTGAACTTGTACATATATTACCACCTCCTCCCCTTCCCCTCTCTGTGACTCTTCTCTTCTCCAGTACACTCTCGACTTCTTCTTTATCTGCCTCCCTCAAAGTAACTTTGTATACTTTTCTTCTCTATCCATCTCAGACAAGATGCAGCCCGTCAACTACAGCCACAGCTCTTGCCCCTCTTGCAGCGCTGCCATCGAGGGCTCCGGCAAGACCTGCTCCAGCTGCGGCGCTGTACGTTTCTCCTCCCTCCTCTTTTCCCATCTCACACTCATGCTGACACTCTTCTAGCACTGCCCCGTCTAAGCACGCAACACAAATTACAACCCTTTTTTGACGAGAACCATGATGGGAGCAGGAGTTGATTCAAACACGGGGTTTATACAAAACCCCTAGAAATAAATATCCAAATACATGGGGAGGCAATGAATGTGAACGGAGGGGGTCGCTTTTCTTTACTTTACAGCACCACTCCTTTTTTAAACTTGTTCTGGGCGGGAAATCTTCATCATTAAACGCTCCCTTCGTTTTCAGACTCGACTCAGTCCTTAGATGAGAGAATTCAAGGTTGATCAAGAATGAATCAAACACAACTTCTACCATAGTGAATGAATGCCCCTCGGTTCCCGCGCTTGACTCACTGCCGGACCTGGAGCTAGGCAGCTCCTGACTAACGCCCGCACCTGTGGGTGACCAACCTCTGCGTGGTGATTGATGGGATTACATCACCTGTATCACCAGTGCCGAAACAGGCACGGCGTCATCAGAGGGGAGCACGGGGGAGGTGTGAGTGGGATGGACCACATGACCGGCCGCTGGCACGTGGATAGTCCAAGAGATAAGCCTTGTCTGTAGATCGAGCTATCTATCTGCAGTGGGACATGGCCAAAGGCAGCTGGGTAGAGCCAGTCAAAAGCATGAGATAAAGCACAAGAGGTGATATGTAGAGTAGTAGAAGAAACAAAAGCAGTGGACGACTCCTTAGCATCAAGTAAAGCTCAAGTCATAGGAAGAGTGGCAGTCAAGCAGTACAACGCCAAAGACGACGCGGCCATCAAATAAAACAGACAGACTCGATGGGGTACGTCACATGAAACAAGTTGCGACAAAAACAATGATTAAACAGGCAGGCCCTACGCAATAGATGTCCCATCTCCATGATCTAAATAACGGTCTCGAGGCTTCAAGAGAAAAAATGAAAAATTTATGACCTGGCCCGACAAGGTTCCCCCAGCCGGACCCCAATTCCATACACACAAACGCTCTCGCCGTCACCGGCCCACGGAGCCTCCCATGGCCTCCCCAACCATCTTGACCATCCATCACCCATCAGCTTCCGCCGACAGGCAAAGGACCCCAGAGTCGGGGGCGGGAGTCACTCCTCATCCTTCTCCTCGGCAGCCCCAGCAAGAAAAAAGACATCTGGCCCACCTCCCCCATACGCAATACGCAGATACATAAAACAAAGGTCCCGCTCGCCTGCCATGGTGATAAGAAAAAAGACGAGGTATCTGTCGGTATAGCAACCTCCCGCAGCTGCTGCGACTTTAGGAGGTCCAAGAAATCATGGGCTCCGCCGACAAGAAAACCATCAATCCAGCGAGAAAGGTCGGCGCGTAGGCCGATGGACCAGACAAGAGCGAGACGATATCAAACTCCAGATTCCGAGAAAACCGATGCATGTCGACAGCCGTCGCCTTCTTGGCTGTCGCGAACCCGTATCATCCGAACTGCCGGGGCCAAGTTGAGGGTGAACTGGAACGACGATGGATTACAACGCAGGGTCGAGCCGCAGCACGTATGCCTGCGCTCCGCTCAGAGGGGCTTCGCGCCGTCCTCTACAGAACAAGACACTTCTTGTGGCTCTTGCCGCCCTTGCTGCGGGACAGCAGGGCAGCCCGGGTGGCGTGCTCAAACACCTCACGGACACCCTCGTTGGTCTTGGCCGAGCACTCGAGGTACTTGTAGGCAGAGATCTTCTTACGGATCTCCTCACCCTATCAAGTTGTTAGCATGGTACTTGGTGATGCAAGGAGGAATGCCTGTCTTGGTCGGGCGAAGCCGGACAGCGGCATTCCTTGGGTCGGGGTCGTACCTCTTCGGGAGAAACGGGCTTCTGGCTGGTCTTGCGAAGCTCCTCGATCGTCTTCTGATCGTATCGGAGATCCTTCTTGCAGCCGACGAGGATGATGGGGAGACCCTGGCAGAAGTGCAGAACCTCGGAGATCCACTGTTAAAGAGCACGTGTCAGCAAGGCTGTGCCGATCGAGCGGGCTATCAGCTCTGGGCGAGGCTGAGCATCAACCAACCTTCTCCTGGACGTTGTCGAGGGAATCGGGGGAGTCGACGGCGAAGCAGATCAGGATAACGTGAGAGTCGGGGTAGGACAGGGGTCGAAGACGGTCGTAATCCTCCTGGCCAGCAGTATCCCATAGGGCGAGCTCGACGTGCTTTCCGTCGACCTCAACATCGGCCACGTAGTTCTCGAAGACGGTGGGGACGTAGACCTGAAGGATGCATCGTTAGCATGAGCATTGATGATGTTGATGAGTTGTATTGATGATCGAAACGAGGCTCGGCCGCGAATGGGTCGTCGTTGTGGAGCCGAGCGATAGGACGGAGCATGGTGAAGGCATCGTTGTCGTTGAGCCAATGCTTACCTCGGGGAAAGTGCCCTTGGAGAAGACACTGCAAAAGGGGTCAGCATCAGTCTGGTGATCTGTGAAGGCGATGGTGATGGTGATGTTGATGGATATGGCGACAGGGGACACGGAGACCACCGATGGTCATCACGACGCTGATGGCGCCAACAGCATGAGGCCATCCCCAAGCATTCAAGCACCAGATAGCCAGCAGCAGCTGGGTTCTCCTGCCGTGGGCGCTTGGCCTGGCTGCAGCATCGGCGACCATCGACAGCACGATGGATGGATGATAGGCAACGGGAGGAGGTTGGCAAACTCACATCAACAAACAGGTTTTACCGCAGGCACCATCGCCGACGATGACGAGCTTTCGGCGAATCTCAGCCATGACGTTTGCTGTTAGGTTGTGATGAAGTTTAATAAAATATGAGAAGAAAACGGTGGTGCTGGCGTGGATGCGAGCTTGAGCTTCGGGCGATGTTGCAGAAGGTGAGTTTCGCGGAGAGCGGCGGCTGCGGGTCGATGGGGGATGGAGAAGGAGGAGAGTTGGACGCGGAAAGAGGACGTCAGAAGGGGGTTTGGGTTTTGGCCTGGATTTTTTTGGTTGGTAGGTAAGGTAGCGGCAGGTGGGAGAGCGAGAGCGAGGGAAGAAAAAGAGCAGAGAGAGGGAAGGGAAATGTTAAGGCAGCGCCAGGCAGGCAGGCAAGGAGGACAGATAGGACACCTCAGGACAGCCAAGAGTGGACGGGACGGGGACTAGAGGTACCTCTGGCGCACGGGTGGGAAGCTCTAGCGGCCAGGTACCTGCTGTCTAGAGGGGAGGGAGGTCAGGGTAGCTGAGCTGGGCCGGGCGTCGTGCTGGGGTTGGCGAGTGGACGGTGCAAGGTTGTTGGGACGAGGGCGTCTGTGACTCGCACTGTGTTTTCCAGGCTGGGATGGGCAATGTGCAATCGACGGTCGGTGATGTGCAATGGCAGCTGGGCGTGACGAAATGACGGCCCGGGGAGTTTTGGTCCTTTAAACACAGGAGGAACTAGCTCAGGACGCCCGTTTCGAGAATGGCCTGTTGGGCTTGGAATCCAATCCTGTTTACTCTTAGGTAGCGCCGCGCGAAGAAGGAGGCTGATGCTGATGCCGTGCGGTGCAGTGCAGTGCAGCGCAGTGCTGATGGTGTTTGCTACTGCTGATAATGGAATGGATGCACCCAGGGAGGTGGTCGGCCGGTGTCCTTCACCAATGGAGCTTCCGCTGCACTCAGAGCTCTCTCGCAGTAGCGAAATGGGGCGGCGGCAGATGAGCTGCGTCGACGCTTTGTTGTTTGGTCCTCTGTTGCTGGGGCTGCAGCAGTTGCTGGGGCCTGGACTGGGCACTCTTTGATGATGGATGGGTGGTGTTTCCCCTGGACAGGCCGGGCTGGGCAGACGGAAAAAGCAAGGCCAAAAGAGGTACTCTTTTGCGGGCGTTACCACACAATCGGTACTTTTGATCCGGTCAGGTTTGTAGATCCTGAGGCAGCCAACGGCGTGGCCCTGGCGTCGGCTGGTGGGTGGCAACAACCGCTAAGACCGTCCCCTATTCAGCGACCGGTTAGTGGAGTCGCTCCCAGTGCGTCGACAGTGCGAGGGTATCGTCACAAGCCTCTATTTCCCAGCCAGGAGGGGGGAAACTCACAATGGAACTGGCCCAGTTTATTTCTGACCGACACGGGAGCCCTCCGCGAAACTTTCAGTGGGATGGAGCTGTTGTTTGGCGCCTTGACGCGGCCTGTTGTTGTGCTGTGCTGTGCTATGCTGTGCTCTGCAGGGCGGACGTGCACGTCTTTCTCGAGCGGACAATGCCGGTGATTATTGCCGGATAATGACGAGATGAGATGGCAGATCCGGCTGAATGAATGAACCACAAAGGATATGAAGGGTGATGGTTGATGGGGTTGGCTGTTTGATCGGTTTGATTGAGGGATTGTTGATTACACGGCAGCTTTGCTTTGATGGCCTCTGTTTTCACGCCCAATCTGTCATCATCTTTCACGCTCTTATAATACGGGAACAAAAGTCCTTGACGCATTCTCATGACTCTCTGCAGGGAGCCATTCACGACCTACAGCAGGTTGGAACAGGCAGCTGTCGGTAAAGGCGTCGAGGACATCAACACCACGGCACGTCATTCGCATGAGTCTTCACGCTCTTCTCCGTCTGCACACGTTCTCCCGTCAGACGCGGCCTGACGTGCGCGAGCCGGTCCTTGGCCCACCAAACAGAGTCCTGTCGTCGCCGCCGCTTGCTGCGTCCTTCTACCGCCAATGCCACCTTGAGAGGGAGGCTCCATCCATAGCTCCGGGGCTGAAACCGTGGCTCAGCCTGTGTCATTCGGGCAGCACGACACTAAGAGAATCAGCCTCGGGCTGCATCATCACATTTGCTTCCACTGGCTTGTAGTCCATGGCATCGGAAACGGGACCCCGACCTCCCTGGATGGGATCTGGCCTTGGGGGAGATTTCCAGCTGGGATCCGGCGGCTATGCCAACGGCTCTTGTTGTCGTCATGCCCCCAAGGGGAAATGGCCGGCGTTTGATGTTGATGACCCTGCGCTGGCCTCCTTGCCTTTCATCATGCTTGGAGAATGAATCGAGAGGCATGTTCGCTTGCATGTCTTTACCTCCCTGCTGCTGACCGGTATCCTCCTTTGCTGATTGACTGTCCATATCCAGCTCCTCCGTACCGAGCAACCACTGGCAAGACTACAAAAGCTTACGTAGCGCCATCTCGACAAAAAGCTTTGGGCGAAGTGACGCTGGCACAAGCTTCTCAGCCCCTGGTCCGTCATGCAATGCACGGCGGAGTCGCCTGTGCCATCCCGTCCCCGCTCCCCAAGGCCTGGGGCCAACCAGATTTTACGGGAGGGCCAGCCAGAGAGCTCGCGACGGGGAGAAAAGTCCTACGGTACCCAAGAGTCTAGGACTCGTCCCCCGCCTCGTCTTTGAAGGCGTCAGGGTCCTTGTTGACCTATCGGTACCGTGAGCTGGCCATGGGTGAAAGATACGGTCTGGGCCTCACACGCGAGCGAGCCTCTCCTCTGACGGAGGTTTGATCTATCTCATGTCCTGGGTTGGCGCTTTAACTGAAGCGTGATAGCTGAGCACGTGTGCGGCCCCTGTCTCAACATCGTGACCCAAGTCCTCCCTGGAACGGAGGACTGTGCCGAAAGAACAGCGGCTCTGATTGTGTCATGTGAATCTTTCATCTCTTCTCAACTTGCAGCCATCGGAGTTGTCTGACGACCTACCTATCTGATATCGGAAATTCGGAAGTGGATGCTCTTTACGCGTATCCCGGAGGACAATGTTTACCCCTTCTGACGACGACGCTGATGCTTCATTCGAAACTGCGGTATCTACTGCATAGTGTTTCATTGAGCCATGGCAAGCCCCCTGTGTCCTGCAAGAGAGTCAAGTTTAGAGTGCAGACTTGAAACTTGGTGTGTGTTGATGCATGCCATGTTTGAGCAATGGAAGTGAGCCTTGCTTCAACCAGTCCTGGAGGACCGAAAACCACCCGCCCGGGAGACGCTAAGTTGTTCTACCTCTATGGGTAGTCTCGTAAAGCCGAAATGAGGGCAACTTTTGGCTTCAACGACATGAGGGTATCACGACCTTGACACAGTGCCCAATACAGTGCAAACAGATACCCCGCACTCACGCTACCGCGGCTAATTCCGTTCTCACGATTGAGAATTTCCACCTCAATCGTCCACTCCACAACGAATTCATCGTCACGCCCAAGCGACAACTCGGCGCCCGCAGCTCGTTCCCGCCCAATGGGTTGCTAGAGCTTGTGAATCCCCTCAATCGACCCTCACAGCTCGTTCCCCCGACTTCTCCGCCATGCAGAAGCTCGCCAAGCGAGTCGCCCAGGCCCAGCGCCAGGCCGGCCGACGTGCGCAAAAAGCTGCCAAAACCGAACAGACCAACTACAAGCTTCGAAACCAGCAGGCCTTCCGAGGTGCTGTTTCTGAGGTCCGACAGAATCTTAAGGATGCCCGCCGGGCCCGAAAGGAGGATTGGGAGCTGGGCCCTCTTGCCCCGAAGCGTGATCTGGGATTCAATCAGTACGGCATGTTCTCCGAGAGTGTACGAACGGATTGGTCCAACTACGGCTTCTACACACCACGACCCGAGGTTCTTGAGAAGAGATGTGCTTGGGCTGGAGGACTGAAGCAGCTCAACCTGGCTGTGTCTGATCGAGTGGTCATTATGGATGGACCGGACAAGGGCAAGATTGATCGTATCAAGGCGATCAACCTTCAATCAGGATCTGTTACCCTTGAGACTCATCACCGGGTATGAAATGGCGGTTCATCGAAAAGACTGCGGAAGCTAATTGAGTCAATAGGCAATTAGTGCTGGCATGTTTGGCAACGACAGCCGGTCCCAACCTATGCCTATCTCGATCGGTTCGATCCGCCTCGTTTACCCCATCACCAACTCCGAGACTGGAATCACCAGGGATGTTGTTATCAATCAGCTCAAGGCAGTTCCTCCGAACATGAAGTCAACCAACATGACACTCGATCGATGGGAGCATGGAAAGAAATGGGACCGGCTCGTTCCCGGAATCAACGTTGTTATCCCCTGGCCCGCAGTGGAGGCGCCAGAATATGAGACACACGCCAGCGATACTCCTCGTGAGGCTGCTGAGAACCGATCTTTCTACTACAACCTCCTCTCCGCCCCCATGCCCGAAACCGTTATCGACGAGCTACGAAACAAGTTCTCCAAGTTCCGAACACGCCACGAGGAGTGGTACGTCCAGCAGAAGGAGTACGAGGCAAATGCCGAAAAGGCACGGGAGGATTCCATTCTGTCCATGCAGACTCCCCTCCAGGAGTACCACGCCCAACAGCGCGAGCTGCGTGCCGCCCAGGGCGAGCCCGAGCTCAGCGACGAGATGCTGGAGAAGCTGGGTGCCATCCTTGCCGAAAGGAAAGAGGCTGCTCTCGAGAAGGCTGGTGTGTCCGAAGTGGTGGCGGATTCTTCGATACCTCCTACAAAGACGACACCTCCGGCTCAATAAATGTTTTGGATACGGGATTTGAGGCGAAGATGACGGGGAAGATGTACCAGGGATGGTACCACGTGTACTTATATGATATGTGTGTAACAATGTACATCACGAAGCGCAAGATAGACGCATTTCCTGTCCACTATCATGGCTCTCCTAACGAATTGATTATGCTTGACGACTTCACCATCTGGGCACATGGTTGATGAACACTTTCCATGGTCTAAGTTACAACTCGCAGCCTTCAAGGCTCGTTCCATTTCTTGACAATTCCTTGCTCCCGTTTTGAACCGGTGTCGGCGTTTTCTGTGTAAGTTGAGCACGCTTTGGGAGTCGGTGATGGTTCTTGGATCAAACGACACTGCGGGAAAAGTCTGATGAGAGAACACGAGCCTGAGTTTTCCAATGCTGGGCACAAAAGTGTTGGTCCGTAAGGCGGTTCGAGTCTGCTCGTTTGGATCCGCGTGGGCGTACTATTCGGCGACGTCAAAAGGGGTGGTGGAATTGGCCTGCCATTGAGGACGTTCCAAAGAGGATTCCTTGGCAACGTGTAACCAGTGGTGTAGTACGGCATGGCGTTTCCTGACATAACTGGGCTGCTTTTACTTCTAATAACTTGAGTTTCCCTACTTGTTTGGAATTGAGATCGTGCACTCAGCATTGTATTACGATGATACGCTTGTAAGACATCAAGTCAACTCCCTCTAGGGACCAGCGCAAAGAGGGCCAGATATTTGATTTAAAATCATCAGACAGCTTGCAAAAGCAGTTTAATAGAATCATAAAATGAGGGTATTGATATTTCTCATATCGACGACCTGGTTTGCTCATAGTTCTGTCGGCAAGTTGCCCCTCTTTGCGGTCTTCTGGCAGTCTCCGTTAGGTGCGAATGTGACTACTTGTGGAAGAGTCAGACAAGGAAACTTAGGGCTACTAAAGATGTATAAATCGGCTGCAATTGGGTTAAACTTGGACTTAGTATCTAGGGTATGAAAGTAACAGCTGAGCACGTTATGGTGGAAGAGGTCGACAAGGCCAGGGCGAGTGTGAAAACATGGGAGTGAGGCAGATAGAAAAGAATGTGATTTAAGTTACATAGAGTAAAATATCGACCAAGCTACTGTCCTCTTGCAATAGAGTACAACGTTGTGCTACATGTGTCCTTCTTGTGGAGTGATTCTCGTAACCTCGCACGAGTAGGCGCAGTAACTTGAGCCTGTCTTTCTACCTAGTATATATAGGATGCAAAAGGGCGGCATCGAGGCTTCGCGTAGTTGTTCTCAAGGTCTTTAGAGCTTTGCTCTTGGCTCATTGAGGTTGATGTCGGAGATTTGACCATCGTTCGGTTGGGCGTCCTGAGCGGCGGCCCCCTGAAAGAGGCGATCTTGGACCGAAGAGGTATCATGTAGGAAACGTAGGAGCATTAGAGCATCTAAATCGGACCTAAAAATCTTGGTTATTGGAGGCATGTTTTGTGCGGAAGGCTGTTGTCTCACTGAGGCTTACCCGCCTCTGCGGTGTAAGTGAAAGTTGTGTTGGACGACATGGTAGAACGTCGAGCTGAAGGAGAGACAATCGTGGGCTCGAGTTTTCAAATGATAAAGAGAGCGCGAAAAGTGCCGCTTATGGTAAATAAGATTAGGGAAGAGAGTGTCATGAAGTATGAAGTCTGTTGGACGAGGCAGGTGTCTGGGCTTTGAGCTCAAGGAGCGCCATGCTTGAGATGGAAACAAGACATCATCACCCCGGGAAACTTGACATCTTTATGGGTAAAACAATTCTACTTTGAGGCCTTCTTGAGCGGGCCGCATAATCACAAGCAAAAGTGTTCGGTGAGTGCCTGAACAGCCTCGTTCCTGACTTTCCGGGCGACTTTGGCCCAACTACACGAAATGAATCCAACGACGGAGGACTCCCATACTAAGCAGACCAATCATTGCGAAGCGGCAGCCTGTTCTAGAAGATGGCGACGAGGTGTGGTAGGGCTGCCGCAAGGGAATGGAGATGCAAATTGTTCCCAAAGAAAACAGCGGTAACAAGTCGGTTGACGATGATTCGCAGCGTAGTGTTTGGGGATGCGGGTGTCCGACTGACAATCCGGAAACGGTAACCCCCCTCTACGATTGCTTGGTAACTTGTCCCAGCCCCCACGTTGGAGGTTGCGTCTTGCGGCCCTATAAGCCAACTGGGCAAGCCACCCTCCCATTTAGGCCTCACGAATGTCTTGCAGGTCGAGAGAAGCGGTGAGCAATGCACGGAGGGCAGAATTCTATACAATTGGACCCGAGATGTCCGGTTGGTGTGCCTGCTGTCAGGCTGTGCTTCAGCTTGACGAGGCTCTGAGAGAACTTCTCTCACTGGGAAACCTCATCAAGTAGCGGTGATGGCCGAAAAGGCTGGAAGGCCTCAAGAATGTGTTGGCTCTGGCATGCTGCAGAAGATTTAAATCTCACTGCTTTCAATCAAATTTGCAATCGTGGAAATAGCGGTCTGTGAAGGTTGTTGAAAACGACTGGATTCATGATATCTAGCTCTAATGTTGAGCAACCACACAAGTCGATCCCCTGCTGGCACTTTGGGCAAATTTTGTGTAAGTCACCACCTCATCCTTCCAAGTGTAGTGTGTTGGCTTGCGTAGGTCGAATGAAGAATAGCCCATTCGCCCGAGAGAATGCACTTCCCAGACTCTCAACGCGTCATGGCTACGTTGGTGTTTGGCGGCGAGGCCAGGCTGAACGAGTGTGGAAGTGCGGCTGTCCCAACTTGTCGTAGTTCTTTTTCCATGCCTTGGATGTTTCAAAGGCCTGCAGGATCGAGACAGCCACATGGAATATGGATGAACCGGGGGTGGATGTCCGTCCAGTTCAGACCTCCCGAAGCTCAAAGTGCAGACCGGTGGTAAGCGCAAGAGGCCATTCGTGCATACTGTCGGTTATCTAAGGCCGAAAGGATTTGGGTCGAGCAAAGAGAATAACTTGGCACACGGATTGAGAAACAAATGAGACACTCAAGTGAACTCCTCTGGAACACTTCTATTTATGCCATCACAGGCAATTTATGTAAGTCTCCACCTTATGGCTTCCTTGCTTTGAGGCTATTAGCATAACTTCCCTCAACTCATGATCAAGCAATACTCTATCTAGACGTCGTCTTCTTGACCCGCGTGTAGGGCATGTGCTCCCGTTCACTTACGCAAGGAGTTATATGGACCCCCAAACACTCCATGACTACCCTCTAAGAATGAGTTTCTGAGAAATGAACTGAACCTGCCGGTATTACTCTCGCGACTGCTGCCAAGGACCGCAAACGGGCCGTCTCGAGACATACCGAGGGGTTACCCAGCTGCGGCTGGGTGTAAGTGAGGCCGATCCAGCACAGCTCAGCGCCATAGTGCTATTGTTGACGCCTCAAGTATATGATGATGTCCATTGCGGACGGGAGTGTTCTGGATGTACAGGGCCCAGTCATTTCTGTTACTGGACTTTTGGACGATGATAGACTCGGATGAAATTATGGCCAAGTGAACTTCAGGGGTCAGGGTGGGCGGGATGCCCCCTCTGCTTCTTGCCACTGCGACGTACTCGATGCCGATGGGGTATCGTTCATGTTGGCTTTACTCAATAACATCTCCTCTATGGTAGCTGGCGAAGAACTGGTCGGAGACCGGGTCTGCTTGAATGGGCCCAGGTGCAGGTGCAGATACCGTCATGAGGAGTGTCTAGCTGGCTGTTGTGCTAGTAGACATAGTTAAATGAAGCAATTGAACTGATAGTAGCTGTAGATAATCGAGTGATATTCGAATTCGAGGCGCTTATTGTGGTGTTGAGGGTCTCAATGGCCATAATGTTGGCATAAGTAGTAGGCTCAGGGGCCCTCAAACCAGTAGTAACTGTAGTCAGCGCTACCAACTTTACTAGACCCGAAGATAGTGAGAAAAGTTTTGATGACAGCAGTTTATTTAGTTATTGGTGTGATTATTACGACATGGTTGAAGAGTTGGGCCTTCATGACGGTAACCAAACCTAGGCTGAAGGCCGAGACTATTACCAACAGGGCTTTGGGCATCGGCTCTATGTACGTAATGGCTGATGATACAGAGCTCGGAAGCTCTGCGTGAGAGCCCTGACTGTATACTTGAAGGTCTCATTCCGCTGCTTTGTGGTTACAACTTGGAATAGTTGCGCTAGCCAGTGGTTCCACAGATAGACCGGGGCTATCTTTTTGAACCAGTTTATATCATCACCTGCTTCAGCAATCCTCTTACGAGCTTAGAAAGCAAATAACTGAGAGTTGTGAAGGTGTTCCAAATCGGCTCCTATTCTCAGGGGAAAGGGGTCTGTCATAAGGCTATAGCCCGATTGTGAACCGCCACTTGTCACATACGACCATACCCACTGGAGAACTCGGGATCCCGTCCGCTCTCCCATAGATAAGCCAGTGAGGGGCGGATTAGTAGTTGGGTCGGTGACGACCAGCGAATCCCCGCTGTTGTATGTTTTTTTGCCTTTGTTTCTCTTTTTGCTATTGCGAGATGCCCTGTCCAGCGAATAGAGTAGAAGGCTGCAAGTTCCTAACTCCTTGTTCAGCCTTTCGTTGGCTACTGGGAAGTCACCTGTAAGACCTCATGGTTAGATGGCCAATCGGGAATTAGAGTCGAGTCTATAAAGGATAGACTAGGGGGTGGAAGTCGGTCAACAACCCCAAGGGGAGACAGAGAAGACATTACTACGATAATACTCAACCGTTATATGCCTGTTCTCCGAAGCAAAGGAAGTTCAATTAGGCACATTGATTTGTGCTACATAGACCTCTTTAATTAAATAGTCAAGGCTTTAACTTGCCCTTGGCCATGTCTGGTTGGCACATGACAGTTGCTGTGCGTTTTGAGGCATCTAGGTCATCTTGTTGGTCAACTCTAGTTCTGCGAAAAACGATTTCTTCCTTCAATTTAACGAATCATCAGCAGTTTGAGGTCCACATCGCTCTGAAGGCATCCTGCCATAGTAACTCAGGACGTAGGGTAGGGTTGTGTAGACTCGTCAAGAACTTAGCCAAGTCATAACACCATGATATGCCATAAGTTAGAATATCCTATCATATCCTTTATTTGAGTTTCTTCATACACTGAGGCCAGTCTCTTCTCTTGGGGGGCTATTCTCAGCTATCGCCCACCTTCTTGACGAGATGTTTTGGATAGGTATGGCACCATTTGGAGATGCAGTCAGCAATGTGCCCTTTCAAAGTCATGAGATGAACACAGTTAATCTCACCGCTGCGGTGCTATATTGAATTGCTTGCATTGTGGTCGCGGAGGTGATTGTGTGGTTTTGTAAGAGGGGTTTCTACATCCTTTGCTCTGGTCGAGAATAACCAACGTCCTGAGTATTTGTGCAAGTTGAGCCCCGGAAAAAATCATCACTCATAGAAGACTATTAGGCTACAACGCGATGAAGTTGGTCAGGAGAAGGGACCGGGAGAGGCGGGTGCAAATACGAATAGTGGCTGGCAGCGCCATCTTCAGCGGAGGGGCAGTCTTTGCCGTTGAAAACATCGATAAGTGGATCACAGTATACAAATGTTATGGAGTTAAGGGTACTGCCCTATATGGCTACAGGCTTTCTTCAGCCAGGCCAGTATCACAAACCGTTCCAGTTCAGTTGGGTTGTGACGTGGCGCATGTACTGTCAGGACATGTCGTGTGACCATTCACTTTAGGTACTGTCAGAAGCCAGGCGGCAATCTTAATTTGGTTCCAACTTTTTTTTGTGTCTTTTTTGCTTTTTTGTAAACAACTCTTTAGTAATACAAGCGTGGAAGCTGTTGTCTGAACCTCCATACGGTGATGCGTAGGGTATTGAGTATCTAATGATAACTGTCCACCTCACGCTCCGTGCGCGACCATAGTTCATAGCTTGGTAGTGATTTCCTGAATCCCTTTTAAGTCCTTCATAAAGATTCCATTTGAGGGCTTGTCCTTTGTTGCCGTTGCCATCTTTGTAGCTGCCGAAGATGCTGTACATGTTGCTGCTAACATGGCACCAATGGTCAAACGATCCGGAAGAGGGGAGGTGTCGTAGAGGAACCGATTGAGCATAGATGGCTTCGTATCGCTTCTGAGAACACACCGTCAGATGAGGCTATGAAAAACTCAACGGAACTTACAGCTCCTGACTCCCCGAGGGGGTACTGTTTGAAGAAAGCGCCAGTGAGCTCATGATGGGTACCACCTCGGCGGCGAAAAGCTCGAATGGGGGTCGGCTGGGTAGAGATGGAGGCGGCCCCAAGAAAAGACACGAGGAGGCGGCTTGAGGAGTGGATATGAGAGGGGGATAAGAAAGAGGGCTTGGTCTCAGGGCAGGAGTTGACGGAAGAGACTGGAGTGACGGCCAAGTGAAGAGAGGAGGAGTGTCCAAACACCAGATCTGAGTCTGCTATTCCAATGAGAAGGGAACCCAAATCGGTCGAGGGGCCCAGGCCTCTTATACCCCGGGAAGAGGATGCGATTCCCGCATCTTGACAAGATGACAGGGAAGCGACTGAGAGCATGAAGGACACCAAGCGCCTACACTGGTAGCCACATGATGGGCCAGTGACTGGGGGGTAGCTACCGTGGGCTCCGGTTGAGCCAGTGTTATGACCGACGAAACGATAAGTTCTCCGAATGGGCCCAGCGCAATTGCTCGGAAGGACCAAAAATGGCAATTTAGAGCCCGGGGGTGTGTGCGCATACAGAGCCTCAATTCTGGAGTTTGGCTTGGTTGCCTTGCAGAATTGCCTGTTTGAGGCTCTGTAGGCGCGTTGCGAACCATTACGAACCATTGCGAACCACTCTGCCTTCTTCCCACGCGGCTCTTGGCAGTTTGCGAACCAGATCACAATTCCGCCTGTGGCTCAATCACTGCTCGGGAGCAGCCTAGCTCGAGAACCATGTCATTCTGAGGCTCTTCCAGATTTTGCGAACCAGTTTGCAACCCAACGCATTGCCACGCTATTCAAGCCACCTGTGAATCAGTTCCCAGAAGCTTACAATGTCCAGAATCTTTCGATATTGTCCTTCAGTCCTTATTGCTCGCGGATAGTCTAGGCAGCTGCTGCGTAACACAGGCGCCGAAGCACGCTCGATCGAACAAGACATGAGGCTTGATGATGAATGTCACCGTGGGCCGCGATGACAGCCCGCGCACAATGGAAAGTCTTGTAGTCCGCGGTCTTGCAGCGACTTACACGCGCTGACGTCGAATGCGAAAAAGAAAGAAGTACTGTAAACAGTTGGCCCCTGACCGAGTATGTCACCGGGCTGCCTTCTTCGCCTGATCGCCTCACCCCTGTCAAGTCTGCATGGCTGGTTGCCTGCCCCTTCAGCCCTCCGGCTCCAGGGGTGTAATCTGTATCCTCACACCTCAAGGTACCGATGCAGTCGAGGCCGCCAGGTACCTGCACCAAGCCCGTTACTACAATTTAAGCCCAGCAAAGGACACCATTCAATTAAACCATATATGTCCGGTGTAAGTGGTGCTTCATTGCGCAGAGGTAGAAGAAGTCTGGTAGGTTTGCTGTTGAGGAAAGGCAATGAAGACTTCGCCAGATACAAAAACTGGTCAAAATCGCCGGTTTCACGGTAGTTGCAATACATGGGACGTGGGCAGTATCTCTCTTGCCTGCATGTGCTTGCCACCGATATACCATAGCCTGCTGGGACACACGAGGGTGAGAAGCCTCGCAGTCAGTCGCTTGCGCTGCGATTACTGGACGCCGTCCAGACCCAGAATCAATCGACTCTGATAGCCCTCCAGAGCCTTGTGGTATAGCTGAATATAAGCTGGAGCAGCTATCAACACCACCCAAGCATCTCAATGTCAGTCAACCCGCACCTATTTGGCGCAGCTTATCCAGCCAATCCTGTGACGAATAGAAGGCAACCATGTGCTTAGTAGCCACCACTAATCTCCTTATCCAAGTGTAACAGGCATAATAAGTGCTTCATTGGGCATGATGGCTTGATTGTGTATAAAACTGTATTTCTCTGACTGGGCTGCCTTGATCTACCTTTCGGTATGCTATGAGGTTAAATTACTCTTTAATAATAAGTGCTTGGGAGATAATTGCACGTTTATTAGAGGGCTTCTAAGTTGGTGCATCAAGACGTCCTGTCACAACACTTCTCTTCATGGACAGTTTCTGTCGTTAGGCACGGATTGAGAGTGAAAACAATTGGATTGTTGCGGCTTGGCTCTAACCTTTTTCTGTCCCTTCTTTTTTTAGCCGACTGATCTGATTGTACAGACAGTGGAAGCTGTCGGCTTGAGAGCCTACATGGTGAAATGTAGGGTATTGAGTATCCAGCGAGGGCTATACACCTCCCACCCAGTCAGTGTACATCAATGGCTCATAGCTTGACCGTAGCTTCTCCAGACCCTTCGAAATCCTTGACATTAATGTCGTTCGAGGGCTTATCCTTTGTTGCTGGCATAGTTGTCGTGGCTGCTGTCGTTGCTGCCATGGCGCGCTGGATCAAACGGTCCGCAAGGCGACGTGTTGTAGATGAATGGATCAAGCATGGAGGAGTCGCTACCGCCCCTAGAAACAAAAAATCAGATATAATCAGCGCCAGACTTTGACCGAACTTACTTGCCCGGGCTGCAGGAGGTCGCCTTGGAAGAAGTGGCTTGGGAGCTCATGGTGGGCATGAACTCGACAATCCAAGACTTTAATGGAGCCCATCAAGGAATTGATGCAGGCTAAGAAAATGGGCCGATGGAGGTAGCCCAAGAAGCAAATATAAAGGGAGGAGCACGAAGCATGTTTGATCTTGGGATGAGAGCTGGCGCAGGAAGCTGAGATGACAGCCAAATGAAGAGAGGAGGGCCGGCCAAGGCGGTGTTTAAGAATGGCCTTCTATCATAGCAGCAAGAGTCAGGACAGATCAAGTCACTTTGCATTGGATTCTTCGTGGTCGCTGTCCTTGGCTTTGGCGTTGTTGGGATGAAACCCTTTGCTGGCTTCTCCCTCGCGCGCTGAGTCCTCGTTGGCGTCGGCATCAGCTCGTTGCATTAGGCGCTCCGTAACTGAAGAGGTGTCGTAGATGAACCGAGGCAGCATAGGACCTTTGTTGTATTCGGTTGGGTTCGCCTTCTCTTCTTCTTGTTCTTCTTCAACAGTGGGTGGGATCTTGTCGCCTGCGGGATCCGGGTCCCTGGGGGCCTCGTCGGCGGCCATGATTGTCAAGTGGTCAATGGTCTGTTGTCGCCCCTATTCGGTCCCTGATTTCGTTGATCGTGTCCAAGAGTGTCTGGTAATTGTGGACAAAAAGTAAACACAATGATGGTGAACCGGCGGGGTCTTGGCCGCTGAGTGTTGGTATGGGAGTAGGAAGCGACCTGAGAGGCAAGAAGTCTCTGAGCTTGGTCGTGTGTGGGAGAGAATGGTGTAGGAAGAGGTAATTTCTTTTCTGGGGGAAGACAGCCCAAGTCTTATACTTGTAGAAAAACACTGAATCAGAAGTGAGGATAGTGTTAGCAACTGTTTTCACTTCACAAAGTCATGGTTGTACGACTGGGCAGGTATGTATTAAGAGTCAACTTTTCGATGGGGCACGAAGATGAAAGATCACCTGCCCGTCAATACGTAAAGCAACTCCTAATCAGACACAATAATGATCATCTGGATGATATCGACACATAAATTCCCAGGTATAACTGTCGAAGAACGGCCGGAGCTTTTGGCCAGGGCATTTGCATCCCCAAGTGTCACTCCCAACTGTGAAGCCAACTCCGTTGGCTGGTTCTAGAGGGACCGGAAACGGGCTCCTGTAAACCCCAAATATGTCGCACTTCTGCCGCACCTGGCAGAGATGCCGGCCCAAAAGTCCACCGTGACCAACTTGGCTGGTAGTTGAGTGTGACAAGGACTCATCTCTCTGCAACGCTTGACTCAACACTCAACAAGCAGAAAACCAGGAACCCAGTCACTGGAATAATCATTGCGATGTAGGTGACGAGTTGTACAAGTAAAGCTTGTTGTAAAGCAGGGCTTTGCTTGAATACGGATGACGATGGAAGGTCACATGGACTGGCAAGTAGATGGCGCTTGGGGTTTGGAGGAGATGACCGGGAGAAAATAGGGGCAATATACATTGGAGAGCGAAAAGGAGAATGTTCATTACAAAAGGTGAATTGATTGGAGCTTGGGACCCGGCTCTATGTTGCTGCTATTTGTGTATGGCTCTTGGATATGACTTGATTGCCTCTCAGGGCCAAGGCAGGACCTTCTATTTACGGCTTGACAAGTTCCATCTTCTCAGCATTTTGCCCGACTCATCATGCTTAGTCGCTAGATGCGCATCGCATGGCACCAACGGGCGTATGAATTGGGCAAACCTCTCGGCATGACCATCATGCCAGACCTCTACTCGCTCTCCCGAAATGTCGTTCGCATAGACCGTATAGAGATCATATATCATGACCATCTTGTACTTCCTAGGTCCCGTTCTCTGAAATATTTGAGCCCTTGGTACACAAGTCAGTCAAGTCTTGGGATGGAGGGGCCTGGAGAAAAGTACTTACTAGTGAATTGTGTCTGTAGAGAGGCGATACCGGAAATCTCGTTCAAGTGATGATTGCTCCTGGTGTCTTTCATCAACATTGGCATTCCACTTTTGCCCAGATGCCGACGATGGCCAACAGAAATATGATCGCGCCCAATTCCACCCGCGATTCGGGAATGAGTCCTCGTCGAAGCGATCATCATCGACATCTACCATGACATCTTTCCACGATATGCCGCCCGCTTGCAACAGGGATGGTAGGTCGTCGAGGAACATACGGCATGTTATTGTCCACCGGGAGCACTCCACATGTTTGGCATAGGTATATGCCCTAAGCTTCACCTTCCACCCCCATTTCTCAGTCCAGTCGTACTCGCCCGATCCTGTCGTGTCAGTGGGACTAAAGATGGTATACTCAATCTCGCCTGGCTGTATGGGCGTTCCGTTCACTGCGAAAATGGATGCCGCCTCTTGTTCGATACGCTGACTGCGCAAGGTACGGAGCCATTGGACCAACTTTTCCTTCGTTCTTCGATCTTGGGTTGGCTTTGCAATTTGGTCCTCGATTGGTTTGCACACCTCCCAAGTTTGGTGTTTTCCTCCATTCATCCACCAATGGCCTACTGCGACAGTGGTACCGCCATTGCCGGCAATCCAGCCTCTCACGGCAAAGGTACCAACTCGATGATTCATGAGGGATTTGGTCCGCCCTTCATTTGTAGGCCGCGTACAAGTCAAGTAATGCTCGTCGACTCGACGGGTAACCACCTCTTCGTATGCTGGGGGCGGGAGACTGGTCATGGCTGCTATGGTTTGAGGGATGGATCAAGATGTTGTTGCTGGAAGAGAAATAAGAAATGAGAATCTTGGGAAATGTGGCCTTTCTGTGCCCTGTTGAGGGATGTGTAAACCTTGAGCATGCATAGAGTTGAGGCCTGCATCATGCAACTGTAGGTATGGTTGGGATGGGGCCAAAACCATGAGCATTTAAAACAGCATAATAGAGGTCAGAATAGGATGTATATGTCCAATAAGCTAACTATTTAATACCTCTATGTGTTATGTAGCATGTTAGTGTCAGGACCGGGGAAACAGTTTGAACCACTCACATCTGAATATGGGTGTAATGAAAAGCCTATCTTGATCCAATCGGATCCAACACACGCATAACCTTTATTCCTCAGGATTAATTACGCGTCTTGATCGTAGGACAGCGCATCTTCCAGTTTTGTGGCCGTTTATTAAGATGACTCCTGTGTGACTTCGGCTCAACGCACCGCTCCGAAAACCCGTAGCCGGTTTGTGTTCTGCAGCCCGTGTCGAGCTTTCAACCGAACCACTCAAGTGGAGCCAAGCAGGTACAAAAACTTTGATTGGCATGGAATATGAGGCTCTGCCGCGGAGCCGTTCCGACCCTCGCGTGTTGGCTGTGACTGTGTACCCTTGGTCCAGCTTCTGTGTGCCAAGGCCACGCAACCAAGGAGCAGCCTCGCAGGCATCATCTCGATTAGGTAGGCCAATGTATAAACGCGCATGCCTGAGCATATGCAGCCTCTCGCCTACCGGTTCGGTTGTCAGACTCGGAGATATCCGGTGTCTCTGCATGAGCTCTCCGTCCAACCGGTGCTGAGATGGTCGCATGTAACTGATGTGCATAGCCTTATGAACCAGAAAATGGGATGTACAACGTCGGATACTTTGTAAGACAAGGCTTTGTGGCACACCTGAAAGATCTGTTCCAGGATATCTACCGTGGCATTGGACAGACAATACCTTCTGTCGGGTAGCTGCATGCGTTGCTGGAACTGGTGGGGGAAACATACATCTCAGTACGGCGGTACACCCTGCACTACGGTAAGCCGGAAAGTCGGTTCAATCGCAGTACAAAGCCTACATCTTCGGGATATTGCAGAATAAATGTGAGAGCCGCTCCGGACAGTGACGTGGCGACCTCCAATAGCAGGACGTGTGATAGGATACTACCTGGTCATGAGCACAACAACGACACTGACTCATATGCAAACAAACAAGAGACCATATGCTTCACTCACAGTGAGGATAGCTACCCACCTTAGGGAACCCTCATCAATATCCCATCACCTCATGTGATGATGTTATTCTCAGAGGAAGAAGGAGGAATAATCTCAGACAAGATGCAAGTTCTACTAAACTCATACAATCAATGCTTGTATTATTTTCAGGCTCTCTTCACAGAGCCATAACCTCAATTTATAGTTTGGCAACCTCTGAAGTCTTCCCTGTTTTCTCCCGAGACATAGTCCGGGGGACCTTTTGTACACCTGTCGCTGTACCAACCATGATGGTGCCCTGAATCAGGCGGTCTTGGAGTGATGAAGTGTCGTAGATGAAGGAGGCAAGCATAGAGTCATCCTGGAAGGGACTGAAGACTGTTAATATCAAGCCACAAGGCCAGACTGAACGACTTACACGGCGGGGGAAACACCAGCGGGGTCCATCTTGGTGTTCTGGAAACCAAGTTGTGAAAGCAAAAGACGATTGGGTGCGATCAAGTGCTCGCGAGATTAGAGACCAAGCTGGAGGTGGACGGATGACTGTGCGTCGAGTCGAATCGTACTATTATGGGTATGGGCTCCCATGGACAATCGTTGGGACAATGAGATTCGTTCTTCCAATGTTATGTGGGAATGAGAGGAGTTGAGTCTACTCAAAGGAGAATATACGGCTCTTTATAGCGATACATCAATACCGTACCTTTAATTAGTTGCTCGAAAAGATAAAGGCAACCAGAAATAATAAGGCAAGGACTGAGGACAAGGGAGGAATCGGTTAGGCTGTGCATCTCGGAAGCAAAAAGACGATGAACCATTTCCTCAAGAATGACTAGTGTAGATACGGGAGGTGACAGATCACACAAGCTCCTAGCGAGGGGAGGGACAAGTCTGCTCACTCCACGCTTGTGGACGTGCTACGAGGGGACTTACACACGATGCATCACCAGCGCAACTCGGGAATGGTGGGGCCTGATTTGACCATAAAGATGGGTCAGGACGGTAGAGTTCCTGGCACACGGTGTCAGAAATGATGCATCAAGCTCCGATTCTGTGATGTGAGATGCCCAAGGGAACGGGCGGGTCCTAGACAAGCCAAATCCTGGGACGAGACACTGGATGTTGAGACACCCCCGGGGTGAGATGCCGGCATAGTGGCATCTTGCATTGACGCTGTGCACGTGTGCGTACACGCGTATGTTCGTCCCATGAGACTTCAAGGCTTGAGAAAACAGGCAGTACCAAGCAGTTGGGAGCCAAATCTCATGAGCACTGCGGATGAAGCCTGGGAGAGATGAGGGGGAGGGGAATCGACATGGCTCATTCAAGGGGCCTCCATCAAGTTTCCCGCGGGAGCCGTCCATGTGTCTTTGCAGATGTTATATATGAGCACTCATTATGACCTAGTATCTCAGATCATCATTTCCGCAAAGTGATCGGTGAGATGCGGGAAAATTCGAGGTGAACTTCATGGGAAATGTGGGCGTGGTGAATGCCTCAGCTGCCACAAACGGTCAAGATGTGGATTTATGACATGTCATTTTACGACCTGATAGATCTCGCTCACCCCTGCCTCTGCATAGCGTGGACAGGTATCCACTATTCAAGCAAGACCCTCTCAGACAAGTTGAGAGGAACAGGCAGTACTGACCAGTCTGAACGCTGAACGCGATTCAGGCGTTTTAAGTGGTGCTTCTCGTACGCTACGCATCAGCGTGGCTGAAGCCATGTTCGCGGACCACACTGCGTGATCGTGGGCCTCAAACGTGGTACAGCTTATGCCGCCGGTGTGGACGTTGAACCTGCCGTCAAATCTCTGCTGTGCAAAGACTACAGCTGAGCCACCCGCAGGGATCTAGCCCGATTGAGACCAGCGTATTCTCCGTGACTTCATGAAGCACTGCTCTCAGGAGGAGTGGCAAGTACCAGGAAATTAATGCTCTATCTTACTATCGAGCCGATACTCTTAGATGAGTTAAGATACTAACTACGGGGCGAGTGACCTGCTGTAGTCTTCGCACAGCAGAGATATGGTCGTCCTGGCTTAGCGTTTGTACGTACCCGTATTCCATGATTGCGACTCTGTGATGGAGAGGTCCCATGCCCCCCACGCGCGCTGTCAGAGTGACATGCGCCAGTGCAAAGGCATGAACTTTCTTACCCGCCATTCTGGTGTCTCATTCATCTTTCAACCTGTGTGGGTTGCTAACTAGCACGACTTAGTCGCCAGACATTCTGGAATCACCACGCCAGTACCCCGGCTGACTCGATAACACAGAGAAGAAACAATTCCTCAGCCAGATGAGAAGAAAATATTTCTCATCTCTTTTCGGTAAATAAGAAACGAGGCTCGCTTTAGTGCGCTTGACATGGGCTGTAAATGCGTGGACTTGAGGCCGTTGGGGTGGAGGGCGAACCTGAGTCTCGGGAGTGTATCATTTGCGAGTGACGGGCACAGACCCAGCTGTTTTGGGAAACCAAGGACACGGATTTGGTTGAATGCATGTAGGACGCCGTTGAGGCTTGGTCGAATCAAGTGGCAGATGACACATTGCGACCTTCACACACAGCCCTGGTAGAACCGTTTTCTTCTGTCACAGCTTAACTATATACAGCAGCACATAGAAGGCACCCTTCCCCTTTTGGTAGCTTCTAGAAGATCGAATTATTTTTTTTTTGAAAGAAAGCAAGGAAGTGTCTAAGTTTACAAACTCATGTGCGTCCACGCAACTTGCACTTGGCCGTCCTTTCTCCCCGCACCGTGAAACGCCACCCCATTTGCCGCTACTCAATTAGAAGATGTTCGGGATAGAATGAATTTCCCGCGGACTCGGTGTCCTTGTTCTCGTAGGTAGCTTCGGCTTCAGAGAGGCCAGGGGCGGGCTCGTGGTCCTCTGCACGGGCCGGCTCGGTGGCTGTATCCATAGCGAGTTGGACTAGACGATCAGAGAAAGAAGAGGTGTCGTAGATGAATTGTGTTAACACTGAGAAGTCATTGAGACACCTGGTAAGGGTTAGTAAGAGATAAACTTTGGTCTTGTCTGGGGACATGAACTGACAGCACGTCCTCCTCACTCTTAGAGTCCACGTCACTGGAAGCTTGCTTGGGATCCATGAGAGGCAGGGTTGTCTTGTGAGACAGGAAGTACAGAAATGCAGGTGAAACTCGAGAGGTAGGGACAGTTTGCGAATGTCCAAGCTGACTTGATGAAGTTAAGAAATATGAAGAAGGTATGGGAGTTCAGAATGGCGAGGCTGTTGCTGGATAAGGACGAACGTCTCAGTGCTTGAGTGATAAAATGCTCCAATTCCCAATGCCATTGCAAAATGAATTGAAGAGACGCGCGAGACGTCAAGGTTTTTATATTACCCCCTTTCTTATGATTTCTTGTCCGCAGAGTGTTTTATCCGTGCAGAGGTCAGCCTCGACACGATATGAGGCAACCGCCGTGATCCCCAGGCCAGCGAATCACGAGTGCCCAACTTGCGGTTACATGTCATATGAGGAAAACTTATGCCACCATACTCGTCAGAATCGGGGGTTTCTAACCCACCGTGGCTGCCCTGCGCAGACCTACTCGCCTTGCATGAGTGGGAGTGGTGTCCCGAGTGTCACATTTGGCCGCGCTCCGGCCGTATACAAGCCAGAAGGAAACAGCATGGAGGCATGAGAGAAGAGAAACTTCTGAACTGGCAAGGATCCTCTGCGGGGATCCTTGCTAGTCATCGACCCTGGCAGGAAAGTCGCGCTGATTGTATCCGGGAACGCAGCATGCAGCAACCCCCACCCAACCTGACCGCTTCAGCTTGAGTGACCCCAGGCGGCATCTACGACGGAAGTATGCGACCCTAAGAATAAATTTATCTCTTCCCATAACGAGGGTCTCAGGGGCTTTAAAGACTCTGGTTAGTGAGTGACTGTTAATGAAGCGGTCTGATGTATGCTTCGCATTGAGTCTTAGTTTGCTCATGGGGCGCAGATGAGCGTCACAACAATGTTTTCCTAAACGACTGTTGATACGAAGAAGACAATCCACACCTTGACAAGGATCATAGGTCAGTAAATGAATTCTCCGATCCAGTGTTCATTCCAGTGGGCTGGCATCGAGTGGAGCTTCGACGTAGGATGATACTGAACTTGGTAATTGAGGCTCTAACTACGCCCCAGCTCGATGATTCCGGATGTCGCGCGATCGACTGAAGAAAGAGACGATTTGACGAATGACGGCATGGCGCGAATGCCTCGGTTAAAAAACATCGGGTGGCCGGAAGTAATAACCCAATGTCGCGTGTTCATCCTCCCCCAACTTTCGGGTGTGAAACGTCTCTCCTGTCAGCTGTGCCCAAAGATCGACGGTCATGCAGTTGCATGTCCGCTCCCAGTCTGTTCGGTGAAACCACAAATGTGTGGTGCAAGACCACAAATTTGGGTACGGAAAACATGGGGAAAAGCAATTACCAACACATCCATGCATTTAATTATTACCCAATGATGTTGCTTGCAATTGCATCCATGCCTGCACACCTGACTGTGTCGACATTGGTTGAGGAGCTCGCCCGGAGCCCAGAAAAAATGGCGCTACGAGACGCACTCGCTTAGTGCCGGCAGTGCAACATCCCCGGGACAAGACATCGTGGGATGTATGTAGCCAGGAATTGCCCACCTCATTCCCCCATCCGAACTAAATGGCCGCAGCGCGATGAAACAAGATACATTTACCGAGCAGGTGGCTCAGTCTCCGTCTGCCTCGGCGTGGGGGGAACTTACAGTACCTTTCCGTCCCACGCCTTGCTCGACAAGTCAGGAGGCTCGCAACCTTGATTGATTGATCCATTGCGTGGTCTCTAATTACGCTGGAACAGACCATCTCGCATGCCGCTTTCCCCATGAGGTCGGTTGAGACAGCTGGAAGCCGCCGTTGCAGCCGCCTTTTCTTAACATAATACGTCCGGCAGATACATCTCCCATGCCCCCCATAT
Source organism: Fusarium keratoplasticum (assembly GCF_025433545.1). NCBI lineage: Eukaryota > Fungi > Ascomycota > Sordariomycetes > Hypocreales > Nectriaceae > Fusarium > Fusarium keratoplasticum. Next base: position 2,635,069 of record NC_070536.1, read on the forward strand.
CTCCCATGTCTCCCATGTCTCCCATGTCTCCCATGTCTCCCATGTCTCCCATGTCTCCCATGTCTCCCATGTCTCCCATGTCTCCCATGTCTCCCATGTCTCCTATGTCTGCCATCTCTTTACTGCCTGTTTCTCACCTCCCCTCCATCTTCAAAACGGTGTGAAACCCGCTACACAATAAAGGGAATTGGATCGTGACATATGCTCAAATCTCAAATCACTGACAATGGGATCAGAGATACACCGCCTGTCAAAGGAACATCAGCGTGATCTATGTATTATCCAATAATATCGTAATCTTAGAGCCAAGCTGCTAGTTCTCTGTAAAAGTTGAACTCGCCTTACGTTCCAAACACGGCGTAAAGTGTCAGGTGTCGGTAATTGCTGGCATCCTGGTTCTACTGTTTTCCTTGCGGGCGATCTGGGTACGTACCATTCCACCGAGTTCCCACCGTTTTAGCTGTCAAGTACGTACCCAGACCCATGGCTGCGGTCTAACTCCACAAGCCGGGCGGATGTAAGCGAGTGTGGAGATCGAGTCCGTCCCGAACGGCGCGCGGCCGCTAGTTACGGAGCACCGCCTGGACTGGGTCTTGCCAAAAGAAAGCAGGATCCGTTCGTGCCTGCATAATTATTAACCCGGATCCCCGAACTTGACAAGTCTCCCTTGTGGGAGCTGACACGTAGGTACTGTAGACCAGTCCCCCGCCCCATCCGCAATAGATTATCGAATAAGATCTTCTTTGTTAGATGGTTCGCAGGGTTGTTCAGTGGGCATGGCCCTTTTAGTCTTTCTTCTGATCAGATCTCCGAATATCCCAAGACATGGGACCCCTATTGGCGTTTTTCGAATGACGCCAGCAGACCCTGTAGATGATGACTAACAATAGGTACTCTGTCAAGGGACTGGAGGCTTCTGAAGTCTCAATAAGAGGAGGTAGATGACAACACTTAAACAATGGCTTGCGCACAAAGCCCGTTGGCCAATCGCCGTCTTTTTTCTTTGGCGTGCGACCCGAAACCATTCTGCGCTCATATACAGTGCCTTTTTTGTCTCTTCTGTTCTTTCTCTTTATTGCGGCTCTTTCCCTTCACCACCTTTATTTCCTTTGCCCATCGCTGACCTTTTTTTCCTTGATCCCTCTTCAACGGCATGACATCGCATGTTGTCTAAGGTAGGTACCTCAACCAGGCAAGTACCTCACTCCCAACCGAGTCAGCACCGTTGCAAGCTTCAATTCAGCAGATCACACGAGGCACAGCAGGTTGGTTCCTTTCGCAAACGCAGCCAAGAAGTCCCTTGCTGGCCCAGACCGGGGCCTAGTCAACCCAGCAGCCAGCCTTGTTCAGTTCTTTCTTTCCTATTTAAGACAAGAGGTGAATTGCCAGAGGCAGCAATCGCAAATCTCAAAACATCAATTAAATAAATGTGAGGATGTAGCTATTGGCCTAAACTCAGGTGTCTGCAGTCGTTCCAGCTCCCCCTCCCCGCCGCCCCGACATTGAAACACTGCTCCTTGAGCCAAGGCATGCCTGAAGTATACTTCAGATTCAATCACTTGTCAACAGGCATGTCGCCCTTCTTTCCCTCTGTAGGATCAGCCGTGTCAGTGCTGGAATGGCTGGGTGTAGGTGCTTGGCCCTCCACGTGGGTCGACGAGACGATGGTACCGGCGTTGGCAATTTGGACCTGACGGTCAGAAAAGGAAGACGTGTCGTAGATGAAGGGCAAGAGCATCGAAAAGTCTCTGACAACCCTATGATTGGATTAGTAGGTGATATGGAAAGTTTGACTTTCTCAAGGATAATGGACTGACGGCAAGTTGTCATTCACACGACCGGCGTCAGTGGAAGATGAGTCGACAGCCATGAGGGGCAATCTATCTAGCTTTGCGGAAGAATCGAGTACGGGAAGGTAGCAGTCGACTGGCAAAAAGAAGAAGTGTCTCCAAGAAGCCGTGGTATGGTCTGGAAATGGGAAAGACTAAGGAAGATGGAATGATAGGGGCCTGGATGAACGAAGTGAGAGGAACCGCGCAAGGCTTCAATGTTTCAGCGTAGCTTGTCAGTGGTTCTTGAGAGTTGAGAGACGTGGGAAAGGCGAGTGGGATGTGACAGTTTTATATCAAGACGACTGCGATTGTTGAGAGAGTGTGTACGCCATGTGTCCAACCAGGCCAATGTCAACCCAGAGGAAAGGCAACCTACCAAGCCCTGGGGGCCGGCGAGAGGGGGGACGATCATTGAGGTGTAGTTGGGTGAGTAACGGGGACATCTTTGCGGTTGTGTACGATTCGCATGGTCTGGGCGTCTGTCATGGTAGACAGCCAGCGAGCTCACTCCAAAATTCGCATATTACCCCTGCAATCCAAAATTCTCAACGTCCGGCCGCAGCCTGATTGTCCGGTTTCCCCTCAAAAGTCCGTTTTTTTCTCAACTACCCCTGTCAGTCCAGATTTACCCATGTCAATCCAAAATTCGCTTTCCAGAATTCGCTTCTTCTCCCCAAGACCAGATAACAGATCATGCTGCGGTACTCTGCACCTTCTCCCGGCAAAGGTGCCGCTATTAACTCGACTGCTCAACAACCATCACTACTCTACGGAACAGAGAGTGGACCGTCCGACCATCCGGCCTTCCCCAATCCCATCATGCTGCTTGTGACCCTGGGCACTTCGGGACAGGCAGGGCCGTGGATCTGAGAACCCCCTACGCCTACCGCCTGATGCCACACCCTGTCTACCACCCTGAATGCCGCCCTGACTACCACCCTGACTGCCACATTCGATGCCGCACTCGATGCCACACTCGACGGTAGCTCCATCGCTCAACGGCCCCGCTTGGTGGGCGATTGTGGAAGCCATCTCTGGAAATAAGAGTTGATGGATGCGTCGGTCGCCAATGAATCGGACTAAGCCCAGAAAAGCTTGCTGTAGGTAGGTGGAAAGATGTGTCAACGGTGTAACCAAAATTCTTGCCCAAGTACATTTATTAGGAGCATCTTCATTTCTTTATTGTGACGATGTTCTAAAACAAGACAGTTCGGTGGACTCGTTCGCAATCAGTTGTCAACCTGATGGATGCATTTGGAAGTGTAGGCACTTGCCTCAGCCTCCTTGCGCGCCAGACAGTCAAGAGAAGAGTCAATTCGCGAACCTGCTCCTACAAATAACCGCACGTTTGAATACAACTGCCTTACGTCTGCATATGCGCTGTTTCGTCCTAGACGTATGCATATTGACAAGGATGAGGTTGGCAACTTCTGCTCGCAGAACGGGGCCCCAGGAAGGCGAGGAATAAGCATGGACGAGGAGTCCCTGCCAAAGAGGACGCTAGATGGACGGCTCTCCCGTCAAGTCCTATGACGACAGGGGTAACTAGGAGCTTGCTTGTTTTAGTGCCGGCATCAACACGCGGCCTGTCCCAACTCTCACTTCAGTTACACTCCGCAGAGAGACTTGACAGAATACAAAGCTGCCAAGTTTCGCTCATCCATTCCTTGGTTGATCAAGTCGTTGACCATGTGTGTCACGCTTGGGGTCTTGGGGAGTTTCTTCCTACAATCTCCAGGGCACGGTCGGGTGAGTTGAAAGCTTACGTAATGATAGAGAAAAGAGACGGTGATAGAAGTGAGCGCCTCCCAGTCCATGTCAGCACCTGTAGGCATCCTTATTGCTCACTGTTTCGTGAAAAGACACTCCCTTGGCTGTCACGTGTTGTTGGTGTTGTGAATTTAAGACCGACCTACACGGAGTCTGTTGGTCTCACCTTTTAACTCAAAGAGTATGGATATCGGAAAAGAAACAAAGCTGTTGTTGAAACTGTTTCTCCTCCGCATGCTTAAGGGCGTCGGTGTAAGTATTCGGGTAGTTCCTTGCTGCGGCGGCTACCCCTCGCCAACCAAATGGCAAAAAGCGTGCAAGTGGAAGACGCCTGTAGCCCAACTCTTCCATAGGACCACTGGGCACATAGTCAAATGATTTGTGGTTGGAGAATATGAGACCTGCAAACAGTCAGTTCCTGGGCATTTGGGGGAACTGTCGCGCGCCTTTTTCTCAGAGGCGGAGTCTACCACTAGAACAAGTAGATAGCGCTGGCTATCCTTCATGGCGGGGAATGGGCCCAAGTGGTCAAGTCCCAACACGTAGGTACATAACTTGCTTGGTTCGGGGTAAATGGGACGACAGGTGCGAACCGGGCGCATTCCTAGCAGCCTTGGATGTACACGACGACGCTCTAGGTCATCATTGGCCACCCAACCCTTCGAGCCAGGCAGGTATTTATTTTCTAAAGATTTATTTCGGTTCACGCGGTCAGTTGCTTGATAGAGTTTGCGAGGCTTAGGGTAGGGTGAGGCAACATGATTACAATGGCAAGGCTAATGGTTAGAGAGGAATGATCACTTGGATGTCAAAGCGAATAAGATGAGAAGGATCTTTCATAGTGAAGGCCGAGATAATATATTTAGGATCAAAGAGCTACAGAAGATATGGCCAGTGTGTGACTAGCTTGAGCGGGAAACGACAGATGGCTATCCTCACACCTCCCCTTGCGAGTAGAGAGGCTTTGGAACACTCGCCGTGTGCTTCTCACTCAGGTACCCAACACCTACGAGTTCTTCGCCTTTCAAGCCGTAAAAGTAGAAACCTGTTGTTTTACGTCCTAAAAAGTTGATGCTAAATGAGCGTGAAGTCGAGGTCGCGATATGAACCCGACTGTCTCCCGTCGCCCTGGCCTGCCTCTCTTCTCCTCACCCCCCGACACTGAAACACTTATATGTCTCATGTCCGATCTAGAGATAAATTCACTTGCATACAGGCTTATCATCCTTCTTCTTGTTATTATGATTGCTCGCATCGGCGCTGCGACGGCTGGGAGCAGGTTCATGGGTCGATGGGCGGGTAGCACCGCCGTTGGCAATCTGCACTTGACGATCGGAAAAGGAAGATGTATCGTAGATGAATGGCAAGAGCATCGAGGAGTGGCCAACGGACCTATCGATGGGTTAACATGAGGCAAGAATTGACGCTGTCGAAGGTAATGGACTGACCTCGAGTCGCCACTCACATGGACAGTGTCAGTGGAAGCCGAGTCGGTGGCCATGAGGGGCAGTCAATATTGTCTTTGTGAGAACAATGAGTGCCGGTAAGTCCCAGTGGTCTAGAGATGCAAGGGAAATATCCAAGACAGCAAGGTAAGGACTGGAAATGGGCAAGGCTTGGGAGGGATGGTAGGACAATAGGAGTTTGGCTGAATGAAGAGAGAGGAATCACACAATGCTTCAATGATGGAATGCTCTAGTTCTGCTTGTCTGATGAAAGCCTGGCAGAAGCGAGAGGGAGGTGATGAATTTTATATCACAATGGCCGACATTGCTGTCTACGTGGTGCGCCTCGTCTCCGGTCAGGCCAAGGCGATCCTCGAGAAGAGGCAACCCCCCTCCGACAACGACCACACGACAGACATTAAGGTGCAGCTGGATGAGCGGCAGGAAACTGCTTTTGCAGCACCAGTGCGCTCGGTCGGTCAGTATAGAGGACCCCATGAAGGACCACCCGCTGTCCAAAATTCGCATCTATGATAGTGCCCCTGTCACCCATACCAAAATTTGCATCTGACAAGTCGGTCAACACCAATCAGCCTTTGCGAGGCGTGTGAGATGGTTAGATTTAGGTGGGCCGACAAGACGAATGGCTTCGTACAAAAAGACGACCCTTGCAACGACTGAGGAAAATACGCACCCCTCCGCGAGCTGGGGTTGTCTCACGCCCTAAAACGTCATCACGCCCTCCAAAGTCGTAGTCCAGAATTCGCTTCTTGTCGTGCCGATTTTTGATGTTGACCCCCTGCCATTCCGAAATTCGCGTCCACCACCCTACACCAGTGCTTAACCCCTACACGGGATGGCAGATCTGCCCACACACCCTATGGCAGTGGACCTGGATTGTGCCTCGCTTGTAGGTGCCGGTGCCGTCGCCGACACGTTGGATTGTCCCATTCGTAGCGATCTTTGGGCCGTGCCGGAGACAGCAAGGCCAGAACCCAGACCGGGGAACGGACGCAAGACATGATGCCCAGCCACATCTGACTCTATGGTGTTGGCTGTGACCCTGGTCACCTCGGGTAGCTTCCCCATGAATCTGCAATTGACAACAACGACATCGCCTCAAGACCTAGGTTGGCGAGCGGCTGCTAAAGTCATTGCAGAACTAAGAATTAATGAGCACGTTGATCGCCATTGAGTAACACCAACGCCCGAACAGCCAGGGATACCAACAACATAATGAGAATTCTGGTACGAGTACATTCATTAGGGGCATCTTTATTTCTGTGTCATGATAATAATCTACAACAAAATTGCCGACTGCGTCAAGTTAAGAGCACTCGTGTGAAGCTGGACCTGATGTTTTTGACCTAGTACCTGGTCCAGCCTGATTCCCCGCTGAAGACTCGACTCTGAGTTGGTGACTTGATCCTTGTCGGAACGTTGCCAAATCGTGGTGTTGTGATGTCTTACTGCTCTGTTACAACACGGTCCCGGGAGAGATGCGCTAGAGATGCGCTAGCCAGGATCTAAATCAGACCCCATGTCCTAACTGCCTGGGTTGCGCTGATCAATCGCTCATTTTGCTCATTTGCTCATTTGCTCATCTGCTCAAGGGCTCACTAGATCAAGGGCTAATGTTTATGCCGCTACCAAGACCCTGGAAGGATGGATGGTTGGGGTAGAATCAACCCTCAGCCAGGCGGAACGGTCGGCGCCGGTCATGCTCCCGTGACTCCGGACGAGGGATCGATAGACAATGCGAGCCAAAAGTTCGAGTTGGTGATCTAAGAAAGAAACGCGGCCTCCCTTTGGAGCTGACCATTGTCGCTCGGTAAAGCCTGCACCGGGCCAGCACCTATTCTCACTCGATCTCTAGCCCGGGCTTCCGCGCCGATGAACTGGGCCTAGGGAATCTGGGGAGCTCACACATGCATGGCCATGTCCCGGGCGGTTTGACCCAATTTTCTAAGATAGGATGCAGACGAAACGGAGGAGACCCAGATCGAGCTGGGCTGGACAAGCAATTGACAAACCTCCACACCCCAGCCAACAAGACCCGCAAAAGCCGGACCAGGTATGCATGCACCGCGTCCTCAAGATGAAAGTTAGGGCCAGCGTCGTTGCCTTTTCAGGGGCCGCGAGTCTTGATTGCCCACGCGTGGCAGATCAGACCCAAGAGTAGGATTGCAGATCGACCGATGCGAAGTTCACACAACAACCCGGTGATGGAGCCGAGTTCACGCTGCATATTGGTGCGATGATGTAGAAAGGCCCAATCCAGAAGGTGTATAGGCCATACCTCGCTGGGGTATCTGTCAGCTCGCCTCTCCTCGTTTCACTTATGGACTACACCACGGCAATCTGGACGGGAGAAACCCCTGCAGTCCCGGATTCGGGACTACCAGGGTGATAGGTGTAAAACAGCTTTGCAATCGAGCCAGAGCCTCGTTCTACCACAAGATCTCATAGTTCATGATGGTTAATCTTGCTTGTTGTCGCCTTTGTTGATGGCTTCATTGGCTTGAGCATAGTAATATGGTCAAGGGTCAGGTGACTACCTAGAATGGCCGTTGATCGAGGATGGATCTTGAACCGTTTTTGAAAATGGAAACTTCCTATGGTGGCAGTATTCTTGGCGACCTTGCTAAAAGAAGTTTAAGACGAAAATCCAGAAGGGGACGCTTCAAAGGCCCTGTGCGCGCGAAAAATCTGCCCCACTTTGCGCGCGAAAAGTACGCCCCACCGTGCGCGCGCTCGAGGATTCTGGATCCACTGGGCGCGCGCCCAAATGTCAAGCTCGCGCGCATTGAAACATTTCGAGCGCGCGCAAAGTGGGGCAGATTTTTTCGCGCGCATGATATTCCACGTGGTCTGTTTCCTTAAGACGCTTGGCGTTTGGGGCTGTGATCGATTCCCTCCTTCCAGCCCATCTGTCCAAAATGTCTGTCCGAAGTGACCATGCTTTTACCGCTCAGCGGTGACACCGCACGGCAAGCCTCGTACACAGACCAAGCGTTGACAGGTGTTCACGCTGGGAGAAGAATGCACCAACTCGCCTGTAGCTCTGGATTTCTCGACCGCCCCCCTTGTAAGTCAAGATTTCCTGCCCTACATGTCAATCCGGAATTCGCTTCTATGTACTCCCCGGAACCACATACCCGGTCTGCCAACGGCGGCGGTCTTCTACCCCTTGATTGGAAGAATGTTTGTCACAGTCCAATCTCGCACTAGAAAGCCGAGAGAAGAGACAACTCGGCAGCGAACTTGTCGTCAGGTCGAGGGGCCAAGCTCCCACGAGCGCAGATACTATAGGTAGGTACTTGGCATCCCTTAACCAAGGCCAGTGCGACCTCCATGGGTTCGGGACTTGTGCCTCAAGAAAGGCACGACTCTTGTGGGTGAGAGAGGGCATCACTAACGAGCTCCTGCAACCAACCTTACACCTATATATGTGTCGTTTCGTCCTAGGCGTGCGTACATCACCGAAGATGAGGCAGGGAATTTCGGCGCAGAACGTGGGCCTAGAAATCGGAAACAAGCAGCTGTGATCACGGAGCCTTGGTGGTGGTGTCTCTCAGGTGCTCAAGTGCCGTTGCCAAGCATGGATCTCAATCCCTGCCAGGCGCACGCAACGCTAGACCCACAACTAAATCATCATTGTTGACGCCAAAGAGGACGCTATCTGGCAACCTACCTTGATCCATGGATGGACAGTTCGGCCCGCCCCTCAAGCCCCCGCGACAACAGGGTGGCTGGGAGCCTGGTTGTGTTGGTGCCAGCATCGGCAGTGACGTCGGGGGAACTTGGAGGGGGATAAGCGTACCCTACGCTGATCGATGCGCGATAAGACTTACACATTCTCCGGGCAACTAATAACCTAGGAATAAAGGGTCCCGGTTCTTCGACCCCACAGACGAGTGACGGATGCAGAGGCTCCGGGACATGGCGAAACGAATGCTTCTTTTGCGTTGCGCAGGATGAGTTGAAGGGGAGCGGGCGAGGCTGGAAGCTGTTGGGACACAACCCCTCCATCCTACCCACCTCCTTCTTCTATTGTGTCAGGCCTCTCTCTATGCTTCATCTCAGACGACGTCGTGAGTTGAGTAGCAAACAAAGGATACAACACTCGGGTGCCCATTGTGTGGATGAATACATGTTGAGGTGAAGTGAGAGATGACCTACTACCAGCCCCGACCGAGGTTTAATATCTGCTACTCAGAACGCCAAAGTAGCAGTCTCTCAGCAAATGCTACATGAGCGCTCATTATGATATCGCATCTAACCGTATCATCAATACTCGAGAGCGGGCTGTGTGTTGGGCCAGACATGGTCGGCGGCTGGGATGAAATCGACGCCCCCCTGTCCACACCCACTGACCGGGCAAGGTACTGGCTTTGCAAACTGTTTAGGGTCCCCGTCTCGATTGGGGAAGGCTAGTGATGCATCTGCCCGCTGCTTGAAAACGTCGATGCGATATTTTCTCATCGCTGGCCCGAGATCTGAACGAGTAAATGCCCCTATTCATGCGCTGGCTTATTGAATCAGCTAAGCGTCAGCGCAACTTCAGACATGCAGCCTAACTAGGCTGCGCGTTTCTTTCCACATAGATTCAGCTGCCTTCTCGCGAACTGTTTGCCTCAAAATAGATCGTCCTCAAAACCCGCTCTCCATTTGCGGCAAGAACTGTCTGTCCGAGCGCGGGGTTGGTTATCCTTTGTGCCTCATCCCACGAGATCCATGACACTCATCCGTCTTTCCTTGATCTACCAGGAGCGCAAGATTTCCAAGATCGGATGAGACTCTCCTACTGAGTCGACGCCTTTGTTGTAGGTATACAGTATCGAGAAGTAGAACAAGGCGATCAAGCAGGGCAAGGCGGATTCCAGCCATTTGCATTCACTAGAGTTCATTTATTGCTTTAACAAAGAAATTTATCACCCACCGAGCAAATATTCTTCTTTCTCCTTGCTTTTTTTTTTCGTAAGGAATGAACTCACCGGTTCGCCGTGGGACGTACACCAGTCGAGATATGCCGGCTCGGTGGGTGGAGAAGAGCTGACCCTGGGCGACGCATGTATCATCGCGATTGCGCACACTCGCTGTGAACCAATGAGCTCAAGAAACTGGCGTTACTGAACTGGGAGCCACAAAGGGTGAGTGGTATTGCCGATCAAAGGCAAGCCATACTCAGGGCGGTGCATGACCGCTTGTTCATGTGAGGACCGACAGACTTAGGAGATCAAGGACGCCAGGGTAGGGGCGAACAAGAAGTGAGCCGCCTTCGTGAAATAAGAAAAAGGTATTTGAGAGATCAAGTAATATAACAGAGAGCATGAGCTGACAAATAGTTGGTCGGTTCGTGAGATCAAAGACATCGATATGGAACGAATGATGAGACGAGGTCACCGAGGCCAATGAACTCGACCAGCGGATGACACGTTTCGACTCTCATACCTTGGCTGTAAAGAAAAAGGAAAAAGAAAAGGCAGCGAGAGGGCTTTATAGGCTGAAAAGGGAGCAAGCCACAGGAGTGCCGCTGATCGACAGGTAGGAAGGAAATCACTCTCTCAACTGCCGGTCGACTCATCAACACATCGAGTGTGTCTGAGCCATCTGCCTTGTAACTTGAGATAGAGAGAGTCAAGGATTACAGCTTCCATTTTACTAAACACTGATAAAACTGAAGATAGCTACTCATAATGCTTGAGTGCCCTCACTGTCTAACGTATACGTTATCGCCTTTTCCTCCCTAGACCTTGAAACGCCACTCCATCTGCGGTAATCTAACTAGAATACCAGGGACCGATTCAACTGCCCGAAGACTTGTTGTTGTTCTCCTGGGCTGTATCGACGTTGTTGCATCTAAGGACATTTGCATTGCCCTCCTTGGTGGTGGAATCGACGACGGTAAGCTCGACCAGACGGTCTGAAAATGAAGTGTTATCGTGAAGGTATCGCAGCAGCATCGAATAGTTCTTGGCAGGTCTATAAAGGTCAATAGGAGATAAACACTGGCCATGTCAAGTGCCATGAACTGACATCATGTCCTCCCCATTCACACAGTCTGTGTTGATGGGTGGTGGGTTGGAAGCCATGGCAGCTGTTACGGCTGTCTCGCAGAGAAAAGAGTCCTGATAGACAAAAATAGAAAACGTGAGCGGTAGAGGCAGGTGAGCGATATCTAAGTCGACTTGGCGAGATCAAGACAGTGAAAGAGTTTAGAAGTCCAGCACAACTAGATTCAAACTTGAAGAGGAATTTTCGGACAATATTATGAGAAGATCGAAAAAGAAGAGCGAGAGGCTATGGCCTTTGTATTGTGATCTTGCCTATGTTGTCTTCGTTGTGCCTTGGGATCGACGCGGACTATCTTCTATGCAACAAAGTAACCCATGCCTTGGACTGGGACCGGCAAAGGGGCATCCAACATGCGGCTGAACAGATGAGATCATCGCAGGACTTTATCCTCCTGTGCTTTTCTCTTATAGGAGGGAGAGAGATCGACGTCTTGCATGTCGCGAAGGTTGTGAGACTACATGAAGAAGCAATGCCTGGTCCCTAGGCTTGACGTTCTCTCTCAGAGTTTGTTTCCTAATGAGTAACCCGTGCTGCATTAAAATGCAAGGTGACGACGAGAGGTCGAAATTGGCGCATAGATTGGATGCAGCCGACAGCCCTGCCGTCTTCTGTTGTCATGAATGTCTGACTCGGTCCAGGCAAACCGGCTGGTTGTGGCGACGATTGCCAGACGCGTGGAAGGACAAGCCTCGCAAGCAGCAACACACCCACCACGTCGATAATGAACGAATGAGCTGGGCACCACTTGCGAAGACAGGGCGACATAGGAGGGTAATTGGGCAGTTTCAAACATCGGTTGGTAAGTGAAGCATGAGTTGCTGCGGGAGGCGAGAGTGCAAAGGTGTCCTCGGTGAATGGATGAGACGATCAAGGCCATACTTTTGCCCAACAAGTTAGTTTCTTTTTTCAAGGCCAACTTTCATCTCTTAACCTTGATGAGGAGCTTCAATATCGGGTGTGAAGTGTTCCGTACGAGTGTAGTTCTCAGTCGTCATCCCACACCTCCTGGTACTCGGCGCGGCTCAAGGCTCAGCCTGATCTTGAGATTTGATGTTTATAACTCAGATCCACAGGCCCGGCGGCCCGGTAATCAAGCGGGTGGGCAAAGAGACAGCTCGACGACTGCGATGTCCGGATAACTCACGTCCGAGGTGTCTGTAGGCTAACCATCAAAGGAAAGAAGAAGAAGAGGCAATCGCTGCTTGTGTTCTCCATCAACCTGGACTTGTTGAAATGCCTCTCTTCTCTGAAAAGCAACGTAGCAAAATACATGCACGTGCTGGACTTGGCTGCAGATCAAGGGACATCAAAAACAGGCATGAAACTTACAAATCAGTATTCCAGGGAGGGGGAGTGCAAAGCAAAAAAGGAAAGAACAAGATACTAGGTACGTAGTATAGGAAGAAATGGAAAAAAGAAAACAAGCTCCGTTCTGCTGGTTGGCACCCGACCCGACTCTGTCACTCGGGTCCTGCTTGCGATCTGTTGCGAGGCTGACGGGCAATGATCGCCCAGAAACCAAGAAGACAAAGCCAGCGCACACAGCAGGGTCTCAGAAGAAGCAATTCTTTCCATCTGCCATGGAAAGGCAAAGATGCGCTCGCTTAGAGCTATGTAGCCATGATTCCTCCACACATCCCACGCTGGTCCATTATCTTCTCATCATCTCCCACTGGGCATGGAGCAAAGTGCACGTCTTATTCCTCACAGTTGTGGAACTAAGGGCGTCTTGTTCACCACTTACCTCTCCGGGGACCTGCAGACGTCCACCAATCGAGTCTCCGCTCAATGAGTTGCCTAGCACACCTCGCTTAGTGGCAGACCCCTTTCGCATGGCGGTCTGTGTGTGCAAGAGGCTGAGATGGACAGTTGAGCCACCGCCGCACCCTTTTTCTTTCTGTGGCATGGCCTTGGCTTGCATAGCTGATGCTGTGCCGAGGTAGCGGAAGATTTCTGCTGCAAATGACGCACAAGTGGGCGTCACCTTATCGCGCAAACCAGACACCCTCTTACCTCCCGCTTGGAACGGGACAGGGCGGTGAGTAACATGCTCAACTCTCGATTTGTGGCAACGATGATCAATGATCTGCTTACAGAAGCAACACCCTAGTAGGGCGTATGACCTAGGTGATCAATGATGCCGGCAGCCTCAGAGCCGTATTGCTATATTCCGTAGGCCAAGTCCGCGGCTGCGCTTCGTTTGCATGTCAAAGTCACCAACCATGGCCATCATCCGCTGTGCCTCGTACTGCTCTTGCGAGTCGAGGATGGGTGATCGATTATCTGTTTTCTAGTAGTATCCCACCGTTTCATATCCCCGGATGTTGGACCCGGTCTAGACCCTGTTTCTGCTTCCGGGAGACACGCTAAGGAGATCTTGCAGACGCCAAACTCCATGTGCCTGCATCTAGAAGCTGATCAGTAAGTCCCCTCAAGTCTTATCCTCGTGAAATCTTCAGGGTTCACCCTGGCTGAGATGGAAGATGCCGAACTTAAGCTGGACAAGAGCCAAAAATGCATCAGTCACGTCATGGGACTGAAGCAAGCTCAACCATCGCAATTGGCTCAGACCATTGGATCTTGGTGAACTTACTTCTTTTGTTCTTGGTGATCTTTAACGCCCTTCGCCGATCTGCGCCCAGTCTCAAGATCCCATTTGACGCAGATCAAAACAAAGCAGAGGAAAAAAAGAAAGACTCCATATTATTGTTGAGACTGTTTCATATCTGCATGCACGTGGTGTCGGTGTAAGTGCTCAGGTGGCTTCTCGCAGGAGGCGCTGCCGATCATCATCGTCGTCTGCGGAGCGACAAAAAGCATGAGTGTGAATCCGCCCGCATCCCAACCCCCTCATTTGAGTATTAGAAATAGAATCAAATTACAGCCAGTGATGGGACTCATGAGTAAGCGGCCAGACCGAGGTGAGCAGACCACACAAATCAGGAAATAACTGATACCTAAGCTGACAGCTTTGTCGGGTGCTGACGTCTTGGGGGGTACGTACCGCCATGGAACATTCGCGTCTTTCCATGAGAGGCGCAGCCCGTCATCCGCTTCCCGTAGAATCTTCCAGCGCATTCTTTCTGTTTCTCTTTGTTTCCGACGCTAGAATCGTATCCCCGGAGCATTTGATTCAGGTCTGAATGAACCACTCTCGGACGAACCCTCCTGCGGCTCAGGGCTGCCTCAGCTGCGTTGGGCTGAATCGCAAACTATGACTGGGATCGAGAGCTGACGTGCCACCCACGAGTCTTCTGTATAAAGCATCTTGGGCCATGAACCTCGATGATTCGGGCCTACCATGTTCGCTCACCCAACCAGCTTACCGATGAACCTCCGACATGGCCTCGTCTGCTCCCTCCTTCACCATTCCCTTGACCCCTGATTGGTCTTTTGAGGATTTTGACGAGTTCGTGGGCCAGCCCTTGTTCGCTGCCCCGACTTCTCAGTGCCTTTCTTCAATTACCATTTCAGCGCCTTGCATGACTCCCTCGCCGTTTCACCCCGCCAAGAGAAATCACAACGCTTTTTTACTGGAGTCGCCATCTTATCAATCTTCAGAGGCCTCTCGGTCTCCTCTACCAAAGAAAAAGACTGTGGCCAACGATGCAAATTACAGCTGCCCATACCGGAAGCGCAATCCTGAGGTTTTTAATGTGCGCGATCACCCGACATGCGCGACTCGATCATTTCCCAGCATTACGATGGTCAAGTAAGAACACCTCCTCCCGACCTCTTGAGACCCCGTTGCTGATCATCTGGCAGACGTCACATCATGTCCACACATCTCTTGTCGCAGTGCGCCGAGCAGTGTGAAAACTGTCACTCGTGGTTCAGAAATAAGAATGCCCTGATGATGCACTCTGGAAATGGAATGTGTCCTCATCATTTTAGCCCATCGACCCGGAAATGCGACATGGGCATCGACCAAGAGATGGAAGCCAAGCTCCGAGATCGCCGGGCCATCTGCCAAGTACTCACTTGGCGCGATCTCTGGATGACCATCTTCCCAGGGTGTGGCGAAGTGCCGAGTCCAGGTATGAACCCTCGATCCCGGCTGACTGGTTGTCGCTAACCTTTGTATAGCCTTCAGACCTGTTGTCGAGGGCCCTGAAGCCCTAGAATTCTTCTTTAGGAGTCTTTCCGTCCTCGATGGACCAGGTAGACACCGCGCACAGGCAATGATCCATTCAAGTTGCGACTGTGATGACTTTGGAGAGGCTCTGCGCAGGGTGTACGGTTTCGTGGTCGACGTGCAGAGGAGGTCGGGCGGGTTCCCTGATTTTGGCGTTGAGACGTCTACAACTTACATCGGCGGCCGAGGCGGGTTCTAGGTCAAGCATACAGCGTTCACGAGTTGGACAAAGGTTGGGTGTTGGCGGTGTTTTAAGATCTCTGGTCTTGCGTCAGTCTATGGCGTTGGGAGTTTGCGGGCATTGTGTTGTCTTGGTATTTTCTATGAGCACACGGACAAGAGGTTACACACTGGAAGGACATGGTCCTCCCTTGGCTCGAGCAACACCCCTCCCCTTCAAGGATGGGCTAGTTCCTGAGTCTAGACGAACAAGGGAATGCAATTTAAAGTTAATGGAGACGATAGCCGGCGATCCACCGTCCCACCCGGGAACGGCACGGCCCCACCCGGGCCGAAAACCTTGAATTAGTCAAAGAAAACGAAAAAGACTTTCTTGACTTCCGTTCCTCTCTCTATCATCTCATGTTTCGTCCGAGTTTCAAGTTCAGCTCGAAGAGGAGGCCTCTTGGGCGGTCCCCCGTACTACTGCAGCCCGACGTGGCCATTGGCCCACATCACCACACCTGCGAACCCGCTGACGTGAGAAGGGTCCGTTTCACAGTATTTATGGCATCCTTGACCAATGCGTCAAACTGACGCGCGCCATTCTCAAACTGGCGCCCTTCTTGTACGAGGACGGCGTCTGACTCGACGACATCTGTTAAATCTTCAAGAGGGTGGCCACCAACATGTTCAAATGTGGCAATGTGCAAGTCCTCGGCGGACCGCTTGCGTGTCGCCCAAGCGCCTGAGCCGTCCGGAGCCTCCCAATCGTTTGTTTACTTGCGCCTTAGGCGCCTCTCCTTTTTTACTCCCTCGGCAGGCTGCCTCGTATTAGAATTGTTTCAAATGTTTCGTTTCATGTTTCGTTGCCTTCGGACACCATCTTTCCCTTTGAGATGGTTGTCCGGCAGAGCCGGACTTGCCGAGCCTGCTCGACAGCCCCGTTTCATTGTTCCTCCCCCACGGCTATTGGGCATCAAGAGTCTCACACGAGAAAAGAGACGATTCATTTGTGTAATCGAGTTTCATTAAGCTGACCCGTCTATCCCATTTTCGTTCATTGTCCGGCGTTCGCAATCGCGATGCTGAGAGCCTCACTCAGTCCCACCGCCGTCTCGTCGTTAGGTTGGCTCCAGGCCAACAACATCAAACATTAAACATTTCCAGGACAACAGCCCTGGGCCTCGCAGAAGGCCATCTCATTTGCATCGCCGCTCCCTCAAAATAGCCAAACCTAAAATAACCTTTCCATTAATCACAGCCTGCTCTTTCCAGAACTGTTCTGGGTGCCCTGCTGTTTCGCATTGTTGGAGTTGGGGGCCGGCTTCAGCTTATCATTTGCAAAGAGCTTGGACACACTGTCGACGGCTGTGGTGGCCGCAGCAGAGGGGCCGGGTGCGGGTGCGCCGCCCCAAATCAGACGCTCCTGAACGGGGGACACATCGTAAATGAAGGGTTCAATCATCTTGCTGGTCTCCATGGTTCTGCGACGGAGTGTCAGTGTCGGTGTTGAGCGACATCGCCATGCGAGGCCGGCTTACTCGGTGTCGTTGCCAGTGGTTGACAAGAGGATGAAAAAACGCGACCTCGTTGGAGGCAATTGGGGGGTGAAGTATCAAGACGGAGAAGAATAGTCGGCGTCTTCTTAAATGTGATAGAATCGCCGTCGGGTCGGGGCAAAGACAATGAGGTATCGAGGCGAAAGGGGAGGAGAGTGTTTTGAAGTAATAATGTGATAATATGGTATTGAAAATTAGGGGACAGGAATCGCAGTCTGAATTACCTCCATGCTTGGGTAGAAATGAGAAAGAAAAGAACATTGTTGGGAAAGGGATCACTTATTAAATAGAGAGCCTGGGGGAGTTCGGCTGCAAAGGAGGCTCTACACCCTTTGACTTCATACACTCCTGCATTAAATTGAAGGTGGTGCGGAGGGGCCGGTAAGAGACGAATCCCAACCTGCTTGCCCCCTAGGCTTATTACAGGCGTTGTGTCGTAGGATCACACGTGTGTTGAGGCCGGCGTGTTTTGAACGCGCTCTGTGTGGCAACTGATGAAGCCTTCAGCCCGGTCACTCAGCCGTCTTTGAAGGGGTTTCGTGGTGTGCACGAGTGATGTTTTGATCTTGAGCCATTTAAAGGATACGAATTGCTGTGTAAGTGAAAGCATTCGAATCATTACCTTTTTTACTCCCAAGCACCAACTCTTCATCGCTGCGCATTCGACGATGGTGGTGATCTCCCTGTTTGACCTCCATTTCCGTGACAATCGCCCATCCCCACACTGATTGCAGTGTCTCAACCCCCCCAGTTGTGCACACCGCCAACGTGCCCTTACACGTGTACTCGACGTAAAGCGTGTCTGTCTGTTGCGCATACTCGCTGCATGACACATCTGTTGCCACACGATACCAATAGATGAATCTTTGTCAATTCTCATTAGCCAGCCGAGTTGCCCAATTCCGTACCAACCCTCCGCCGCTCCGTGCCCAGTATGTGAGGCGCCACACACAATGTATTCTCATCTTATCCCCGAAAAGTGTTAAAAAAAGATTCAAGAAGAACAATAAGATACAAGGAAGAGATCTAAGGCAATCATTCTACTGGGATGTCTTTATTAAGCATTTTTATCAGTTTTATATAAGCTTACTTACAAGAGTCGAGATGAATTTAGTCTTATTTACTGTTTTATTGTGTCGTTTGTTTCCCGACCCTTGTGGTTGCATCTTCGGGCACCGGATCTCGTCTCTCTTTCCCCGGTCATCAATCTCTTCACGTCAGCAGCGCTGACTGTTCATTGATTTAACATGAGGCTTTGTCACCGGGTCATACGGTAGATAGGCATCATTTGTAACATGATGCCTAAAACCGATGCGCTGGTGAGGGCTTCACCCAGACATGATATCCGCACACCAAAGAATTATTATCCTAATCGCCGAAGTCCGCGGGGTCGGAATTTTTGGAAAGAATTGCCGTGGCCGAGCCTATTGATGGGGTTGAAACCATCATGAACTGAGGGCCTGGAGGCCTGAGGGGTGATGACGTGTAAATAGACTGAAGGCCTCACAAGAGCGCATTCAACCCTATGAGGCCAGTGCAAATACCTAATGTACGAGTCAAAGAAAATGAGGTTTGCGCGAGAGCCAACATGAGCTGCTGGCCCTCGCGCGACAGACTCGATTGGTTGGTCACGCATTAAACAAGTAATTCAGCCTTCCTGGCTGTGCAGTGTCTGCCTGGTAATTACAGTACGAGGCCCTTCGGAGTTATGCATCGCAGCCCAGCCCGATCGGGACTTTGGGGTCTGCCCAGTTGAGGGCCACCACGCCTTTTCTCTCGCCACAGGCGGCTAAACCACACCTGTGTCGAACGAAGGGCATTCAACGAGTGACAGGCTGCGGTTGAGAAAAAGGTGATTCTTTCGGGAAACGGTTCTATTTCAGGATGTCTGCCTCCACAGCTGAACGGGAACGGTTCATTAATCAGCTGGAGCCTAGACAAGTTGGTTGGCTTTCGTAACAGGGCTGATATTGAGATTCGCCACCCGAGGCAAATTACCCCAGGTTCAGACAGTGTTGTATAAACGGGCGGCGGCGCTTTGCCACGCGGCCCTTGCATGGCTTAGTTGAGGCTTTCTGGTTTCCCTCCTGGTTAAGCAATTTATTATTTGACTTGACTGCTCTCACCTAGACATGTTTACTTCACAACTCACCCCACCTCACCCTCTCTTTCTCTCTCTTTCTTCGCAGCGCCTAGTGCTGCAACCTGTCAATCAATCATGAGTGACAACATGTACTTTCCCACCTTCGCAGGGGAAAGTCTAGACTTTTCTGGAACACCAGAGCCTGGACCATCCTACTTCCAGGAGAAGAGGCAGTACACCCTCGACCCGACAATCACCGCGCTAGATGCAGAGGGTGTTGCGTTTAATTCCCAGGAACCAGAGGTGCAGACGACCAACCAATCCTTCAGCTGCCCTTACAGGAAGCGCAATCCTTGGATGTTTAATGTCCGCGATCATCATATCTGCGCCACTCATTCGTTCCCCACCATCGCCCTCTTGAAGCAAGTCCACTTCTTGTATAACACCTCATTCGCTCCCTCAACTAACACAAAGTGTAGGCGTCACATCGTGTCCAAGCACCAATCAAAGGATTTTACCTATTCCTGCAACAACTGCGGTATTCCTTTTCGGGCAGATCTTGATCGACAGCTGCATCAGGAATCGGGGCTTTGCTTCAGGCACCGCACATGCTACTCTGATGAGCATGACAATGGCATCACTGAGGACATGCTTCGGAGGCTCCGCGACCGCGGGGCTAGAAATGGTGTTTCTGACTGGAGCACGCTTTGGATGACCATTTTCCCAGAAAGCGATCATATTCCCAGTCCCGGTAAGCTGCCCGAACAATTGCTTGCTCCAACTTGACGCAGCCATGCGACTTCAACCCGGTCTTTCACTAATACGGCCGACCGTCAGAGTTCGTCCCGGTTGTTGAGGCTCACGAGACTTGGTGCCACTTCTTCCAACGGCTTCGAGAACACAGCTGTTCCATGTCCGCAGAGCTCATGATGCAAGATGCCCGTGTGCATCTGCAGATGCTCATCAGTCAGGGACAAAGCTTTCTTGCTGCGCTTGGAAGCACTATACGTTGGATCGGTTGCTTTATCTCGAACGTTACACAGAGGTCGAGGATGGGGAGGCCGCACTGGTTGGATGAGGCACTGCGTTTCAGCATGAACACAGGGAATTGACTGTTTGTTTGGTGGGTGCCGCAGGGGTCCTGCGGAACCTGGAGATCTGTTGCACATCACACAGTAATAGCAGGAATCGAAGTAACATGCCGTCTTTTTCTTTCACACACGGCCGGGCCTCCGCGTGCATCTCCACTTTCACGGGCGGGTGCACCGCTCCGGCCCGTCGCCCGAACGTTCCACATTGCCTAATTTGGCAGTTTAAATGTATTAACAATGGCCTACAAAGCGTTGTATGAGATCGCCCTAGGCCAATAGCTCAGATACCCGATTATCTATCTATTAGATCATCAAGATACTGGATATCTAGCACATCGACTCGGCCATATTGTATCCCTCCAAGGCAAGCCATCGTGAGTAAATTCTGACTATTTGTTGTTCAGAAGGAAGTTGCTGTTCGCCATCATCTACACGAAGCGAAAATTTGGCATTTTATAAGAGCCAGGAATGAGCGACTGTCCATCGCAGCGGACGAGGGCAATTGCCCGCGATTACATAATGACCGTCACGTTACTTCATCTCGGGGCTAGCTCAGAACAAGAATGCCATGCGCGGGCACACGCTGGTTGAAGTAAGAGGCTCGACTATACCATTGGTTGCAGCAATGGGAATACCGAGAAGGGATTGGAAACTCAAGAGGTCAGACCGTCTGACAGGGCTTTCCGCAAAGTTCTCAGAAGATGACAGTCATCGAGGCAACCCACTGGCATGATTTCTCCGTGCGGCGGCCTCGTCACGGTTTGCCTGAGACTCTCTTCTCTCTTGAGATGTACGTCATATGTCCTGTCACAGGCTTGGTTCAGTAGCGTATCAACCAATCACGAGCTTGTGCAATACTGGGTACACCCCGCAACTCCCTCAGTTGGGCTCCTTGACAAGACGGGATGCCGGATAATCTGATTTGAACAATCATCAAATACATTATTTCAGTAACAGCCTTTGCTTCTTTGCTGGGCGACCTCGAGCAGCTGGACGTGAGCTAGTACTTGACCGTGTGTTGGCATTTCATTGGGTCTTGAAGCAAGTCTCGGCATCCGACGATCATGTATTTGATGAGAGAAAGTTGCTTGGGAGTATCTCGGTTTCTTGACTAGATACATATATGGACGCTTAATCAAGAATATGGAGCTTGGAATTGGTGCAAGATGAGGTGCAACAACAATTCACTTCTAGCAGCAACCTTTGAAAGATGCAAAGAATCAGAAATGTACGGCTGTACATCTTCAGGGACTCGACATCTATTACCAAACCATCCAGCTATGCAGGCATCCACGCCGTAAGTCTGCGCCCTTCGATAGAAGTGTTCAAAGGGAGGATTTGGGTGGGAAAAGGCAGCTGGCGGGCTTGTCCGTCCTTCTGGTGGGTCCGAGAGTGCATTTTCACTGAACGACTGAGGATGACTGAGGTCCGTCGGGACAAACATCAAGTCTTGGGAGACATGTAATAGCCCGTCATTGCCAGAATGGGATGTGCCGAGCCCGGTACAGCGCCTTGGGACTGTGCGCAACCTCTTGCTCCTGCATGTCCATCGCCGGACAAAAACATCAACCTGGTCCAATCACAGGGTTCCCACTGCGAGCTCCGTATTTTGCCCAGTGCAAAAAGCCACAAATGTGTAGTTAAGAGCCTACGGGGCACCAATCAAATAAGCCCTTGCCGCCGCCGCTCACCAGAGGAGGGGGGGTTCAGGGCGAGGGTTTTGCCATGGGACCCCTACCTATCCAGGGTGCGCTTGGGCTTGCACTAAGGTACCTTGCCTTATCCTAGGTCCCGTCCCGCCTCCCCTCTCCAATCCGCCTTCGTCTCATTACCCGACATCTTCCATTGAACACGATCCTAAGCACATCCCATCCATTTGCGACTCAAGCACGGAGTATAAAGGAACCAAAACTCCAACCCTACTGTTATCCTCGATGGCTCACTGCTATCTCCATCAAGTAGTCCTTTTTGTTTCTCATTTTCGCTACCTCCTCAGAGACATGCCCCTGCCTGAGCCTTGCACCATGTTTGACAGCGACTCTGACTGGGGCTCCCTGTTCCTAGATAACCTCCTGCAGCCTGCCCAAGACCTTCTGCACAACTCAACATCACCAAGCTCGCAAGGCACCAAGAGAAGACGTGATGTCCCTGAGGAGGGAGAGTCTTCGGTACATCTGGCGAGCGAAAGAAAGAGATCGAGAGTCGACATTTTTTTCAGCTGCCCCTACCGCCGTCGAAACCCTCGAGTGTTTAACGTCCGCGACTTTCCTACATGCTCCCACCACTCCTTTTCTAGCATCACTCTCGTCAAGTAAATGCTGCATTTCCATGGGCTTTCTGCGAGGTCGGTACCTGACTCCTGCTTAGACGCCATGTGACGTCGGCACACCAGGCCAAGGACTTCACTTTCCAGTGCGGAACGTGCAGTGCTTGGTTTCCTACGAAAAAGGCCTTGGGCAGCCACTCCAACCACCAGAGCTGCTCCAGTCTCCCCCTTCCCGTCGTTGATGACTACGACAAGGGCATCACAGAGGAAATGGAGAGCAAACTGCGGGATCGCCGGGGCAAAAACAAGGTGCTGGAATGGGAAGGCTTGTGGCGCACCATCTTCCCCACCAGCCAAGTCATCGTCACCCCTGGTAAGCTTCCCCAAGGCTCGTCGTGTTAGTGGGACTGATGGCTCGATTCAGACTTTGCTCCAGTCATTGAACATGACGAAGGTAGAGAGCGTTTCTACCAAGGGCTGTCGGAGCTGCAACCCAGCATGATCTTCGAGGTACAGGGCATTTTATTCAAGGCCCTTGAGATTCATCCAGTTGAAGTTGTGCGCGAGCTCGATGGCCTAGTCAAAGTGCTCTCTTCACCAGCCCAGAGGATGTTGAACTCGGAAAGTGAAGCCATCCCTGATGAGGAGTCGGTGACACTATCCTGGGAAACCACGCCCAATGCTTTGTGAAACACGTCCGAGGACATGGCTACAAGCCAATCCTTTAAGTGAACATGCCTCAGACTGTCAGAAGGAGCGGCAATTCGTCATACTAACCCTGGCTCCGGTGCAGCCCCCGGCGGCGGCCGGCGCATTTTACCCCTCCCCCACATTGACGCAAGCTTTGGAGCTTCCCCTCCAGCCAACCTGGAAGCTATCCACTGATAAGGGCCGCTGCTCATGTCGCCGCCCGCCGCCGGCCACCAACTGGAACTGTCTCAAATAAAAGCTTCTCCCCCTCTTTAAGGAGCTGACGTCGTGAACCTCCCCTCTTCACGATACTCGACTCTTCGACATCACCAGCAACCATGTCGCACACTCACGACGGATCTGCCCCGCACTCCCACTCGCACGAGGGCTTCTCGGCCGCCGAGCACGGCCACTCTCACGAGATCCTCGATGGACCTGGTAGCTACCTCGGTCGCGAGATGCCCATCACCGAAGGCCGCGACTGGTCTGATCGAGCCTTCACCATTGGCATTGGAGGGTGAGAGCAGTCTCCCATCATCCCATCGAGCAGAATGCTGACTCTCGGCAGCCCCGTCGGATCCGGCAAGACTGCCCTCATGCTCGCCCTCTGCCTCGCCCTCCGAAAGGAATACTCCCTCGCCGCCGTCACAAACGACATCTTCACCCGCGAAGACGCCGAATTCCTCACCCGACACCAGGCTCTCCCTCCCTCTCGCATCCGAGCCATCGAGACTGGTGGCTGCCCGCACGCCGCCGTCCGAGAGGACATTTCCCAGAACCTCGCCGCCCTGGAGGATCTGCACCGCGAGTTCGAGACGGATCTGCTTTTGATCGAGTCCGGTGGCGATAACCTCGCTGCCAACTATAGCCGTGAACTGGCGGATTTCATCATCTACGTTATTGACGTGAGTGGTGGTGACAAGATTCCCAGAAAGGGAGGACCTGGAATCACACAGAGCGACTTGTTGGTTGTGAACAAGACGGATCTGGCAGAGATTGTGGGTGCCGACTTGGGCGTCATGGAGCGGGACGCGAGAAAGATGCGGGAGGGAGGCCCTACGGTGTTTGCACAGGTCAAGAAGGACGTTGGCGTGGATCACATCATCAACTTGATCAAGAGTGCATGGAAGGCCAGCGGCGCAGAGGAGGAGAGGAGAAGCAAGGGAGGACCTAGGGCGACTGAGGGCCTGGAGGCGTTGACCAACGCATAAAAGCGCAAATCAAAAATTGATATTTCATCAGTGAGTTGCCTTGACGACGCGGCCCTGATTCTTCTTGTTCAACTTTGCAAACTGTCGCCCCTTTTGGTGGTCGTTGAGTAATCCGAGGCACAACGATGGCGATGACGACAATAATGGCAACACCTTCGACCCATTCAACCTTGGGCTCCGTCACAACATGTAAGTGAATACTCAAAGTTTGTCAAACAAAAGAAACCAAAAACGCCTGTATTTTCATCTAATGAGGTATACTGGGGTGGTCATGTCTAAGCCTATTCATCCATCATCATATCGCCATCAGCGTTGAGCGTGCTCGGGTCAATCTCCAACAACCGGCCCTCGACGGGCGCAGCGTTGCGCGGCCACACGCGCTTATACAGACTGACACCGATCGAGTCCTGCGGGTTGATTCGGCCGTCAAAAGTCGCCTTGAAGTAGCCGTGGGTGCCGAGCGGCTCCTTGATGAAGCCGCTGCGGCCGCGCTTGGTCCACAGGGGCATCGCCTTGAACCACTCGACGTCCTCGCGGTTGAAGAACATGTATCGGATGGTGACGATCTTCTTGTGGATGTGGTAAGGGTGGCCAGCGAGGATGATTCGCTTAGCGATGACGCGAGAGGTTGATGGTGGCAGGGCGGTTCCGGTGCCAACCAGCGACATGCCGATATGTTGGCCATTCTCGCTCTCAACCTCCTCAGCTGTAGTTCTCTTGAAGAACAGCACAGGGACCGCTCCCCATGTCAGAGGACCCATAAAGGTCGCAATAGCTGACTGGCCGGGGTGCAGGTACCGGCAGTACTTGTGAACATCGTTGGGTGTCTGCCCGGGCTGGGAGAATAGGGGCTTGACGACCATTCGGCGGGGTCCGCACTGGACGATGAGCTCCTCCTTGGCCTTGATGGACTTGGTAAAGTCGGAACTGAGGTTGAAGAGGTAGTTGACGGCCGTCTTCTTGTTCTCGTGGCGCAGCAGGGAGAACAGAGTCAGGGGTGACTTGGGGTTATAAGTCTTCTCAACAATAGGAGAGATGCCCTTGATGTAGACTTGGACACGGGTTCCGGGCTCAACTCCGCCGACAAGAGCCTCCCGTGTCGCCTGAGACCGCGAAGACTGGTAGTTGGGAACCTGGAGCAAACGCCTCCACTCCTCGGGCTCGTGGGCGCGGTCCTCATCCTCCTGCCACACACTGGTTCGCAGACTCTTGAGACCGCGGTATCGAGCCAGACGCTCTCGTGCCAGCACGTGAGGGTGTAACTCGATCTCGTCGGGGAACTCCTTGTCGTCCTCGACCTCATCTCGCTTTCGTGCTCGGAATTGCTCGAGCTGCTTGGCATCCTCCTCCTCATCGGGCTCAATCATCATCTCTGATTGGGGGTATTCTGAAGGGGCACCCTCAGTCGGGGGAGCGGGAGCACGACCCTCGAGACCATCCTCAGGGCGAGCCTCCTCCTCTCCAGCCTCGTCCTTCATCTCGAAATCCTCCATATCAGACTCGTCATCGGAGACATCCTCAAGATACCAGGCTGACTGGTAGTTGGATGTACCCTTGGGCACCTTCTTCTTAATCTTCTTCGCCTCGGCCTCCTCATCTGAGAAGTAGTGGTGGTCATCCAGCAAAACACCCTTCTTCTGTGCGGGCTCAGTCTCCATCGCGGCATCGTCATCAGCATCCATCATGACCTCCTCAGGGGCCAGATCAACCAGATCATCTCGGTCCTCAGAAGGCTCATCGAGAACCTTCTCGCCCTCTGTAGGCTCGATTGTGACCTCCTCTCCCTTCTTCTTGATGTGCTTTGGTAGGGGAGCAGCCACGATCTTTTCGATCTGGAAGGTTCCCCAGTCGCCAACCTGAACAAGGCGGTCGGCCTTGAGACCCTTGCCACGAACAACACCGGTGATAATAGTGGGGTCGGAGTCGGAATAAGCGAACTTGATATCTTCAGCCAGCATCCAACTTCTCTCCTCCCTCCACCGGACGCCCTTTGGTGTTGTGCTGCATAGTGATCGCATGAGGTTGGCGCATTCCTGTCGGTTCTCGAGGCTGTAGAGCTTCTCTTGCTCGGGGTGGAAGTGTGTGATGAAGGACTTGAGAGAGCCAAGGACGCCTTGTCGCTGCTTGGCGGGCTCAATTGCTTCGAGCCCTTGAACAAGGGTGAAGAGGGTTGACATGCCCTGGCTTTCGACACTACGCAGGATCAATTCACCAAGCTCGTCAACCTCGGTATTCGCCGACAGAACCACAACCACAAAATCGGCCACCCGCGCAGCATCCAGACAGGCAGTCAGATCTCGCTCGAGAGGAATGTACTGGAGTTTTTGCTTGAATCGGTCGACTGTGACTCGGAAGTTGCCATCCACAGCGCTGTCCTCGATATCGATGCTGCCATTCAGCTGCTGGATAGCGACCTTGGCATCTCCATCAGCGCACAGAGGAATAACCGCAACGTTTCTGGGCGCTCCATCTCGTCCAGCAAAAACCGAAGTTTCCTTGACGTGCTCCTTGTGCTTGTTCAAGCGGGCCTGCTTGGCCTGGTTGCGTCGGTCGAACTTGGACATGACTTGTTGATGGATAGTTTTTCGCTGGCCTTTTTCGTTGGGGACTCGACCTGTGCATGCATGTCAGATTTCATGGTCACCCGAATTTTTTGGCAAAAATCCATACCCTTGGCACGGTCTCTCAACTCATGCTTGGAAGCAGCCCTCGACTTGAACGGCTTGTGCGTGACCTTTGTCGTTGGCCGATGCGAGTGAGCCACAGCGACAGGCATCTTGCTGTCACTACCGGCTTTGAATCTGAACGGTAGAGAGGCCAGATTGGACAGACAAGAGGTTAAAAGTGGAAAAAAAGTGCCCGTCAAGGTCGTTGGCAAATCTCGATGGCAATATCTTCGATTATCGCAGGCGGTCATGGCGGGGTTGTGGTTATCTGGAAATTTTTGTGCGCTATCGATAACGAAAGCGGGTCGAGCCTCAGCCAATGGAATTATAGCGATAACAATCGACTCTTGGCGTCCTGGAAATTTTGTTTTATGCCAATCCTTCCCGCCTCTTGAAGCAGCCTTTCAACCCAGCCAGCGAATCGACGAGACGAAACGATGGAGGTCGACACGATTGACGAGCCCCGGACAAAGGTGCAGGAGAATGGGGCGCTTGTCGTCAAGAGCGCTCGCACAGAGCTCGTCCCTCACCATGAGCGGGAGAAGGCTCGTCGGCACCGCGAAGCCCAAAAGGCCTACGGTCGAGGAAAGAAGATCAACACAAGGGGTATCAAGGACAAGAAGCTCCGCAACAACATGAAGCGCCTCGAAAACAAGTACCAGGATGCCGCGATCAGGGCCAAGGATGCCGAGATCCTGCTCGAGAACACGGCCGGCTTCCTGGAGGCTGAGGACGAGCTCGAACGGACGTACAAGGTGCGCCAGGACGACATCACCAAGGAGGTGGCGGTGGAGACGGCGCAGAAGCGGTTCGAGCTCAAGCTTGATGATCTGGGCCCCTACTGCTTCGACTATTCGAGGAACGGTCGGGATCTGCTGCTTGGAGGCCGCAAGGGTCATGTCGCGACTATGGACTGGCGCGAGGGCAAGCTGGGCTGCGAGATTCAGCTGGGCGAGACGGTGCGCGACGTCAAGTGGCTGCACAACAACCAATACTTTGCCGTGGCGCAGAAGAAATATGTCTACATCTACGACTGCAATGGCGTCGAGCTGCACAGCTTGAGGAAACACCAGGAAGTGAGCCACATGGAGTTTCTGCCGTACCACTTCCTCCTGGCGACAATTGTAAGTCTTGAGCGAACTGATCTGTCGCATGTGTCACTAACAAATCTCAGGGATCTACAGGCGTTCTTAAATATCAAGACACCTCGACTGGTCAATTAGTCGCCGAAATCCCGACCAAGCTAGGACAACCGACCTCTCTTGGACAGAACCCCTGGAACGCTATCCTACATGTCGGTCACCAGAACGGAACCGTCACATTATGGTCGCCCAACTCTCAAGACCCTCTCGTCAAGCTTTTGGCCCACCGAGGACCTGTACGGGATCTAGCGATGGACCGTGAGGGCCGGTATATGGTGTCAACCGGCCAGGATCAAAAGATGGCGGTCTGGGACGTTAGAATGTTCCGCGAGGTCAACAGCTACTTTACCCGGCAACCTGCAACATCAGTTTCCATCTCAGATACTGGTCTGACAGCCGTTGGCTGGGGCACCCAAACTACCATCTGGAAGGGCCTCTTCGACAAGAACAAGCCCGTGCAAGAAAAGGTCCAGAGCCCTTATATGGCCTGGGGTGGTGAGGGCAAGCGCATTGAGCGCGTGCGCTGGTGCCCCTTTGAAGATGTCCTCGGCATCGGCCACGACTCAGGTTTCTCGTCCATTATCGTCCCTGGTGCTGGTGAGGCCAACTTCGATGCCTTCGAGGTGAACCCCTTCGAGACAGCCAAGCAACGGCAGGAGTCCGAAGTCAAGGGCTTGCTCAACAAGCTTTCACCCGACATGATTGCCCTAGACCCCAACTTTATCGGCAACCTGGACTTGCGATCCGAGAAGCAGCGACGCGCCGAGAGAGACCTCGACGCTCCCGCTGTGGATGTGGCCGAGGAGATCCGCAAGAGGGCGAGAGGCAAGAATGGCGCCCTCAAGAAGTATCTGCGCAAGCAACGCAAGAAGAACATTATCGACGAGAAGAGGCTGCATGTCGACGAGATCTGGAAGGAGCAGCAGGCGCAAAAAGACAAGAAGCAAAAGGAGGTCGAGGCGGATCTGGGCCCGGCGCTGTCGAGGTTTGCGAGAAAGGAGTAGCAGCAGGCTTGCTTGTACTAAAAATGCGAATAATACCCCGAGCTCAAGTCACGGTCGTCTGGCGATGCGAGGATGTAATTTGGTGTGCCAAAAACTCCGTTTTGAAGGTCTATATGTTCATGAAAACGTTTATATGAACCCAGTCCAGTTCCCGTGCTCTATACTTTTCATCCGTGATCTCATATGATACAACCCCCCACCGTAGACTTTTCCCGTGCCCCAATCACAGCAACTTGAGTCCTCCAGTGACCTGGTCGACGACACTTCTCGGGGCAGGTCCAACACCCAGCACCGTCATGCTCCCAGCCTCGATCTGTGTTCGTCCGGCGTCCTGGATCACCTCGGCCGTGAGTCCCAGGGAGCGCGCCTTGCGCCGGAGCTCGAGCATCTCCTCCTGGCTCTTAACCTGCACGGCGATCTTGGCCTGGCCGAGACGCTCCCAGCGGGCGAGGATCTTGCGCTGGGGAGAGTTGGCGGGGGCGCGGAGGAGGGTCTTGTAGCATGCGAGGGTAGCGTGGGAGCACTGCGCGGCGATTTTGCCTAAGAAAGTCAGGGCGAGGTCTGTCAATAATTCGAGAGGTAACACATACCCTTGGTCATGCCCAGGTCGGTTCGGACCACAAGAACCAGCTTGCACTCCTCGCCGTTATCCTGAACAACCGGCTCCTCCTTCTTCTCAGCCTTCTTCTCCTCCGCGACCTTCAATCCCTGTCTGCGATCGGCGTCGGGGCCATTAGCCCAGTTCGGCGCATGATCCAGCAGCGAATCATCCTCGTCGATATCGCTCTCCTCGCTCTCTTCGGGATCGTGGAGGGCTCGTCGGCGCTCCTCGACGAGGTCGGGGGAGATGAGGTATCCGCGGATGGTCCAGACGCCAAAGGCGTAGCCGGTGAGGAGGGCGGTGAACGCCGTGGAGAGGATGATTCCTGTCTGCTGGCCGCCTGTGTCTGCCATGGTGTGTCGATTTGGGGTTGCTGTGGTTGGGTTTTTGGAGGGTGTGGTTTTGGATGGTTGGTGATGGAGCTAGGTTGGTGTTGGTCATATCACGTGGGGCAGCGATGTGTTTCAAGGTGCAACATGTCATCATGGGTGCTTTGTTGGATAAATATATTGAATAAAATTTGTGATTCGGAATCATGAGCTTGCCTGGTCCGCTTTTACTTCTATTGCTCAAGCTGCTACCAGTTATTATTTTTCTACGGTTCACGTTGCCGCTACCCAATGGCTTCTCAAAGCAGGAGTGTGTATGTACCCACGGCTCATGAGCAGTCCTGGGCACAGAGAAAAGAGTCTTGGGAACACAAGGAACGTCCAAGCGTTTTCTTGAGATAAGATGGCGTAAAATCTCCGGGCGTTCCGGTCTAAAGTGTCGTCCATGGCTGGTGATTCCATTGGCCTTATCTTCGTCTCCATTGGTTTAGCACGTACATCGACGCGAGGTAACTCAATCAGTCATGATCCGTATACCTTCAATGCGGCCGTTTCCATATTCAAATATAAAACCTATTATGAATCGATAACTAGGAATCCATCCCCGGGGTTCTCCCCAACGCCGACAAACCGTATTTCGAGAATCTCTCGGCCTTTCACACCACGATAACACCTCGCTGAATGTATGCCGTCTCCTCGACCAGCGGGAAGCATCCAAGCATCTTTGAAAACTCATTCAGACACGCACTTCGAGCATCCATGTGTCCCGTCTTCCTGCTGATACCCTCCCTCGGCACATAGTTGACGTACTTCTCATTACCACTGACAAGCAGCGGTCCCTCGCCTGTCAGCATAGAGTGGACGTAGTTGAGAGCAATGTCTTCGCAGTTGAATCCCTCATCCACGTAGTCCCTGATCTGGTTCATGGCAGTGTCGTTAGAGGCGTAGTAGTCGAGGAACGACAGGTGCGAAAAGGCTAGCCCGGAGAGAACCATCGAGTATCCGTCCTCGCCCTTCCGGTCGTTGCAGAATGTGTACTCGCTGTTGCCATACAAATCAACGGGAGAACATCGTGCAAGGGCTCCAGTCAGTCGGTTCCGACCAAATTTGCGCCACGTCTGAAAGACAAACTCGAGATCGCCAGGTCGGTAGTAGACGTCGTCATCCGAGAGGAGGATCGCCTGCGTTTTGTAGTCGGGATCAGGCCAGAGCTTCTCGTTGAGGCTGTTCTTCTTTGACTTTCGGTACCGCACTGGCACGCCGTGCTTGGAGACATAGTCCTCTGGTGGTTCAGCCTCAAGGTCATTCCAAACGACGACTATTTCTTGAAGAGATGGGATCTTGTCGGTCAAGAGGGCTTTCAGTGTATTCTCAAGCTCCTTAGGTCGACGGTAAGTCTGCATAGCAATGCTAAAATCGAACCGACGTTAGTTTGTCAGTCGTAGTAAATGCGTAGGCAACGTACGTGAACTTGTCATCTAGCAGATGCTCATGCTTCTTCCTTGACTTGTCCCAAATCTCTCGTGTGCCCGTGTAGTTTATACTCGAGCATGTGGGAAACTTGGTCATCTTGCTGATGACTTTAGGAATAAGAGCGGTCGCATTTGTAAGTCGAATGGTGACGATGATGAATGCGACAGTGAGGATAAAGGTCGTCGTGAGAGTGGCCGCCCGTTGAAAGGCACGAGACTTGACGAGAAGGGGGACATTCGTTCTGAGCCATTGCGTCCTCTTGTCGATCTCGGCTCTCAAGGGTCTCGTGTTGAGTTCCACTTTGTAGGTGAAATTTCTCCAGGACTCTTCGATCTTGTATCCCAACGGCTTGACGGACTCCATCTTGGTTTCTTGCGGCTTCAACATGCTCGGAGTTGAAGCCTGGAAGAAGGGGGTTAAGGAACCACAAATAAGGTGTGCACCTTCCAAACTCCACCGCGTGGGATGCCCGTTGAATAAACTCCAGCCACTTGACTAGAATTGGCAGGTACGTTCTCGGTGCTTGCCCCGATTTGTTGTATTCAAGAGCCAACAAGAGAGGTGGAAGACGCAAGAACTGGTGGTGTTGGGTGCTGGCACGAGATACAGATAGTAAAGCAAGACTTTCACAT
This sequence comes from Fusarium keratoplasticum, assembly GCF_025433545.1. Taxonomy (NCBI): domain Eukaryota; kingdom Fungi; phylum Ascomycota; class Sordariomycetes; order Hypocreales; family Nectriaceae; genus Fusarium; species Fusarium keratoplasticum. The sequence goes on from NC_070536.1 coordinate 2,667,238, forward strand.
ATAACTGATATATGCCCGACAATCATGACCTTCCCCTGCAAACCCTTCCCCCTGAAAACGCGTCCCTGCTTCATGATCCCCAGACCACCTTCTCGTTGCTTCTTCTCAGACTGGGGACCCATGGGAAGATCATCAGGGGGGGTGATGCAATGTGGCGTGGATACACGTTGTCAGTTTCTTGGCCTTCGCCGAGCCCTGCCCGGCAGATGGATATGCGAGTTGATCCTGTTGCGGTTGGTTCGTCTTGCTTTTTCAGTTGGCTTACCCCGTAGGCCGGGAAGGATTTAACTCTACTAACGTGGCGGGAGATGGTCAAAAAGAGGTATTTTTTTTTAAGCAACATGCAAGTTTATTGCTGTACTTAAAACTGTTAATGGAAGATGTATACGTGGATCAAACAATCCCTAATCAATTCCTCAAACTTCGATGACGTTGCCATCCCCTGTTTTGTTACCACTATCAGGCATATTCTCCATGGACCTGGGCGGGATTGGTCCAGGGGTGTTTCAACACCGAGATCGAGCTTGATCATGCTTAAGACGGCGTCGACGTTGAGCTTCAGAGAAGGCCGTTGACCCTTTTAATACAATGGGATGATTTTTTTTTTTTTTTTTTTGCAGACTGTCAACTTGGGCAATATTTCTCCCTCCAACCTGTGCTATATATAACACCATGAAAATGTCAAGAAAGGCGACACGCGTCAAGTTCCCGGTTTCAGCGGCCAAGCTACCGGATCTAGCGCACGCCATCGTGCATGTGTGGGGTTTTCTCGCAGATCCCATACACCACCAAGTGAGATCTCAAAAGTCACTCACGAACCAAACAACAGCATCGACAATACACAACTCGTAACCATCGACACAGATCTCATCATGACAGGGGACAGGGCCCTCATCGTCGCCATCTCCGGGTGCTCATCTAGCGGCAAGACGACCCTCGCTCGGTTGCTGCGCGACATCTTCCCCAACACGTTTATCCTGCATGAGGATGACTTTTACAGACCTGAGGCTGAGTACGACAATCCTATTCGTCGGGGAACTAACATGTAGCTGACCTTGGATTGTAGACTGCCTATGAGAGATGGCCTACTAGACTGGGATTGCCCAGAGGCCATCGATATCCCTGGCATGGCTGATTCCTTGGCTCATATCCGTCAGCATGCCTCGTTCCCTGTAAGCCTCCTCTCTTTCAACTGCGAAGTTCTGAGACCAACTTTCCCTTCAAAGTCAACCCTCGAATCCAAAGAGGATCAGAATTCTGTGGGCAAGTGCCCCGTCTCAGAGTCCACAATCACCACCCAGCGAGCCAAAGTCGAAGCAGCCCTCGGCCCAGACCATCCCCTCCACTCAAACCTCCGGCTGTGTCTATTAGACGGATTTTTACTCTTCTCGCCTTCAATGGCCGCGATAAAGCCAAACCTAGATATCAAACTGTTCCTGAGGACCACTTACGCAAAGGCCAAGGCGAGGAGAGAAGCGAGAGACGGATACGTCACGTTGGAGGGCTTCTGGGCTGATCCGCCTGGCTATGTGGACAAGATTGTCTGGCCAAACTATGTGGAGCAGCATGCTTGGATGTTTCAGGGTGGTGATGTAGAGGGTGAGTTCAAGATGGATGTGCTGGAGAAGGAGAGGATCAAGGTGCAGGACAAGGTTGGTGTTGATGGCGATATTGAAAAGACGTTTGAGTGGACTGTTGATACTATCTTGGATGGGCTAAAAAGGCAGATCTAATCGATGCCTCAAAGTTTTGGATAAACCAGTTCTGCTAAAGACGGGAGTGCACTGCATCCGATACGAGTGCTCACCTACTACCCTGTGCATCCCCAACTTCATCAACCAAGTCATCTACTCCAGATCCATTGGTTCCGCCCCAGTTTCCGCAGCCCTCTTCTCCTCATTCAGAAACTTCACGGCCTTTTCAGCAGCCCTGGTCATGATCTCGTCCTTGTTCAACCCCCCTCTCACGTCCGCCACCAGCCGGCCCCCGACCTTGAGCTGGCACACATACTCGGGTTCCACTCCATCGAGCAACCTGTAGTAATATTCGACCTTCTCGTCCACAGCCAAAGCGCTGAGCTCCTCCTTGGGGTGCTTGATATGCACCTTGTCACGGATGATGCGTTCCAGGTAAGGCAGGATGCCGAATCGACGGAGGACACCTTCGCAGACCTCAGTAGAGCCCGAGTCAACCCAAACCGCACCGATGAGTGCTTCAAAAAGATCCGAGTAGAACTTCTTGGGATGGAAGCGAGCTAGCAGCGTCCACGGATAGTGCGTGCCGTTCTCAATGGCATCGACGATTTCCCTTCGCAGCGTCTCGAAACGTTCGACGGTTCTGACCTGCTCGTTACTGATTGCCGGCGAGGTGTAGCGCATAAACTGCCACAGAGCCAAGGTCTTGACGGTGTCTTCCGTGACTCCATCGGCATTGACATTGGTCTCTACCCGGCGCATTCGATGTTCCAAATTGACGAAAGCAAGAAACTCTCCGTTAACCATTGCCGTCTTGATGAGGTGGAGGTCTGAATGATGGAGCGGCGGTTTGACGTTGAACACCTTAGTGACGATGATGTAGTCGAGTACCGCGTCGCCCAGGAACTCGAGTTGCTCATAGGATCGCTGGTTAGTATCTCCCGCATACGATCCATGAGTTACCGCCTCAATCAGCAGCGACTTCTTGCGGAAAGAGTATCCAATCAACTCCTCAAGAGGTTCAAGGGTAGACGGAAGAGGTACACCATCTAGAGCGGAGCTGAAGAGAATATCCCGGCCTCTCCCAGCTTCATGCCAGTGACACTTATCGCTCAAAAAGACTGAAATGCACTTCAGGGCTTTGTCCATGCCTCCGTCCTGGAAGGAGGCCCCAATAAGTGCCTCTACCACGTCGGCAAGATTCTTGTGTCCTGTGATACGATCAAGAGGCTTGACGCTCTCTTCTGGAAGAAAGTTGTCAAGGTAAAGAGGCTTCCACTTTTCAGGCTTCCGCTCTTCACCGCTGTATGATCTTCCGGTGAATGCCTTGGAGAGGATGAATTTGGAAAGGCCGCTTTCCAGGCAAGCACGATGAAGTCGTGCGTTGGAAACCAACCTGTCCTTGAAGTGCACGAGCAGGCCTTCGGGCCAGAAAGGGTCTATGATCAAGTCAGCGGGGGTCATGGGTGGTACTATGGAAGGACTTACGCTCTGCATAGGCCTGGATGACTGTGCAGTATTTAAGAATCGAGTCTCCCAAAAACTCGAGCCGCTCATAATCCACAGGTTCATGCGCATTTCGGGAGCTGATCGCCTCGAGCACCAACTGTAAGTCATTGATACTCACGGGCTGCAGCAAGGTAGTTGATAGCTCTGAAGCAACGAGTTGAACCTCAATCTCGTGGATGATCGAGGGTATCAGCATTCCAACCTTGACAACTCTCTTCGGGACCATATCGACTGTCGTCCATGAGATGGGAAGTACCCGGCCATATGGCTTGGTGTTGACTTTCTGCTCCCGGTTAGGATTGTTGGGAGGATGAAGCAAGTCTGCTCGTCGCGTCCACTTCTCAATGACGAGGTAGGGTTCATCCTGCGGCGCCAGTTCATACTCGTAGAACGGGTGCTGCACCTCCTCTGGGGAAGGTTTCGATGGGATCGCCTTGATGTAGTGGAAGGGGCATCTTGAGTGATCTCGAACGAGAGCTAGGCCGTTGGCCGCCTTGTCCTCGTTCCCCAGGAAAGGCATACCTCCGATGTGCTCCCTTGAGATGCCTCTTTCCTCGTAGATGACCTTGATTACATGCTCGCGGTCTTCCACCAACCACCGGTGTCCAAAATGAAGCGCGAGGAGTGTTGAGGTGTGGTCAGGTAGACTGGAGTTCTCGTCGTGAGAAATCTTCTGGGTCGAGACATGTTTGACGGTCCACCGATAGTCGGCATCAAGATACAGTCCAATACTCCGGAGCTGTGGTAGCTCAGCAGGGAGAGCAACGTCGAAATGGACGGGATAGTCAAGCTCCTCGTCCCAGAACTCAAAGCCGTACAGCCACTTGTCCTCGGTCTTCTTCCAGTTCTGTGCCACTTGGATCCAAGGGTTGAATAGGGGCTCTGGCTGCAGACCCGATTTTTCTTCCTTATCCACGGGGTTCTCGTTGATGGGTAACAAGTTCTCGCCGACGAGTCCTTCCTCAATCAAGACCACATAGGCTCTGAACGCGGCATCTTTCATGGCGTTCTTCTCCGATTTCCACGAGGAGGAACTCCTGAACTTGCGCTGATTGGCTGGTAAGCCTGATGGCAACGTGAGTACAGCCCGTAGCATGTACTCACCAAGTTCGTTCTGCTCCTTGTGGAAGATGTACTCTGGTCGCCGGTCGACATAGTCTGCCTTGAACATAACCTGACAGAAGTGTTCCAAATGCTGTCTGGCATTGTCAAGATCCAGTCGTGCGCCAGAAGATTTGATGATGTAGTAGATCGAGTCTGTCTGTTCAGACCTTGCCAGTTCGTCCAGTCGCTCAAGTTCTCTCTGGTCGTCTTGATACCGTCTCTTCATGCTCTCTTCCAGTTCTTCCCAAGTGCGCGAGCTCGTTAGGGAGCTTTCCATGGCAATCATCTTTGACTCTTGCATGCGAGCTCTGCCACGCCGCTGGATGAAGGACTTGAGCGTGGTTGTTTCATCGAAGCACACCACCAGGTTGCAGGCGGGTACATCTATACCCTCCTCCAGAACGTTAGTGGCCACAAGGAGGTTGACCACACCGGATCGGAAGTCTTCGAGGATCTGGGTACTGGCGCCGTTGTTGAACTCGTACATGTTCTGGGTACGACTCCTAGAACTCGAGGTACCAACCATTGCACCCACGCGGTACCGGGCCTGGACGGACGGGGAGCTGTTCAGGAGGTCGCATAGCACATTGGCCGTGGTTCTCTCTTTGACGAAGATGATGCCCACGACGTCTTCCCCGGCTGCCAAGAGTTCATGGATCAGCTTTGCAGCCTTGTGCGAGAGATCTGCCGACGTCGGTGGTTCATTTCCGAGAGAACTGATAGGAACCTCTCGCAGGTATCCCGCAAGGTACGTCCTATTCTCGTTGGACCAGGTATCGTCAGGTGCGTCGACTCGAGAGAGAAAGTCGGCGATCAATCTCGAGATGTATCGATCAGCAGCCCAGCTTCCAAGCTCTTCGAGAATGTCCCTACTCCTATTCCAAAGGCATTTCATCTGGTTCTGTGAGAACGTGTCATTCCTCATAATGGCATCTCGGAGTCTCTTCAGATTCTCCTCATTCCTGCAGCGGCTAAACCTGAGGACGTCGGGATCCGTTGCAATGTCCATCTTCTGGTAGGCAGTCTGCAGTGCCCGCATCAGGTTCGTCAATTCGGAACGTCTCTTAAATTCGTATACCGAGCGAACCAGATGCGGCCTGTTTACACATTGGAGCAGCTCTTCCCGGTGTACTGTCGGCGTCGTGCAGACGGCATCCATTGTGTTCTCGAGTGCCTCGATGCTGGCAAGATCTGATGATATGACAGGACTGGCAGTCAGCCCCAGGATAGCAGGCACGGGTAGCCCGGCGCTCTTGTCTTCGTGATAGAAGTTCAGCATGATCTTTCGTCCGGCGCTTCTCTTGACGCAGTTGTGAACTAAGCACCTTCGTTAGCAGAGACATGGGAGACGGGATTATAAGTTGCTTGCCTTCATCAAACACGATAAGCGCAAGCATCCCCATCTTAACGAAGCCGTGAGTAAGTGCATCGTGAAGAATCTCAAAGGTAGACACAATGATCCGAGTGCCGCCGAGAATCTTGGGCCAAACTTCTGGTGACCAGGCGTCGATGTTGAGTTGCCCGGTCAGTATCTTCATAGACACGGACGGATTTTGTTTCTGGATGACTTTGAATTGTTGCTCGCAGAGACTAACGGTTTTTCCGAGGAACCAGATGATCTAGGTCTTGTTCATGGAGTGTTCATTGGGGATTTCGTGGAATACACACCTTGTCTGGCGAGCATTTCTCCAGTTCAGCTTGGATTCGAAGAACGGCTCTGAAAAGAGTCAATAACCAAGTCCTGAGAACATCTAGAGGAAGCCTTACACTTGGGTTTTCCCGCTGCCAGTGTCCATCTGCACAGTGTCAGCCAAATGGTGAAAAGTATAGGAGACAAAGAACTGACAGCCACAATGACATTCCGCTCCAGACTTTGTTCCAACATCTCTCTCTGGTAAGCTCTCGGGTTGATGATTTCTGGTGCGGGTGACTCTTCCTTGTCTTCAAGGATCTCATCTCCACTGGCTTTTGTAATGTCGTCCGCCGGGATGACAGAAACCTTCTCTACAATCTCTGGGGCAGACGTGGCAGCTTCTTCAACAGGTAGCTTCTCAACTGATGAAGTGTCAGAGCTCCCACTCTCGGGGGACGGTGACCTCGGAGTCGCCATGATTGTATTCCTCTGAGAAATGACAGAGAGTCGTATTTGGGTGCCCCTTGTGGCTCTCGTACGCGAGGTCAAGATACCTCGACGGGATTGGGCACCCGCGCGACGATAGGATGAAAGCGTCGGACGGTGCAAGACAGGAAGGGGCAAAAGAAGCGGTGCAAGGGTTCTCAACCAAGGAGCCGGTGGTCCGAAATTCAAGCATGTGAGGGAGCGATGTTGTGAGCGCCTATTCATGGGCGAATATCACTGTAGGTCGAATTGGAGGAGGCCCACCAGTCATTGGACAAAGAAAGGGCTGGGCCGGCGAGGCGTATGCGCACGGAGGAGAACGCGGGAGGCCGCTTTATGGTGTTGGTTGAGAAATAGGTCTGTGGGAGGCCGACCAACTCTCAGGGGGGGCCATGATTCACTGTAAATGTGAGATGCAGCTGTATTGGAGTGGATATGAGGCAGGTGGTGAGGTTGAGTCCACAGTCTCCTCCCGATCCTGCACTGTACACCAGTGGTCGCAATTGAGGATTCTACGAGGATACCTAGCTCATCGATTGTTTTCCCCTACTAACTCACATGATTCTTTTAAATCACAAGTTAGTGTTCAAATGGTATTTCTCGTCAAGCATCTGATCGCCCTAAAAGAGTCAATGGTGCTCAGATAGGAATGAAGAGTTGATCTTGAATCTGCACTGTACTGAGCGCTGGTGCCTCTTGCCGTATTAGAGGTGTTGGAAATAGTGCTCATCATCACAACTCTCACCACCACAATTCAGAGCACCTGTGGTAACACATTGTTCTCCTCCAATATACACACTCTCTATTTTATGTAAATAAAACCCTATACCAAGACAAAAAGTCTCATTTTACTTAATTGGGAGTAACAAGAAATACACCGAGAAACCGTTCCATAAATAGGGTAGGCATCGTTCCACACCCCTCACACCCTAGACACAACCATACCACGGAAAGGTTTCAACAACCCCAGTTTCCACAAAGCTCCAAGGCGCACACGAAATATTCAAAGGAACCAAATCCAAGCATCTATGGAGCTACCGGTGCGTAACGCTCAGGCAGACGATGCCATGGGGTTGTACGCAACCGGCTTCAACGCCTGGAACCAGCTCACCTTCGACCCATCCGCAGTCAAGGATGAGCCGGACGACATCTTCTCCTTCACAAAGATCCTAGGGACACAAAAATTAAACAGAGTAGTATCCCAGATGTGCTACACAGCAGGTATATTCTCCACCCCATGATCACTGTCAGCTCTTAGTTAACGCAACCGAGTGCAACGCGAGGGCACATGGTCATTAGCTGGCTTATCCCCAGGCACATTGGTCTCTGGAAAGGCTGACCAAAGGTACCTGTTCGATCATCCGAGTGCAATCTCTGCAGATGGAAGGGTTCTCCCGGTGGAGGGCCTCGGAAGGCCGTCCCAGGCTATCGTGGAATATCCGGCATTGGCTGCGTGGAGAACCAACAGAAGCACACACTCCTGGCCCAGTGAGTCTGACGTCCGTCAAATAGCTGCCTATGATGGGGGATTCGTCATTCTACATGAGGATACCTCTGTCTCAACGATGGGAGATCCACGCTTTGGGGACTGTCTAGGTCGTGAAGTAGATGAGTCCAGGTACATACACACAAACATCTTACGTGGCTCATGGCTGACCTTCATAGTCCTGCAGATGTACCCGGCCTCGTTTCAGACCTCAGTGACATTAGTGAGCCTATCAAGAAGGTTGCGGCTGGAGGATACACCCTGGCTGCGTTGACGGAGGGTGGTGGGCTGTACCTCTGGGGTATGCAATCACCTGGGTCACAAAGCCGGCACCAGGCTTTTACTGATCTCAGTGGAATACCCAACTATGTAGAGGTCGACGGAGAGAAAGATGTGCAGGATATTGCACTTGGAGAGTCTCACGCCATTGCTCTGACAACCGACGGTTGCGTTTATGTCGTGGGTGACAACACAAACGGCCAGCTTGGCCTGGGAAGCGACTCCAAAAGCCCAGTCGAATCGTGGGTAAAGGTGCCTTTCATCACTCCCCCAGGCTGGGACATTGTCGGAGTCGAAGCAGGCCCTAGATCATCATTCATAGTCACAGCAAAGGCAAAGCCAAAATAGATGTCAAAGCTCATAGGAGCCGCCTTTCTACCGGAACCAGCTCTATTGAGCCCAATAACCCTCTCTATTGTACAAGGCTTCTCCTAGTAATCGTCCGCGTAGAAGTGATCATAGACTCGTCAGGTAATCCTCAATCTCTTGAGGAGTCAGCTTTCTGAAACGGGGTCCGACAGCCCCCTCGACGCCCTCAAGGCCCAGAAGGTGCTCCGCGGGGGCACCAACAATACCTGCGTCATGTTAGAACGAGACCTCAAGTCGGGAACCAAAGCGTCTTACCAATCTCAATGGTGTCTCCGTTCATCTCTCCCTCAATGTTGTCCTTCAGGGTCAGGAGCGCAATGTGGATGGCATCCTCAAGCTCGAGCTCCTCCGAGTATCGCTTCTCCAGGAATGTCTTTGCCTTGGTCGCGCTCTTGCCGATGGCCGTGGCCTTCCAGGGATAGTAACTGCCCGAGGGGTCGACCTGGTAAAGCATGGGGCCGCCCTTGTGGATGCCGCCAGTCTTCTTGTTGACCTTCTTCTCACCACTCTCAGCCTCGGCAGCCTCCTCCTCCTCAGGCTCGATGCCCTCATCCCAACCGGCGACCAACAGGCTCACACCGTAAGGTCGAACACCAGCGGACTGGGTGGCCTCCTGCATAACTCGCGCAACATCCTGCACCAATATCCGAGTGGGGGGGTACTCGTTGTAGATGCGCTTGTAACCGGTGTGCGAGACCTTGCGTGCGCGGTCCACCAATACTCGATAGTCGGGGCCCATGCCAGAGTATACCATGCCGATGTTGGGGGTAATGTTGCTGATCTTGGCGAGGGAGCTCTGGTCGGCGAGGGGGGAGGAGGACTTCTTCTCGGTGGCGAGGACGATACCGTTGGTGGCTTGTCAAGGTCAATAGCAGTTCATTGAGGTAAAGAGAGATGCGAACCTTTGATACCAAGGGCAGTGATACCCTGGTTTACGGCGTTGAGGGCATACTCTGAAGTGGGATGTCAGTTACGGTCATTGCAGGGGCTACAGCTTTAGCATCCGGATGCTAAATGCCAAGTAATCCATACCGATCTGCACCAGCTTTCCGCTGCGACTCTGTCAGTGATGATGCTCAATAGCAACAGCAGTGTCGTCACCACAAGACATACCTGGGGGAGAAGGTTGTAAGGGAGAAGGAGTATCGGTCCGCCATCGCTCAAGATGCTGCTCTTCTACAATCGGGTGTGATGTTCTGGTTCCGCCGTCGGTTGAGTAGGAATTCGTGGGAATGGCAGGGAGATATCAAGCAAGCAAGGCTGCAACTGGAGCTTTGGTGTTTGGCCAAGCAGCTGTCGCCTCTAGGCACGGCCCAGCTGCGCGTCGAGCTCACCCGGAGCTGTGGTCGGAGAAATGGATTATCCGCACTCCGGACAAGGAAGCTCCTTCCGACTCCACTCACACAACCACCCTCGTCAAATTGGTCCCGTCGTTTTTGCACAGCCAGCTTTCAATGCTTGCTCGCTCGCTCGGCAGGTTCGGTTGCTTTCTTGGACCTTCTGCTGCGGAAAGCTGAGCTGGCCTTTTCACATCTTCCGTGATGATCTTGGCCTGGTGCTTCCCCCGCTCTCTTGCTGGCTTTGTACGATATTAGTCCAAGCTTTTGCAGAAACATGTAGGTTGCGCCTCGTACGCCTTAGGTACGGCCGATGATCACTCAGCAAATTCCTTTGTTCTCCACGGTCACTACTTAACCCCCTTTCCTGTCTTCATCTTTACCTCCGCAGGTCTACATCAATCAACATGGATGCACGTCCGACATGGAACTGGTCCTCTGTAGGGGACACCTCTGCTCAGCAACATCCGGCGGAACCTCACCCGGCAGAACCTGAAGCACGGCGGCCAGACACGACACCACGCCCCGAGCCCCGAGCCGCGCCTAGAAACAGGCGTTATGGCACGCGCACGTGTCGTATCTGTCTCGACACCGAAGAGCCCAAGTTTCCTCCCGAGCCGACCACCACGTTTGGCATTGCTACGTCGTCGTCTCGACCGACCTACGTGTCCGATGATCCGGAACTGGGCCGATTGCTATCACCATGCAAGTGTAAGGGTTCGCAGAAATACGTCCACGAAGGATGTCTCAACGCTTGGAGACTCGCAAATCCAATGGAGGCGAGGAATTACTGGCAATGTCCGACCTGCAAGTTCACGTATCGCATCTCTCGACTACACTGGGGTTCAGCCTTGAGCAGCAAGTGGGCCCAGGTCGGCTTGACTGTCCTCTTCTGCATCATGAGCATCTTCATCCTTGGATTCATTGCCGATCCCCTCTTTGACCTCTGGTCCGACCCAATTGGAACCATTGGCGAGACTGTCACAAGCGTGGTAACAGATATCGAAGCCCTGAAGCCACCTCCACCGTCAGAGCCCACGTCATGGATTGAGCACTTCACCAAGGGCTTCTTCTCTCTGGGCATCGTTGGTTTGTTCAAGACCATGATTTCCGTCAACCCGTTCCACTGGTGGCAACTGCGAAACAGCGGCATGGCAGGCGGCGGCAGAAGACAGGGGACTGGCCGGAATCGCGTCGAAAACATTAACCTGATATTTGTACTCATTGGCGCAGCCACTTTCCTGATGGGTATCTGGAAAGGTGTTCAGAAGTTGAGTGCTCGCGTGCTCAAGAATGTGAGCGACAGAGTTCTCGATGTTGGGGAAGACGACGATGATGAAGAAGGGGACAATGCCAACGACGGGCCGAGCCAAGAGAGTAAGAAAGATCAATGAACGGTATTTTGGGTCTTTGTTTTCAAGCATTACTCACGATTAGAGTGAAAGCGTGTTATTTGATGTATCCTTGTTCTGCACACTCTTAAGTTGCCTCGATCTTGCGCTTCCTTGTCAAGTCAACTAGTCTGTGTGCAAAGATCTACGCTCTTTCTGTGCCTTGAGCGAGGGCCGTTTTGGCTCCTCGCTCGTCGGCCAGGTTGAGATTATCAGCCATCCTTTGCGCATCGGGGCGCCCTTGGGCGTCCAAGACGATGTGAGGCATCTGCTGGGTACACTCCTAGTGCAGCGCAGTGAGCAGAAGGCCGAATGATGGTTGATACATGCTAGTTCGTGACTGTCAAGTCGACATTCCTTTGTACAATACTGAACAAATCCCCGCCTTGCATGTGCGGCTATTGTCTCAGCCCTTGCACGGTAGTGTTTTAGAAGCTTCATATCCTGAGACAAGCCACGGCTTGGTTCACTGCCGGTTTTCCGTCCTTGTCTGGGCACATCAGCCTTCTCTGGCTGTTATTACCCAGGTACCGAGACATAGCGTTCGTTTCCAGTTGATAGATGGAAATGCTATAAAATGATACCGCAGAAGAATTGTTGTTACTTCCTGGATTCTCTGTGTTCTTCCATCATCAACCTTGCTATTTTCTATGCCAATGTGTTCTTCAAGCATTATTGAACATAAGGATCCCATCTGGAACGGACTTTATGAGATTTGGTTGCTGGTGAGTGATTCTCCCCTCATTAGCTTAGCCAGGCCAGCTGCCTGCAAGACTGCAAGGGATGGCGACGGCGAAGAGCGACCTCAATGGGTGCTCTATTCTGAATTGCATGGGCAAAGCACTCTTATCCATATATATGGTTCAGAATCACTAGGATAAGGACTATGATCGCACTGAAGAGGGCGTAACTCTCACCAGCAGCGGAAACCATTTCGACTGGAACACAGGGCATCGTCCATTTCTCACTATCTGTACCTAATACATGACGATGATGAGGATGATTAGGTAGGATATTTCATCCTCAGGGGTACATGACTATTGGCTATGCTCTTACCTTTGGTAGGTAGGTAGATTATCAGCAACCTGAACCGTGGACGCTATTTACAATGATCCCGAGTGTTCCCATGAAGCACTCTATGCGGTCTACCATCTCAACTGTTGGTTGTTCCCGTGGGGCCCAGAAAACACCTAGGAGCGTCCCCAGGTGTAATATACAATGCAGTCATTGCCAATGTATTTCCACAACTATTCGTATAGACGTGTTCGAAGTGCGCCTTCTCTTGGTTCTAGACTCTTGAGAGTCAATGTCTCGGTCGGATATTTGTGAATCCGCCGCCGAGATGACGTTGGAACTTGAGTGGTGTTCTCACATCCCTGCAGCCAAATCGCCTGGCATGTGGGCCGGCGCCTCATGAACTCGGTTGAATCAAAAGGCCATCTATCACCAAAACCGCAACACCAATGGCTTGCTGATTGCCTCTGGAATCGCTGCGGACTGACTCCTGCGACGTCGCTCGTTTATGTGCTGCTATTTGCGACGGATAATACCTCCTTTCGACGCGAGATACTCGACTGCCCGCCCTCTTGCACGTTACACAGGTCCCTTGGTCTCCCTTCCTGAGGGTCAGCAACCGTCGATCCCCTAATCCAGTCGCGCTGGCCATATCAGTGACTTGGCGATTCGAAATTGAACCTCTCACCGATCGCGACTCCTGAACAAAGACATTTAACCCACTGCCGACCTTGTCGCATCGGTTCGCTCCTCAAGATGCACTTCGCATACCCCCCTCGCAAGAACTCGGACCCTCCACCTTTCCGACCGAGAGCCACACAACTACCACCATTTCTACGACGAGCTCGCCCGAGGACACTGGTGCTACTTCTCCTAGGAGCTATTGGATGTCTATGGCTTCTTTTTGGATCGCGGGGAGAGACACCATACCGCGAGCATGTGCCATCAGGAAACCCTCCAGTGGTGATCCTGACGGTTCTCGATAATAGGCAATACAGCTCAGCTTACCTCAAGTCGATCCAAAACAACCGCGAGCAGTATGCGGCGAAGCACGGTAAGGCGAATTCTCACCTCGGATCTGCGCATCGCGTGTGCTGACTGGTGGCGGATAGGATACGAGGCCATGGTCGTGAAGGCGACAGACTACAACACTGGCAAATCTCCCCGCTCGTGGGCCAAGATCATCGCCATGCGCCATGCGCTGTCGCAGTACCCCGATGCCACCTTCGTTTGGTTCCTGGATCAGAATGCCTACATTATGGACCTCGACCGGACTCTGGAGGCGCAGGTCATGGCGCCGGCCAAGCTGGAGAGCTTGATGATCAAGGACTGGCCAGTCGTGCCCCCGGATAGCATCATTAAGACTTTTAGCCATCTCAAGGGCGGGGATGCGGCCCTCATCATCAGCCAGGACGATACAGGCCTCGTGACTAACAGCTACGTCCTCCGAAACGGCGACTGGGCCAAGTTCTTTATCGAGACGTGGATGGATCCTCTGTACCAGAGCTACAACTTTCAGAAGGCCGAGCGACACGCTCTTGTAAGTAGTATTTCGCCAACCCGAAGCCACGTTCTGACCCCTTCTACAGGAGCACATTGTGCAATGGCATCCCACGATCCTCTCCAAGCTCGCGCTCGTGCCGCAGCGGACGTTTGCCTCGTACGGACGCAACAAGGAGGGCAACGCGTACCGGGACGGCGACTTTGTCACGCTCATGGTGGACTGCACCATCTCGGGTGCCATGTCCTGCGAGAAGCTGTCGCATTACTACCAGCAGCAGCTGACGACAAAGTACGGCGACGCTGCGGCGGCGAGGAGATGAGCATTTCTGAAGCGCGGTGATTCAGGCGTTTGATCTTTTTTCGATAGACTCGGTGGATTTTCTTGGGGGATCTGGAGGTGGAAAAATTACGAGGTATCTGTGTAGTGTCATGGCGTTGACGGTCTTTTTGAATCCATGTAGTCACATCCAAGGGTATACACTGGTTTGGATGCGACTGTCGAGAGGATCGTGGTGTTCAAGTCTTGTTTCATAGGTGGACATCAAGCTGCATTAATCTTCCAAGCGCCTTGACCATTCCCCTCTCAGGAACATGTCTCCATTACCCTATGATGGGCAGATAGACGACCTCTGTATGGGTTAACGATATCACCAATTTTTCGTCTGTGGTCTAGCCCATCATCTCGGTAACCCTCGCATCGCGCGACTGGGATATCAATGTGGCCAGGCACTTTAGCCGTAGCACAGGGAAGTCCCCCCGACACTCGTGCAGGTCAAGGATTCTATTCTGGAAGCTGACCGGGGCGTCCTGCAATAGATGCGTCACTAATCTGGGATGCTCGCTTGCTGCCGGACATAAAAGGTTGAAGCTCATTGGTAGATTAAACACCGACGAGAGGAGGACGGGAACGGGGTTTTCTTGTAGGGTCCGGGTCCGGAGCCGTGATGATGCCAGGGGACCGGGGGGATGGTTTGTACTTGAATTGATGGCTTTCAAGATGGTTTCTTATTGATGAGAATGTTTTTATATACTCAAGACGCTCGTCTAATAGTTACTCATGCCAACAACAGAGCCTCTCATTAACAACGTTGTACATATCTTGAGCAAACTCGACGGCCGTAATATCATCGTCCACCAGTTCACAACACCCCTGTCACGCCCGCCAAATCAACCTGGAACCCTCCACCGTCTTAACCCTGACCCATCGCTTACTCGCTCTGACGGGCCGGAGGACCCTCCGTGAATCCAGACTACGCAGTGACGAACCAATTCGCCAGAAACACGAGACGAGATGCTGCTTGCGCCGGGACAAGGCCCTGAATAGGGAAGCTAGCAAGAGGGAATCTTTGTCGAATTGGTCTCTGGGTTGCCACAAGAAGTAACCATCATGTACAATGGCACGTCCTCCGCAGGTTTAGCTGCAGGTGTTCCTCGGCTCTTGACCACGTTCAGTGGAAGGACCGGCCGCCTCCAACGCCCTGTGCCCCCCTAATCTGTAGCGGGCTTGAGCGCTGAATGGAGGCCCACACCCTCCCCGGGGACCTCAGCATGTGATGGTCCCCGGCAGGTGGGCCGCCGCTAAAAAATATCCAAGTAGCGTCCATGCCCCCCGCCATCATCTCCATCATCGACGTCAAGCTCCCTTTCTCGGAATCTTTAGAGTGCTCCTCCCCGTACTAATTCTCGTGATACTTCCTCACTCTGTCACTCATTTTTTAATTCATTGTTTCTCTTTCCCTGGCTTCTCTTACGTTTGTTTAATCATGGCTTCAAATCCCTCCATGTCGGGCCTCGCTCGTCTACCCGCGAACCTGCGTGGCAGCTTCGAGTCCGTCAAGCGCAGAAGACATGACGTCTCTTGGTCGCTGCTGAACCTCGACCTGTGAGTCGATTCGCATTCTGCGATGCGCGCAGGTTTGCGATTGATATAGATTGCTAACGATTGATCCATACAGACTGCGCAATATCCTCTTCTTCCTCTTTGTCCTGCGATGGACTCGCCGCGCTTTCTGGCAGCTCAAGGGTCGCGGCCTCATCGGCTCCATCGTCGAGCTCTACACCAACATCCGTCGCATCCTGTACGGCTACTTCCTCCGCGCTCCTGGTGTTCGCGGAAAGGTCCAGAAGCAGGTCAAGGACACCCTGCGCAAAATGTCGGACAAGATGGTTCCCAAGGACCAGATCCGCTACCTCACTCTACCCAAGGACGGTCTCCCCCTCGACGCAGTCCGCTCCGAACTCGAGAACCTCGCCAACATGGACCATACGCGCTGGGAGGATGGCTACGTGTCTGGCGCCGTGTATCATGGTGAGGACGAGCTACTGAAGCTGCAGACAGAGGCATTCGGCAAGTTCACCGTCGCCAATCCCATCCACCCCGATGTCTTCCCTGGTGTTCGCAAGATGGAGGCCGAGGTTGTGAGCATGGTCCTTAGCATGTTCCACGCGCCTCCTGGTGCTGCTGGTACTTCTACCAGCGGAGGAACCGACAGTATTCTCATGGCTTGTCTGGCGGCGCGCCAGCGGGCTTACCACGAGCGGGGAGTCACGGAGCCCGAGATGTAAGTTGTTTTCTTGGCAAGCCATTACGCTTTGATATTGACCTATCGCGATAGGATTCTCCCCGAGACGGCTCACACAGCCTTCCACAAGGCTGCTCAGTACTTTAAGATCAAGATTCACCTCGTCTCTTGCCCTGGTCCTGACTACCAGGTCGATGTTCGCGCCGTCTCCCGTCTCATTAACCCCAACACGATCCTGTTGGTCGGCTCCGCGCCCAACTTCCCTCACGGTATCATTGACGATATCGTTGCCCTGTCCAAGCTCGCTCTTAAGAAGGACATTTGGCTTCACGTCGACTGCTGTCTGGGTTCCTTCCTCGTTCCCTTCCTTGAGAGGGCCGGCTTCGAGTCTCAGCTCTTTGATTTCCGTCTGAAGGGTGTCACCAGCATCAGCTGCGATACCCACAAGTACGGATTCGCGCCCAAGGGTAACTCGACTGTTCTCTACCGCTCCGCTGAGCTCCGAACCTACCAGTACTTTGTGTCCCCCGACTGGTCTGGCGGTGTCTACGCTTCTCCGGGCATCGCCGGATCTCGACCTGGCGCACTCATTGCCGGCTGCTGGGCGAGTCTGATGACGATTGGCGAGACTGGTTACATCGAGGCCTGCACCAAGATTGTCGGCACTACCAAGAAGATTGCCAATGCCATCCAGAGCACGCCGCTTGGTGGCGAACTCGAGATTCTTGGCAAGCCCCTTGTTTCGGTGGTTGCCTTTACGGCCCGTAACCTTAACATCTACGATATTGCCGACGGCATGAATGCCAAGGGATGGCATCTCAATGCTCTGCAGAACCCTCCTGCTATTCACGTCGCTGTCACTCTCCCCATCACCAAGGTTTGGGAGAAGTTGGTTGCCGACCTGGAGGCAGTCGTCGAGGAGGAGCGTGAGAAGGAACGTGTGCGAATCGTCGAGGGCAAGACGGCCCACGGCAAGGCTATGGGTGACACATCGGCACTGTACGGCGTTGCGGGATCGTTGCCAAACAAGAGCGTGGTGGTGGACCTTGCTACTGGCTTTTTGGATTTGTTGTACAAGGCGTAAGTTGCTGGGAAGTCGGCGAAATAGGAGCGCAGCGCTGGTGGTATATCTCATCTTTACTATGGTTATTGGCGTTGGCGTTTGTTTGGTGTTGAATGTAATGTCTGAGAGCATTGTTCTGTCCCTTGGATACAGGGGATAGAAGGGATATCACGACGGGCACCGAGGGCCAGGTACACGGTATATGGTACTGTGGATGAACCGTCATACACACGTTGTTAGCCTCTTTCACTGTATGGGGTGGGAAACTGCATCCTCTCTTCCCTCCTGTCGGCAACGGTCAATGATATCGAATCGAAAAGCAGTTAACGCATTATTTTTGTACAATGTTCCTTGTGCTTACCTGCACAACTCGGCTGTTGTCGTGTTTCGGCAGATGCATGTCTAGACTCCTTGCGTTGTGAAAATTTGAAGTTGTTGATGTTAGATACGCTCCCCTTCGGACAACCCGAGCAAGGTATCTATGCGTATATGTATATGTATATGTAGAGACTGGAAGTCCTTGTTCAACTCAACTTGTACACTTGTCAAATCTCGATTCAACAGACTCGTATGTGTTTCTTCCAGATCGATCGAAACATGCGTCTCGAGAAGCCATCATATCGAAAGACATGGAAAGGACAAGTCATTGGAAACCTGGCAATAAGCAAAAATAGACTTCCGTTTCTGTTCTTGAGCAGTTGTCCCGATAGCGTCCATGCAAGCCATCAATAATCGGCTGCCTATGAAATATTTTTATCTTACGCGTCGCCATGGTTCCCGTCCCCATCGTGCAACCCAAAGTGCTTTCTCTCACGAACGAGAGGGAGCCTCACTGTCTCAGTCGGCAAGCAGTCATATCATCCACACCCTGTTTCGTAGGTCCCGGTTTCATTTTTTGCCTCCCGTTGATCAGATACGCCCACCCACACACGAACAGCCAACGCCCGGCTCCAGTGCTGCACGACGAAGCGGGGGGGAGGGGTCAGGATGTCTGGTTCAATTGGAGAAGGGGTTTAGAATAAGGCGGACAAGACGTTGGCGATCGCGGGGCGCGAACCAGGGTTGCCTTTCCTGTGTTGGCGGCCCCTCGTGGACGTTGCGGCCCAATGGAGGAGGGGGGAGTGCGTTTTCCTCTGATGGGTTGGGGGAGTAGGAAGATAGAACCCTTTGTGATTTTCTAGTGAGAAGGGAGTATCCGAGACAGATTAGTTTGGCTTTTACAATGTTTATTTGTGAGTTGATGAGAGGTTGGTGTGAGACGACTACTTGGCACTTACACATGCACACACGTCCTTCTCATACTGTCTGGGCAACAAGGTAAAACGCCTTGTAATATAGGTACCGTCAACTTTGAAGCCTGACCTGACGCACAAGAGAAAGCATCGACAAGGAGGGGGGACCCATCCTCCTGCGCCCGGCTCATGCAACTCGCCATCCATCCCAAAATCCTCACTGCCAGGCGGGGGCCTCAATCGGGGCTGCTGAGCAACCCCAATCGGTCGACCCTTTTGTTAATCGGTGCGTGTGTGTGCATGTGTGCCCGGGAGGCTAGTAGGACTCTCTTTTCTTTGAAGTCGTAATATGTAAAAGCCCGGTTGTGCCCTCCATTCTGTTCGCCTCACTTGATCCTTAACTTTTTCAAACTGTCGTGCAGCCTTTCTCGACACTTTTGCGCTGCCCGTCATTTTTGCCCTTCATTTTTGCCCTTTTGTGTTTCCCAGCACCGTGCAGGGACCCTTTTTTCTTGTATACCATTATTCTCTTCTCCCGTGTATCCCGTACCATGCTCTCCGATCCGTCGTCCTATCCCGTCCGGAGCGGAGGCGGCGGTCTAGCCGTAGACCGAGGAGGGGTGCACAAGCCGGCCTTCCGCGAGCGGATTCAAATACCTGATGACAGCTCGTCGATCGATTCGGGGTCAAGCGACGCACAGATGAAGAAGAGACTTAGTGCAGACATGTCCAAGGAGCAGGTGGAGGAGTTGGTGAGGAAGCTCACTATTGATGAGATGAAGACCAAGTGGTTTGACGAGATCTTTGCCAAGGTCAAGTCTGAGCGTGAGTTGCCTTTCACATTGGTCTTTACTTACTGCTGACACTTTTTTAGTCGTCGAGCATCCTTCACCAGATACTCCATCTTCATCAGAACCCTCAAGCCCCAAGTCCAATCCCATCGACCACAAAACCGCCTTTCAAGCAACAGTCGAAGACGACCCCGAAGACCCAATGGCACAGTCCTTCGAGTCCAGCAGAAGAACCTCGAACCGCAGCTCGGCCGCATCAACGTGCAGCCCTACGTCATCCTTCATCTCCGAGACCAAACCGACAAAGCCCGCCATCGTCAACCATAACAACCACTCCCCGAGCGAGTCGCCCCAGCATAGTCCCAAGATCCGGCAGTCCGTGCGCTTCTCCGATCGGGGGCCCGTTATTCTAAACGGTCGGCCGGCGACCCGCACCGAGGCGCCCCGTCCGGAGCCTCCGGTGGTTGATGAGCAGGGGAATGCTCTGTCGGCGGTGGACCAGAAATGGGGGAAGCTTTTTGACGATAGGGGTGAACCGACTGCCAGGCTCGGTCAAGTTCTCAGGGGAATTGCCAACTACTTGGTGAGTTTGTCTGAACGCTCATTGAGATTGAATGAGAGCTAACTTGTGCAGATTGCTGAATACACACCTCACAACTCTCTCGTCATCACACCAGAGAAACTCAACCAATTCTACGCCACCTACAAACTCGAATCCGAGGCATTTCCCTTCCAACGTGAGTACTCACTTACACCTAATAACACCCCCTCTAACACAGGTCAGAAATATTCGACTGCAACCCCCACGGAGCTCTCGACAACCTCGAGACCCTATACCAACACCTCCGCTGCGAGAACCACCTCATCCAAAGACGCCCAACCGGCATGCCTCACATCCCCTCCCTTACCCCCGCCGGCTTCGAGCGGTGGATGGTCTGCCAGATCCAGACTTTTCCTGATCAAGAGGCCAAGCGACTAAACCGCGTCATCGCTGACTTACCCATCACCGCGGATGGACCTCTAGTCGATGGAAAGCCAGAACGCCTACCGAAGCAGCTTTCGAGGCACCTTCTGCCTGCGGATCGACAGAGGGAGACGCATGATCTTGTTGTCAATGCCATTTCTGACTGGATCAAGATGGCCAACGAGAACGATATCGAGTATCGACGAGCTTCCTTTGACGAATCTCACAAGTCTAGCTCTTCAAGGGATGAAGGCACAGGGCGGTACAGACCCGACGACTACCGGAACCACGACTCATCCAAGTATCGCCGCGGATCAAGAGACAACTACAAGTCGTCATCATCCCGCACCGATACTTCAAGTCGCTTCATTCCTCGTGTCAACTCGGATAACACCATGAAGCCGTCGAAAGAACACTCTCCACCCCCGACGACGACATCAAACCACAGATCTCGCAGCCCCATGCCAAACCGCTACCGCCACTCCACATCAGCTATCGAGAGCAGCTCCAGCCCCCCTGACTCTTACGACCTCGTCTCATCAAGCCACCGAAACGGCTACCCCAGCAGTCGACGAAACCGAGAAAAGGAGTACCGCTACTACCAAGGCCGGGAACCAAAGACCTCGACAGAAGCAACACCGCGGTCAATCCCCCGTCGAGAAAGCGAGCGACGAAGTCCGATAGTCGAGGGTAGCGAACGAGACCCCAACGGTCTCACATACGATGAATACATGCGTCTTAACCCACGGGCCATGAGAAACGTGGTTGTGGACGACGGAGGCCACTATCGGACTCCTCACACCAACGGGACTGATGAGAGGTCTCGCTAATATGTTTTTACTAAAAAAGATCTTGAGATCTCGAAGTTTGGGATGTAATTTCACCACGTTTTAAAAGGGGGTTTTCAAGATCCTCATCAAAGGATCTCTATTTTCTTTCCTAATATTTTTTTTACTCTTTATCACTTTTTTAGTTTGACCATTGGGTTATTACTTTTCTACATTACGAGATTGGCGACCATTCAACGATTTTCTTTTGTTTACTGGGACAATATTCTAGATCAATCATGAGATTGCACATTACGGGGTTTTTGGGGGGCAGGCTCATAGTCATGAAATACAAGTTTCGTTGTACGTTTGACACGCACACATGCACATACACATGCTTCTTTTGGAAACGTTTTACAAACACGTGGTCTTATGGTGAGTCAAAGTGTGATGCGCCCGATGTTGTGTCAGGGGTAGATATTCATGGGTTGATGCATCGTGTTGAGTCACTGTTGTCAATGTTGACTTGTGTTGATACAGCAACAGCATTTCACAAACAGGCATCATCATCTTGACAGTCGCATTTTCATCAAAATTCCTACTGAGGCCATCGCCAGTTTGCTAAATTAAGGTATTTGGGAATCAATACATCCTGTACACCATCAATTACAGGCGGGTGCTGTCAACAGGCATCCAATTTATCGCCACCTTGTCAAATCAGGTTTTCCGTCACCCTCCTCTGCAACACTCTTGAAACCCTGCCACTCAAGCCGAAGATCGTAACCCTTCATGACCATACTCTCATCCTTGGACCTCATCACCTGCCTGGTGCACCCATGATGGACGTCTGCATGGCGTTTTAGGGTCGAGGTGAAGGAGACCACGTTGGCGTTTCGCGGATGTAGCCGCTGCATGACAGGGACCAGACTTTAATTGATAGCATGGTATTTTGGCCAGTCATGTATGGTGGGTGATGTAATTAATGTTGGCTCTACTGTTTTTGTAGATGAAAAAGGTCAAGACGATGAAGAGGTGACAACATGTAAGTTGAAGCGGATGAACACGACACAACACCACTTCCTCCGGTGGCGAGTGTATCCCACCAACATCAACGGTCGATCCCAAGAATTGGGCTTCCATAAGGGATCTGCTTCGTGTCATGGGGCCGAGTTGCCTTCTCAGTTGAGAATTCGCCCACCTTGCGACACAGCCGAGTGTAAGGGTAGAAGGATAGGGTCGCTTACGGGCACGGTCAAGGGTAACGGCGGCAAAGTGATGATCAACTCATGCCTGGTTTCAAGAGTCCTGGGGCGCGAGAACAAACCAGAGCTGAATATTGTCTCCTCCAATATCAACCGGCCGGTCTAAGATAATCTTGGCGTGAGGTGATGTGACGAGAAGGTGGAAATGTATGGGCAATAAATTTAACACATCAACTGATATCCAGTCACGGCTTATAACCTAGGCAATATAAGTATTACCTCGACAAGAATTCAGTCTGCTTTATATTCTTTTCTCCGCTCATTGATTGCTGCTGGATGAGGACATAAGCAAATATTATGGGAATTCGCCAAGTGAAACCCCAGTGGTTTGGTGCTGGATGGCCTTCATAACCACACTTTCACTTGCACGATATAGAACATGCACTTATATCGATGCCTCCATATTCCACAAGTCAATGGCGCCTATGTGCTTGTGCCGCCTTTTCAGCATGGCCTAACATTGGATCTAACCAGAGGTGGACATTCACATATAAATCCCTGGCGAACCATGCGATGATGACAGCTAGCCCTGAGCCCGGCGTGGTTGCCCTGGCGAACCAGTTGCCCTTTTGCACTGCAATTTTAACGCCGCCCGAGGCAGTGGTAGTACAAGGCAAAATATGAGCCCCTTTTCTCCTACTCTTGAATTGCTATTAGATGAAGACATGAGGAAAAACTGAACAAGATTCGCCAAGGGAAGCCTCAGCAATTAAGTACTAGATGACGTTCATAACAGCAGCTTCACTTGCATGAGAACATACACCTGAATCGACGACTCCGCATGGCCTAACATTGGATCCGGCTGGATAGATATTCAAATACAAGACCGAGATGTTGACTTCGTCGCCTCTCTAGGCACAGATAAAGCTCGCGTTCTTCCTCGTTCATATCGTCAACCTCTCCCCCTCTTCTTTGATCTCCTCTTTCTTCTGTCTCTTTGGCTATAGGCGTCTTAGCCTGTAGCTCCGATGTCTCAGTATAGGTAGTGTGCTTGGAAAGAGAATTCACCTAGGATGCCCTCACTTTCAATATGCCAAGCTGGAAGCTGCCCCCAGTTACTTCGCGTTATGGTCACCTTCTCGATGCAGCTTTGCCTAACAAATCGCTGGCGAACCATCCCCCGAGTTCGCAAAAAAACACAGGAAGGGCTCCCAGCCAAAGCTGCAGCGAATAGGGTTGATTCGAGTGTTTTATGCGACCTGATTTCTTCGCCTTACCCTCACTGCAATTTTAACCTCGCCCAAGGCAAGGGTAGACATCATGTAAGCAGGCTGTTGAAACCTCAGCCAAGTCAAGCATGCACCCAAGCAAGTGCGTCTAATTCAATTCATACATGGTATATTCATCATCGCAAAAAATTCGCGAGAGGTTCAGTGCCCAGCCATCTATAGCTTTGTCTAACTTGGTGAATTGGCCATCTTCGCAGCCATCACCACCTTCACCTCAAGAGCACAAAAACCTCAGCCTATTAAAACAAAAAGGGTCATTTCTAATACATTTTTCTTCCCCCCTGTATGCTCTCATCTAGCCCCTTTCATCCTGTGACAATCTTTAAACGCCGAAAAAGTCAATCCTCCGGGAATCAAAAAAGTCTAGTTTTAAAACTGCACTCCCTCACCGACGCCGTTCTGGTACTCCAGGAGAATCTCCTTGGTGATCTGCTCGAGGCATCCGGAGCTGGCGGCGACGAAGCCCAGGACGGGGGGAGAAGCCTTGAGGACCTTGCTCTGGTACTCGGGGTGGTACTGGACGCCCACGAACCAGGGGTGGTCCTTGAGCTCGACGACTTCCATGCGGTTGCCCGTGTCGTCCTTGCCGATGAAGTGCAGGCCTGCGCCCTCGAGCTGCTCGACGTAGTCGGGGTTCACCTCGTAGCGGTGTCGGTGGCGCTCGTGGACAACATCTGCGTTGCCGTACAGAGCTCGGAGCTTGCTCCATTCGCTGCCGGGCTGGAAGTGAGTGGCTCGAGATCCCTATATATCAAGTCAGCAGGTGTTAGTTGTAGATACAAAATCTCCTTACAAGTCTCATGGTGCCGCCCTTCTCAGTCTTGCTACCCTCGGGCATGAAGATGATGACGGGGTGCTCAGCGTTGGCGGTAAACTCCTCCGAAGCAGCATCCTTGAGGTTGCAGAGCTTGCGGGCCGCCTCGATGACGGCAACCTGCATACCCAGGCAGATACCCAGCATGGGAATCTTTCTCGTGCGAGCCCAGCTCGCCGCCTTGATCATGCCCTCGGTGGCACGAGAACCGAAACCTCCGGGAATCAGGATGCCGTCGGCGGTGCAGACCTCGTGCCAGGCCTTGTGGTACTTTGTGGGGTCGGCGTCCTGCGTCGACTCCTCCAGGTGCTCAGAGTCCACCCACTTGATGTGAAGAGCCTTCTGGCATCGCATGGCAGAGTGCTCCAGAGCCTTGGTGACCGAGAGGTAAGTGTCGTGCGTCTCGACGTACTTGCCAACCAGAGCAATCTCAACTCGGTCGACGTGCTGTCGGGGGTTGACCGTCTTCTGCCACACCTCCCAAAGCTGAGCGCCCTTCTCGACGAGAGCAGGGGGGATGGTCAGCTTGTCCAGCTGCAGGCCCGTCTTGAGCTGCTGGAGCAGGCCCTCAGTCATGAGAAGATGAGGAACTTGGTAGACGGTCTCCATATCCCGCACGGCAATAACCTGCTCCATATCGACATGGCAGCTGCTGGCAATCTTGGCAACTGTAGCCTCATGGGGAGGTCGTTCACATCGGCAGGCAATCTACCCAGGTTAGTTGCTATTCCGGAAACGGTGTAATCTCAAGTACGAACCAAGTCTGGCAAAAGACCCCTGGAGCACTGGTTAGCAAATTGGTTCAAACATATAATGAGTTGCTAGGGCGAGTTTGCAAACTCAAAGACCCAGACATAACACAAAACAAAACAAGGGTGCAAACTTACGCTTGACGGGCTCCACGGATAGAGTGCTGCGTAGGCTTGGTCTTCTCCTCTCCGTGGATGACGGGAACGTAGGAAACGTGGATGTTGACAAAGTTGCCCTTGCCAGCTCGTTGACGGAACTGGGTCAACGCCTCAACGAAAGGCATGCTCTCGATATCACCGACGGTACCTCCCTGATGGATGGTAAGTTTCAGGTAGCACAAGAGGCGAAGCGTCCTAGAGCAAAGGACTCCGCCTGGGCTCGTAGTTACATACCAGCTCAACTTGGGAATAGTCAGCAAAGGGCGCTTCATCTATAGCCTGTGGTGCAAAACATACCGATACACACATCAGGCTCATCTCCCGAGTCGTCGACGGGGATTCTGGCAACACGCTCGATAGAGTCTTGGATAGCGTTTACGACATGGGGCACGACCTGGACGGTCTTTCCGAGATAGGTGCCTTTACAAGCTTGTCAGCTTTCGCGATGGCTGCAAGTCCTCTGGGCTGGGTATACCTTTTCGCTCTTCTGATAGTACGAAGCTGACAGGGTTTAGTCTTGGCGCTTTCAAGGCCAGGGATTCTTTCGCAGACATACTTGTAAATCTTTCCAGTGGTAATGTTGCTCTACGGATCCGGGTTAGAGGAGAATACAAGGGTACGTGGGCGCAATCTGAGCTTACCTCCTTGGTGAGATTAAGGCCCAGGTATCTTGATACGGTCAAGTCAGACGGCATTCTCAGTCACGAATATAGCGATTTTACCTTTCATAGTTGCCCAGGTCAAGATCACTCTCACCACCGTCCTAACCCAGTCAGTAAGAGGTTGCGCGTCCGAGTTTGGAGCGGGGCGCATTACGTTGAGGACGAAGCATTCACCATGCTCCTTGGGGCTCATGGTGCCTTGACTCCCAGTCAGCCGGATAGCTCTGCCTGGGGATCTACATTTGTTGGGGACTCGCCGGCATCAATATTCAAATAAGGATCTATCTTCACGGCCGTGACCTTGAGGCCCAGGGTCTTGAGAAGAAGGCCCGAGGAGGAGGCTGCATGCGAGATAACAAGAGTTAGTTACGGTGAAGGAGGGGCACGGTGTTGCTTTGACTTCGTACCAATGATGCCCTTGCCAATGCCGGAGATGACACCTAACGACGAAGTTAATATGGAGGTTTCAAAGGAGAAATCAATACTTTAGCACATACCTCCAGAAACTAGAACGTACTTCATCTTGTCGGTCGGGGATAAGGTGATTTGTTGGTGGTGACGGATGAAGCATTCGTGAAAGTTGAAAAATTTCGACGCTTGCCAGGCTCCATAGAGGCACAGATTAGATACGGGTGGGGCCGCACAGTGTGAGAGAAGAGAATGCACTGGGCATCCAACCTCGACGCTGACTCTGACTCTGACTCTGACTCTGACTGACTCTCCCTCGATGCCATGAATCGTCATCCTTGAGGCTCTGCTTTGACTTTCGGCAATGCCCGATTCGCTCATCGCGCAGTTGATTAGTAGCGGTCTCACGTTGGTACTCGATGGAATAAACAGTTAATTTATCCTTTCACAGGACACTACTATGACGAACCAATGAAGCAATCCCTACTGCTTCATGCCTGACACCAAGATTATTGTAAAAACATGGAATGGAAAAAACAGGATTTTCTATGGCCAGGCTCCACTCGATTAGTACTGGACTTTTGTGCCACGAGTTGGGAAAAACATTGCTGAATGCCGTCTACACCGGTGCTATGCAAAGGGTGAAAAATGTGTGAATGTGAATGGTTGCATTGAGAAAGGGGGTATCTGTGATTTGTGCTAGTAGAGGTGCTCAGGAGCGGGACGCAGACAGAGCGTGTAGACATGACAGTGATGTGACATGTGGATAATGAGATAGGCGACCTTGAGGCCGGTGTCGTGGGACATGAGTGAACCATGGCAAGCGTAAACATTCGCTAGGCGCGTGAGATATAGTAGAATAATGCGTGTCGTTAAAGTCGTGATAGCGTTGCGCGTGCCACTGCCCTTCAAAGCGTGGCTTCATCATGCTGGCGAACCAGGGTACGGAGAACCAAGACTGGAAAGGCTGGCGATACTAGTGCGGTTGACACGTTTGCGCTTCATGGCCTGGTAGTCCTGCTTGAAAGAAGAGAGGCATCGCTGAAGTTCCTTGTCCGGGTGAGGAGGCAGTTGGATCTCAACTGCCTTGAGACAAATCCGTAGATGCTGGAGTTCGTCGTCATTTTCGCGAAGCTCTTGCTCACTGCGCTGTGTGTTAGAGAAGAAGGTGCAGAAGGCTGTCCGGGATACTTACAGATGAGATACCCGGTTCTGAAGAAAGATGATGCGTTGGGCGGCACGTTCGGCACGCTCAATGAGGAGACCTTGGATATGCTAAAGGGCATGTTAGGACGAGTGGGACAAGAGATAAGAACTGCAGCTTACTTCCGACTCCTCCTGGCGAGCCTTGAGATTGGCGACGAGCTGAGACATCTCCTCGTTGAGCTGCGTCACCTCATTGATAACCTTCTTGGCCTGAGCCACTGTCATGCCCATGTTGGGTGGAGGGTCAGGTTCCGGCTCCGGCTCCGGCTCGGGGTCCCTCCGGATAGACGCTGATAAGTCGGAGAAGCGGGTCCGGAAGATGGATGAACCCGGAGAGCTGAACAAGGAGTCACCGGGACTGCGCATGTCGACGCTCAGGGGCCGCCGGGGAGTGGGACGAGGTGAGGGGGTGGATGGGTTAGATGAGAATGAGACTGTCTTCTTCATTCTGGTGGATGCTTCCAGGTGGTCCAGCTGAGCGGTGAGGAGGTCGACGTCAACATCATCAACATCATCGTTGCCGGATGTGAGCTCATGAGCGAGTTGACTCAGACGCCGGGCGAGGGTGTCGCGGTTGCTCCGGCTGAGGCGGGCACCCCGTCGGGCAGTTGGTGAGGCGTCATTAGGCTCTTGATCGTGATGAGAAGAATGCCTTGAACTGGAGAGCTCCCTCCTCAGCGGGCTCAACCGTCCAGTGGAGAAGCCGAGACTAGAAGCGACACTGGGACTAGACAGTAATGAGGGCGTCCTCATGCCGGGAAGGTCCTGATCCGGGACAGAGTCATGGTCGTCGTGATAGCGATGGCGGTAGTCGCTGCGATAGTCGTTGCCGTAGGAAAAATACCCGGTGGCTGGGGTCGTCGCGGTGGACGAAGATTTTGAGATGGGCATCTTGCGATCAGGCGTCGAGAAGATGAGCTGCTCATCCGTGACTGATGCAGCTGCGGCGGCCTCAGCTGCAGCGATGGCAGCGGCAGGATCCTCGTCGATGGCAGCGAGATCCATGGTTGCGAGTGGACAAAATAGAGGGACTCGGTCGGTATGTGCAGCAAGACCTGACCTGGCTTGACAGTACAGCTCACCAGAGCCTCACAAGCCCTTTTTGAGAACCAGAACCTTTCCAAGACACCCGCCCAAAGGAGACGAACGACGTGGCCGTGGGTGGATCGCACAAACGAGAGAAAAAAAAGAGCACTAAGCCTCACCGACTCCCCTGGAGAAGCGGGAGGCTGGAGCACGTCCACCAACCAAAGGCGTAGCTTTGGGCGTGGTCCTCAAACTTGGTCGGCCGGGGGCTGCTAAATGAAGGGCCCAGTGGGCCACAGGAGGCCCCAGAAAGGGGGCGCAAAGAGAGAAGCGAAGCAAGGGCGTCAAAAGTAAGACGATGAATCGATAGAGCAGCTCAAGGCCGCAAAGCAAGCCTGGAAAATCTGCGTCTCTGTCGCGCGTGCGGCCTCAGTCTCTCCCTTTGGCTTTGGGTCGAGTCATTTGGGTTGGGTTGATGCAGTCAGTGGAGGAGGAGAATCTGTTTGGCTGCGCTTAAGCAGGTCGGGGCCAGCCCCATATTTAATCCGGACCAATCATGTAACATCAAATCGAGATACGTCATGCCTCGCCTATTTTTGGCTGCGACACAAGTATCGGCCACCAAGCGCCTGGCCTTGTAAGGTTGTGGCTAAAACTCGACTCTGAAGAGGTGAATGGGGATTTCAGCGGTAACAATGGTGACAATAAAGTGGTGAGACATAAATACTCCGATGGATGCACTCTCGCGATCGATGAAAAAAGCACTATCGTAATTACCCCCTTACTGCAGCACAGATGGACATTCGAGGGGCACTCATTTCCAATCTGTTCATTTTTGTCCTCAGACCCCTAGCGAGATTCTTCCCCGCGTGACAAGTCACCTGATTCGAAAGCCAAAGACGAAAGCAACACCAGAGACAAAGGATCAACAGCGGCGCATCTGCTTCTGACAACAGCTGGTCTTTGCCCCGGCAACATGCCCATTGCATTGTTCTTGAAAAACTGAGAGCGGTTGGTCGGCATGTGACCGAGCTGAGCCTGATTGGAGGTGGGGTGTGGGGTACTGAGACGGCTTGTGAAAGGGCCTGGCGGCGCCTCCAACGATGGATGCTCGATGGAGTCTGGGGAACTTGATTGCCGGAGCATAGATGGGCAGTTTATAGTTGAGTGTATCTCATGATTTACGCACTTGAGTAGCGGATTTCCTTTCTAGGAAAAAGGAGGATGGCAACAGGCTCAGGGAAATATTGAAGCGCAATATCCCAATAAGGCAGTCCGTTCTCACGACGAGCAACCTTCACACGCAACACGTCTCTTGGACGCCATGTTCGCAACAGCGCCTCGCCTCCGTTCTCGACCTCTCGCCAACCCTTGTCTCCGACGCAGAACATCTTCCACTCACCCCGAGCTTGCCGCTGCGAGTCGCGGTTCTTCCCCCGCGAGCAAGGTCCAGGCCCTAACTCTCCCTCCGAATCAACAAACCCCGTGACGGCCTGTAGCCAGATCTCGTCGATTTGTGGTGCGCCGTTCATGCCTCCATGGCCTGACCCGGGCCCCCGGAGATTTCCCCGAGGTGAGTCGACCGTACCCCGACATCTGAGCTCGGAGACCGGCGGGGAAAAGGTTCAGGTTGTCAACCCCGTAAAAAGGAAAAAAAAACGTCTACACGCCCCTTCAACAAAGACACTTTTGTAAGAGATTGACCACTTGCAGAAACCTTCTCTTGAGCAATTATCTTGTTTCTTCTACAGTCCCGTAGGCCCGTATCCTTCACCCCGGGAAGCAAAGGCACAGCTCCGCGTCCCCGTAAAAGCGTCTCCATCATGTGCCCCCCTCAGAGGGAGAAAAATGGATGGGCTTCCCCATACTCGATCCCACTTTGGAGCAGCCGGTCCTGGGTACCTCTCTAAGATGGGAAGTCTCAATGACGTTTTTCCCCTTGTCATAGCAATGCATATCCCGTAGCTATCCCCGGCAATGTGTGTTTCCTGCTGCTGGCCCCCCCAAACCCCGAAAGCATCATTAGGTGCTCATCAACCGAGCACTCCCGCACCTGACCTTGGGTTTTACTAGTCCCGTCTTCTTCCACCTGCTCTTGCTCCCCTTCTCCCCTTGACTCTATTTTTCCCCGGGATCTTCCATTGTGCGCCTCTATTGTTCCTCTAGTCTCACGCGACACCAATTTCTGCCATATTTTCTTTTTCATTCTCCATCTTAAAGAGGTACAAGCAGGGAACACGCCGCTGACCGAAGAAATACGTACCTCCGGACTGCCTCGGCTTCTCCCGCTATTCGCACCCCTTCAGTCTAGTCATCGCGGGGCCGCCTTCAATTGATACCTACCTACCCTTCCTCCTCCAAATCCTTGACTCACTCACTCTCCCATTCTCCCCCGCAGCCGAGGCCAATTCCTTTCCCTCACGACACGCGCCCGCCGTTTGCTCTGCTTCAACATCGAGGGCTCTCCTTCAATGACGACGCCGTGAGTTCGTCCTTGTCTCCAACTCTCTCGGACGCCCTCCGCAGCGGGATCCCGGTCTCTCCCTCCGTCCGTCCGAGCCTGCCACCGAGTCCGATTCCTCTCTCTTCCTCGTACTCTACCGCCTCTCCCGCCTCTCCTACATAGAAATCCGCTGCCCATCATGTCGTGGAAGGCTTCAGAACGTCTGATGGACACCATCCGTCACTATGCCAGGTTTCCCGCCACTGGTGTCAGCTTGCGCCAGATGGTGCAGTTTGGCGAGAAGCCCTCGGTCGGTACGTTTCCGCTCGCCTCGAGCCCATTGAGGGCTCCCGGGCCTTTCACAGGCGCGCTGACTCTTGATCTTCTCAGGAACCCTGTTCCGAGCTTCCCAATTCCTCGCCGAGGAGCTACCCATTCGCCTGGCCCACCGTGTGCAAGAGCTTGACGAGCTCCCAGATGGTCTCAATGAGATGCCCTCGGTGATCAAGGTCAAGGACTGGTACGCCCAGTCTTTTGAGGTATGCGCTCATGATCCAATTCCTTAAAAAGCGCCAAACTGACTCGGCCGCAGGAAATCACCCAACTCCCCCGGCCAGAGCTCCCCCAAGATGTACGCACCCGCCTCATGAAACCTAGCAAAACCCTCGGCCGACAGGCCTTCCGCCTCCCTCCCGCGACCCCCAATCCCTCAATTGACGAGGGTGAGTCCTCGGGCTGGGGAGGTCTCCAGAACAATGGAAACGGCAACGGAAAGAAGGCCGTGACGCGGCGTTACTTTGCCGTCGTCGACGACACGGGCGACTGGCCCGCCGACCTGCACCTCTACAACCAACGTTTCGCCCAGACTCTCCACGACATCAAGCGCCGTCATGATGGCGTCGTCACCACCATGGCCCAGGGTATTCTCGAGTACAAGCGACGCCGCCAGCGAATGCAGATCGACAGCACCATCCAGTCCTTCCTCGACCGCTTCTACATGTCTCGTATCGGTATTCGTATGCTCATCGGCCAGCACATCGCCCTAACGGACCAGAGCCACCACCGCGATCCTACCTACGTCGGAATCATTTGCACAAAGACCAACGTCCAGGACCTCGCCCAAGAAGCCATTGAGAACGCCCGATTCGTCTGCGAAGATCACTACGGCCTCTTTGAAGCCCCCAAGGTCCAGCTCGTCTGCAACCCCAGCCTCAACTTTATGTACGTTCCCGGTCACCTGTCACACATGCTCTTCGAGACCCTCAAGAACTCGCTACGCGCCGTCGTCGAGACCCATGGAATGGACAAGCAGGCCTTCCCTGTGACAAAGGTTATTGTGGCCGAGGGCAAGGAGGATATCACCATCAAGATTTCCGATGAGGGTGGCGGTATCCCT
The DNA here is from genome assembly GCF_025433545.1 of Fusarium keratoplasticum. Lineage (NCBI taxonomy): Eukaryota > Fungi > Ascomycota > Sordariomycetes > Hypocreales > Nectriaceae > Fusarium > Fusarium keratoplasticum. Next base: position 2,699,736 of record NC_070536.1, read on the forward strand.
CGCAGCGCCATTCCTCTGGTCTGGACCTACATGTACACCACTGTCGACCGCACGCCAAGCCTGGACCCTGATTTCGACAAGAGCGACTTCAAGGCCCCAATGGCTGGATTCGGATACGGATTGCCCATTTCACGTCTATACGCTCGCTACTTTGGCGGAGACCTGAAGCTCATCAGCATGGAAGGGTAAGTTTGCAGTGCAACTCAGAGGCCCCATCATGACCTCCACTCTTCCCCCGCATATGACGACCCAAGTTCATGATTAACACGCTCTCCAGTTACGGCACCGATGTCTACCTCCACCTGAACCGCCTGTCCTCGTCGTCCGAGCCCCTCCAATAGCAATTAGACGCCCCCGGCGCACAGAACCTTCAGGTTCCCCCTTGGGTTCTCCGCAAACGACTGCAAAGCCGGAACCGGGAGGTCTCGGAACGGAAACAGGTGGGCGACGCCGAGGCGGTGGTCAACGCGCCCCCGCGAAGCAACTATACGAGTCCACAGGAAGTCTAATGGATTTTTTTCTTGGAAAAGGGAATCATCGTCACCCGCGGCAGAACCGTGCGCCGGAGCAAAACACAGACGAGAGCAAAAAGACATGCTATATCAACAACATCAACATTATCATCAACTACTACTATAAAGAAGACGAGGCGGCCCAGGCACCCCCAGTCGCCGACGTCGATATGCCCGCGGCAATACCATCTAAACCGGAATGCGCAGGTCACCTGGATATTCGAAAGGGGAGGAAAGCGACAACTCCAGCCGGGCGAGGACGATACACACAACCAGGATCACGGACGGCCCTTTTGGTTCACCCAGCCTGAGGAACCGATCCGTGTACAAGCCGGTCTGTCGGCGAGCCTCGACGCCCTGTACAGCCTAGCCAAGCGCGTTGTTATGCGCATGTTTGGGAAATGAAGGAGCCCGAGCTGTAACATTGAAATAACTACATGACATTATATCGGGGGACGATGACGGAATTTTCACGAGGTGGCGGGAGCTCATTGTATGATGCAGAGCAAATGAAGGGAATGGAAGAGGCATGAATGGATTGGAAGAGGGTATTGATTGCTGGTGGCTCTATTGTTGGCAAAGCAGCATGCATGCATGTACATGGAACAAAAAACACTTCTACGGGAGTCTTGGTCATGGGTAGGAAATATCATTGCACTTGTCTTTTGGTTACTCGACGGAGAGTCTGGTCTGAAGTGAGCAAAGTGAGGCTCACTCGTATAGCGGAAGAACAGAGTCGCGAGGCTTCAGAGAAACAATACAGAAGGGCGTGTGCCCAGTGCTTGTTTTCGCTCCCGGCAAAGACATTTCAACAGCTGACTACATGTGTCTGGTATCTATTTCAAGGGGCAAGTCTTTTTTGCATGTGCTTGCATACCCGTTGTGGTATTTCTTGTCATCCCAAAGAATCAGCTCTCAGCGCCAGGGGCAGAATATATTTGTACAAACTAGGGCATCTCGCAGAGACGGGCTCGCATGGAGCTCACCAAGTTGATTGGTGTATATATACATATATAATCGAGCTAACTCGTAGCTCTATGTCACCATCCAAGTGACACGGTTCACAAAACCAGCCTCAGTCCTCCAGGGGCCAGGGGACTTACAAAAGATGCATGATCCTATCAAAGGCTTGGCATGCTCACTTTAGCAGCACTTCATACCCTCCATATTCCCGGATCCTGGCCCTGCCGCCGACGACAAAGACAACCTGTTTCAGAGCCAACTGTTGGATCTCTTCGAGCATCGCTACACGATCGGCGGCGAAGCCGTAAAACAACCTCAGATGCCGGTCTTTCTCGCGAAGCGTGAATATCGTGTGGAGGAGCTGCTCGTGCATCTGGATCATGCACGACAGAATCTCGTGCCGGGGAAAGTTCTCGCCGCTCACCTTCTGCCTTAGAAGGTAGGCCCACTGGTCCACGGCTTCAACGGCCCTGTTGTAGATGTCCTTCCAGTGGATTGTGTGCTCCTTTCCTTCCTCGCTTTCGTCCTCGGGCCACCTGATCCACGGGATCTGCAGCTTGACCTTGGCGTTCTCATTGAGACCGTCAAACTTCCTATCCGCGCAGGTCCAGGCGTCGTGGTCAGGGTGTATCCATTGATAGCAGAGGTACTGTGCCATGATGAGTGTTCTTTTGTGTAGTGTATTACTTACTCACCTGTCGCCTTTTCTCTTGAAACTGGGGGGTTGCTCATATAACCCTGGTAATGAGTGAATCAGTTTAATTGGAACAATTGGAACAGGGGAGTTTGTGAGTTGATGTTGGTTGGAATGATGCTGAATGATGAGCGAGGGGATGGGACTATTTTTATTCCTTCGATACAACACTCGACCAGCGTAAGTGGTTCGCAATGGGAACAAAGAGGTCACTCAGAGAAAGAGTCAAGTGGTGGGCATGTTCATAAGCAACAACGCTCATCCTCCGCACACATTCTAATCATGTGAACAAAACACATAGGGGGTTTAACCTAGAGAACAACGGCTTTGTTCATCTAGTCATAGTATGGATTGACTATGGATCAAACTTGAAAGAACGCGTTCTTCCAACCGACTCACAGCATCTCATTATGGGCTTGCTGCTAACTCCCTCGCACATGCGCACCTTGATATACAAGGGCCCAATTTGCTACAGCCTTGGCACATGTTCATTGTTCTCCAAGATCGTCTTCACTACAATCTTGACCACGTCCAGAACTCCGCACCCACATACACTTGAGCGGGTTCGCTGTTATGTCTAAAGTAGACCTACCTCTTCAAAGGTAGTCAAGCCGTCATCTAGAACAAGCTCTTACTAATAGAAACAAAGAAGCTGAAGGTGGAGAGTTAACTTGGGTGTGGACGTGTTCATGTGACCCCTCAACCTCCATGCCTATATCGGTAAGGTGAATGAATAGGTAGCTGGCTCAACCTAGGGAATAGTAGCCTTGCTATACTTCTCTATGGCAAGGAACCAACTCTACATCACCCCGTAAAGGCATCCGGCTGGCAAAATCTTATGTCAAGCTCGCTTTCATTGGCCATCACTTGCATCTACCGGTATTCACCACCTTCACTGCAATTTTAACCCGCCCCCAGGGCCTTTGCCAAGCTGGTAGCTACCTCGTTCGTCCGTGATCTTGACTGTATTTTTTTTTACCTGCCACGAGAGAGCCAAAGACTCTCAAATGAACCATTTGTATTCTGCGCATGGGAGTCTGTTAGCTAACGTTCTTAAGGAAACTCTGAGGACATGAAAAGCGGCAAAGACGACAATTCAGAACCCCTTTCACGGCATTCTTACCCCAACCCAATGGGATGCTCCTACAACTACCAACGAGTTCACGATCACATCTGCAGTAAGATTCTTCAAAATAGAATTGAACAATCGCCAAGAACAAATCCTTGGTAATAGAAACAAAGAAGCTGGAGATTGAGGGTTAACCTAGTTGCAGACATTTCCATGTGAGCCCTCTCCCTCCATCCCGATATGGATGAGGCGGGCAGATGCTTGGTTCAACCCAGTGAGTAGCAGCTTTGCTGCTCTTCTGCGTGCGTGTGACTGCGGCTGCACTGCAATTCTAACTCGCCCCGAGAGCCTTTGATGCTCAACTGAGTTCTTCGCTATACTTCTGCCGCTCCGCAGACCCATTCCACTTTCAGAGGACTAGTCCCCAAGACAACCACCCTGTCTGCATAAGCGACTAAAGCGAGGCCAGCAGGGGGCCGACCTTTTCTTCACTGCATTTTTAACGCCGCCCAAGGCGGTGCTCCTACACCTCCTGACAGGTTTTGGGCCACATCGTCAAGAGGGCTCTCTTGGTGCTGTTGGATCACACCTAAAAATAAATCACTGACAATAGAAACATAGAAGCTCAACAGAAAGCCAAGTTATGGACAGACTCGACGGATTCCTCGACCCCGTATACTCTATACCTATAAAGACAAGGAAAATAGCGGGTTACCCAGAGATTAACAACCCGTCCCTTCGCTCTTCGTATCTCGTGAAACCCCAAAGCAACCGTCATCGTCGTCTATGCAGATACCTGAGCTTGTGGCTCCGCGATCAACGATTCGCTACAATTTCAACTCTCTCCTAGAGACTCTGGAGCTCGAAGCAACCCTCCCATCCTCGTTTGCCGTCCCAATAGAACGATCATATGGGTGCCTACCGGCAGATTCCCAATCCTATCGTTGGTAGGATTCTTCAACTATCATCTAATCGTCTGCCCCAGAATGACAGAACCAAAGGGGCTCCATGAAGAGAAACTAAGTCGGGCGTACTCATTTGAGTACGAACTTTGTTCCTACATGGATGAGATGAATAGCAGGTTTAATACGGAGAATGACAGTTTCACCACTCTTCTCTGAGCCATGACAGACAATCCATCCTGGGTCAGCCTATGAGGATTACTGTTTCAACTCATTCTCGTGTAATTGTTTTCTTCCAAGACAAGTTGCCCCAAGAGCCTTCAGGACTGAGAGCAGTGGAGGAATGCACGGCATGGGTAGAGTGTCAAAAAAGGCCGGGACATCAAGGCAGGAGTCACAACCAAATCAGTCCGGTGTTCTTTTGGCCCTCAAGGATAGCGTGCACAATCGCATTTCTTCGGTTTTCACTGCAATTTTAACCCGGCCCCAGAGCCTTCAGCGCTCAGAGCATCCCAGTCTTGGCCAACACGCCCAAGGCGATCTTGCATGAGACCAATCAATCAATTTTCCCGGTTTCGGATTTTTTTTGTTCACTGCAATTTTAGCCCGGCCCAAGAGAACGCTCACACACTTGACTGGGTGCTGAACCAGCGAACTCCCAGCTCCACGGCCAGGAGGGCTCTTATCTCAACACCTCGAAGAACAAATTATAGATAGCACCTAGAAGCAAAGAACCTAGACGGAGAGGGATCCAACCTACTCTAGACATCTTTATGCCTATACGCACTTCATTCCTGTATAAAAGGCAAACAGCTACCAAGTTCAACCCAGGGAATCGAAGCGTTATAGCCCTTCACCATGCCGTGGGAGATAGTATTCCAGATCAACCTGTGAAGAAACATGATATCGTCCAGTTGGCAATTCTCCATGTTAAGCTCTGCTGAAAACTATTTAGAATCATCATCATCTCCACATGGCCATTTCCTAGCCGCTACAGTTGAGAGGCACTTGCATTGAGGACAAGATATCGTTGCTATAGAAGTACTTCAGCAGTTTCTTCTTTTGCCCTCAGCTAAGCAATCCCTCAACAAGCCTCAAAGCACGTAAATATATTGGAGACATAGCTTTTACCCTATCTTCACTGCAATCTTAACCGCCCCTGAGAGCCTTGGGCGATCGATGCGACCCAGTCAGCCTGCAGCAGGTTGGACTACGCCAAGGCAACCCTTTGCAGATTAGTTCGCAGTGCAAATCGAGGCAGTTTCACTGCAATTTTAACCCAGCCCAAGGGAACGACTTCCACACTGGTTCGTAAGTTGCCAGTTGCCTTGCCAGTGGGCTCTCCAAGTACTTAACAACCCCCCCCCCCGGGATCAATCACTCCCCTGCCTCCTCTTGATCCAGAAGCCTAGCCACTCAATAGATCAGTTCCTCGACAAGAACCAAGTTGCAAAGACAGAGCCAGAGTAAAGAGCTTTCCAGGAGGGCTCTGAAAAAGTCTATTCACAGGCTCAAGTAACTCGAGTAGACAAATACAGTCATGGGGCCATGTGCAAACCCGATGCTTGAATAGCCTCGACTCCTAACGACAAACACCTCTTATATCCTCTTCTAACTGATCCCATTCCATACATGTCCCAACTCAACACTCCATCTATATACCTATACACAAATCCCTCACGCCAGCTCAGTGAAACTCAGCCTCGACTCTTCCATACCGCACCCCGTCAGCCTTGAGCTCAAAGCCCAACCCCGCACTCTCGACCTTCATCTCAAGCGTAAAGTCAAGATTGTCAAACTCGACGCCTCTTGTCGTCGTCAGACGCGTAAACATGCTCCTCGGTACGGCATTGAGGTCTGTTGTCAATGTGCACACGTGGATCAGGTCGCGCGTGTACGCCGCTGGGGGTTCGTCGGCGTCGCACGCTATGAGGTCGTCTGTCACGATGAGGGACTGGCCTGGACGGAAGTTGCGTGTGTAGTGGAATGCGATGGGGGCAAGTGGTGACAAGGCCTCGCCCTGAGTCGTGTTAGTAAATGGTGATTGTTCAACATTATACGGTGAACTTACCTTGGCAATGTGCCATTGCATCCGGTCAGAGACCATCCACCTCTCCCACAGAGGTGACCAGTACCGCTCACTAACTGAGTGCTTTGTCGGATCGTACACAGTCGCGTACGATGTTCCGTAGTGCATTCTCGACTTGCGCGAGATGACCATGTTACCCTCCAGCCCTCGCAGCACGGCACCTCGCACCACTGCCGTCCAAGCATACACAGGCTGCATAACCTCGATGGAGCCCATCTCTTCCGTAGCATTTGCGTTGGCGTGTGTCGGCCTCTCACTGTATGGTGGTGGTGCGGCACTCGTAAAGTGAGACTTGAGACGACGGTATAGGTAGTCGCTCTGACCAAAGCCTCCTACCAGCACGATGCCAGAGACGATGCCGCCTTTTGATCGGAGGTTGCTGACCTGGCCTTGCACGAGGTCGCAAACCTCCTTCACCACTGGTTCAAAGATATCCTTGATCTGCTCTCCCGTCATGACCAAGAACCCAGAGTCGAGGCCAGCCTCTTCATCATCAGGAAGACCAGGGAAGCTAAAAAGTCAGCACAATGGCAAACAAGGGGTTGGGGTAGACATACGGGACGTTGACTTCCTGATGCTCATCCTCGTTAAAGTTGCGCTTCACAAACTCCTCAAAGTAGCGGAGTCCCATCTGCCAAGTCTTGCCCTTCTTGGTCTTCATCTCATCAAACCGGGTCTGTCCAAGTCGGCCCCTGACGTGCTCCTCGAAACGGTAGTTTAGGAAGGCACTTCCACACAAGCCTCCTGTTCCTACAGCAGACTCTTCAACCCGGAGTGGCTTGAGGGACATGATCTTGTAGGCGATAAGACTATAAGAGGTTAGGGGTGAAGGTTGACAGGTACGAGTTAGACTCACTCGACGGTACCGCCTCCTGCATCGCAGACAATAAAGTTGTCTCCCACGTTCAGATGATTAGGCTGAATCGCCTTGAGCGTGTAAACAGCCGCAGCCTCAGGTTCACTAATCATCTGAATCTCAGACCTGCTACCCATACCAGCCCGCTCCGCAGCCTGTAGCGTCGTGTTCTTCGCAGCATCACTCCAGACAGCCGGACACGTCAGTACAAACTCAACCTTTGTCGACGCCATAAACGACTCGCCGTACCGGCGCGTAAGCGTATCCATAGTATGCTTGTAAATCTGCGTCAAGTAGTCGCTCACAGCATCAACAACATTCTTGTTGAACCGCTTGAGCTGGGCCGCCGTGTCGAGCGGGCTCACGTAGAATGGCAGCTTCTGGGAGCGGTCAAGGAAGAGCTTGATGCAGCGCAGCCGCGACTCCTCGGGCTTGAACTGGAAACCCCATTTCACCGAGGGGTCGGTGCCTTGGGGCGCGTTGGGCGGGTAGTCGTAGGCAATCTCCGTAGGGACCTTGTCCGAGGTGATGCCGTTGCCGCCTGGCCACGTCTTGATGATTTCTATATCATCGGGGGTAGATGTGTAGACAGCCGCGACACTAGGAAAAGTCAATATGATACAACTTAGTTACCAGCTGTATACCGATACTCACCCTGAAAAGGTGGTGCCAAAGTCAACACCCACAATCAACCGGTCACTCAGAGGCGGCTGCTCCCTCACAGGCTCCCTAACAGGACCATTGATGGCCTCTGTCGAGCTGGGAGGCGTGTAGCTGGTAAAGTAGTTTCGGCTCTCCTGGTTGCGCCGGCTGCTGGCAGTGGTGCGCAGCGGCATGTTGAGGTTCATCATGTTGGCCATTTTATCAACAGATGAATGGTTCACTGCTGGCCTGTCGTTTTCGTTTTGCTTTCACGCCCTCGGTCTCACATGCGCCGTTACCATCCTTCTCCTGTCGCCCAAACGTTTTAACCCCTCCCCCGCGATGCGATGCGGGCGACTTGACCGTTGGACGTCAAGTGGCGGGGATGTGAAGTAGCGAAAACGAACTGGCGGTGGCGAAACTTGCCCCAGGTAGTAAAATGTTTATCGTCGAACGAGTTGTTGAAAAGATGAAGCGAGGCGAGGTTCAGTCGAGAGGACCACGTCGTCTCACTCAAGTCGACGGTCCGTTCATCCACTTGTCAGTTGACACTTTCCGCTCAAACTTGAAACCCCAATCGTCACGGCTTCTTCAGAGAAAAGAGAGGTGTGAAAAGCCCGCAGAAAATAGAAGCTCATCAACAAAGATGACACGTTTTTAAGATACACCCCAAGACCCGTGAGTCGTCGTCGTCCTTGTCGGTCAAAAGTTGGCTCTCGTCGTCGTTTCAGCTCCGCTTACCAGGATGCGAATGGTGCTGCCTAAGGTAAGCGTCGCGATCCATCTTATTCCCTTGGTCAACACGTGACGCCCCTAACCCCAACCTCGACCTAAACCTCGCCATTTGACGTCGCATCGAGGGTCCCAACTCTAGGCTGAACCTGAATCCCGTCAAGCTAGTGACGCACGTCTGCGACTCCGTTTATAGATCCCAGCTCTCGTAAACGTCTCGATAATGGAAGCCTAGACCCTCATTGTTCTTGCAGATTCCAAAAGTAGAACAATTGTGTCTCACCCATCTTGAATAGAATTTCCATCTTCCCTTCATAAAAATGTTCAACCTTGCACAAGGCCGCACAACCATCAAATCTACCCTCACTCCTCTCTCAAGACATACGCCCTCATCTCATATCCATCATCAAGCCACTTCATCTCCCATCAACCCTCATTTCTCTTCTTTGCCTCCCCCGCTCAGCACAAATGTGACTTTATTTTCGTCACCTCATCCCCACTCGACAAGGGAGAAGAGGCCTCGAGACGGCGCCAATGCATTCTTCAACATTCAACCGCTCTCTCCACCTCGAGACAGTCGGCTAAACATCCTTTCCACGGCGTCGCCGCCACTAAACCTTGCACAGTCACGTATTCATTACCAAAGACAACACCAAATAAGACAGCCATTGCACATCACAGTAGCAACAAAAGTCATAGTTCATCTCCATTGATTAATCCCATCACCACTCCATCCGTCCATCGAGGCACCAGCCTCCCCTCTTGGGGCATCAACTACCTAATTATATACGCGTCGTAAAAGTGCAAACTGGTCTGAGGCCGGCTTCATGGCCAAGGTATCAAAACTCCCATCTAGGTACTCGGTTCGGTTGGCAGTCTCCCGAATGCGCTGGAGAAACAGAAAAGATGCGTAATGAAATGATCGCTGACTTTTTTTTTTTTTACAACATTCTTCAATAAGCAAACGTTGGACTGATCCTCCCTCCTTCACTCCCTTCCTGTCTCCCTGGAGGCGTCCTGTTTGACCCTTTTTGTGCGCTCAAGAGATGAGATATCCCAACATGTGACAAAGAAAATGGCCGTTCATATGCAGCCCAAGCACCTCGTACTCCGATCCCCCCCTCTTATATAATAGGTAGGTAGTTGACAAAGGAAAGAAATTGGTCCAGTGATATGCGGTATTGCTTCAAGCAGATTGCGGCGGAGCTCGCCTGTGTCGGTCTATAAGGGGTATTTGATACTCAAAGGTGGATGAAACGAACAAGAGCAAAATATTTCGGGAAAAGGGAGGGATAGAGAAGAAGTAATAAGTAATATGCAGAAGGCGGCGCAAAATCCGGCCGGGTATTTGGTGAAACGTCGAGCCTGCTGAATCGAAAGGGGGAATAAAGTGTGTATAGTCAAGCCAGATGCCCAAAAATCAAAAAGGACCGCCCACGTAACGACGAAAAAGATCAAAACGAGAGAGTTGCGTATCTTGCCCAACACCAAACACCGTGACCATGCGAGTCGATCGATACCAAAGAACTTTTGCCACACCACTGGACGTAATCGTACCGCGTTGTGTCCCACGTCTTATAACTTAGAAACGGTTGCCAGCTGCCCAGATGCTAGCCGCCGCTGAAGCCGCCCACTCGCTCTCCTCATAAGGGGGCGTTGGCCACTTGTACTGGCCCTCGGACTTCTTGTGTAGATCAAGTGGCCTCGGAGTGACGGCCTCGTTGCCATCACCGAAGAGGACTTGGTTGCCACTGGCCGAGGGCGAAGGGGTTGGATATGGGTTCATCAAACCCAGGTTGCTAGCCGACTGGCGGAGAGGCTTGCTCGAGTTCTGCTCCATGCGCTTCATCGCACGTTGGGTAGAGGTGAGAGCCTCATCCAACAGTTCCTCCTCCTCATCAGGGGCTTCATACTGATGCACCCCATGCGTCGCCTGTGCTCGTCGTGTTCGGCTCGAGATGGGACCACCTCGGGCGGCGCCAATCAGGTTGTCGACTGACCTAGCTTGGTGGTGAGGTAGCGAGTGATGCCGCTTGAGGTTGCTCGTAGGCGATAGCTGATGGGCGGGCGGTACAGGTGGACGCGAGTCGAGATTGTTCTGGACATCCCGCAGGGCTTTATCCAGGGACTCATAGACCTCTGACTTGGGAATGGGAGCCTGCTGCTGTGTTTGGTCAATAACCATGGACGACCGGTTGCTAGCCCAAGGGCCGCATCCAGCTTGAGCTTCCAGATCATCGTATGAAGGGGAAACGGGTGTCTGGTGTCGACCTGAGAAGCGTCTGGCACGCTTTCTAAGGTGTGAAAAGAAGCTTTCTTTTTGACCACTGGGTGGCGACGCAAGGCCCGAATTTCCATTGAGGGCGCGCTCTGCTTGCTGTCGGTGCATCTCGGTGTAGTTGTTCGTGCTCGAAGCGACAGAGAGCTGCCGGCCAAGTTTCTTGGTCTTCCCCTGGCCATGTCCATTAGCGTACGAGTCGTTGTAACCGTTGTTGGCTCGGGCAGTTACAGCATCGGGGACCGGCGAGATGGGCCTGATCGTGGGAAGGATGGGCATGGGAGCGACGTTCGAGGGGCCGTTGGTCCAAGTAGTTCTCTTTCCGGCCGCTGGGCGTGGCTTAGCGTTTGAAGGCACTTCGGTAGTCGATGAGGTATGTACTGGAGCAGGTCGAGGAGCAGACGCATCCTTGACCTGGGCTTGCACGGTGGCCAGGTCGGAGCTCTCGGAGCGACCGATGAGCGACTTGCGGAACCAAGATTGCTTTGTGGAGGTGGGAGTAGTAGACGAGTCCTTGCTGCTACGGCCAAGGTCAGACTGCTTGCGTCCGAGGATTCTAGAGGCGGAGGACTTGGGGCGCATGGGATCGACGGCGTCGAGGAAGTATTCGTGAGCGAGAGCTTGAGAGGAGGTCGGGCGGTTCTTGGGATCCCACATCAGACACCAGGTGACGAACTGGCTCAGAGCGGTGGGCCACTGCGGTGTTTGGAGGATGGTATCCATGGCATGGGGGGCCATCTTAGGGAACGAGAAACCCAGCTTGCCGGCGAGTCTGGTACCCTCACGCCAATCGCCACCACCAACACGAGCGCCCGACTTGTTGTACCAGTTGCCAGGGCTTCCCATGATCTCGCATACCCTCCATACCTGGTCGACCTCGTTTCCACCGGGGAACAGCGGCTTGAGAGTGGCAATCTCAACAGCCATGGCACCAACGGCCCAAATGTCCACGGGAGCAGAGTACTCTCCCGCTCGCAGGAGAACCTCGGGGGCTCGGTACCATCTTGTGGAAACGTAGGTGGTGTAGGGAAGCTTCGAGTGTGTCTCTCTAGCGAGACCAAAGTCGGCGATCTTGACGGTATAGGTGGGAGGCGTAGAAGGAGGCGTCACGAGAGCTGAATATCGTCGGAAGGAGTTACTGGATTCACTGTGGGAGGAAGTGGAGACGAGGATGTTTTCGGGCTTGATGTCGCGGTGGAAAAAGTGGTGGGAGTGGATATGCTCGAGGCCCTGCATAATCTGGAAGAGGATGCTCTTGACGCTGGCGTTGTCGAGGCACTTGTGATCGCGGGCCTTCATCAGCTGGTAGAGGTTGCCCTCCATGTACTCCATGCAGATGTGCAGCTTCTTGCTGTAAGGGTCCAGGAAGATGTCGAGGGCGGGGACGAGGTGAGGGTGTTGAGGGAGGGTGCGGAGAAAGACGACCTCGCGGAGCTCCATACAGGGCGTTATTGACTCGAAGGTCTTCTTCATAGTCTTGATAGCAACCTAAACGACTGTTACGGGTGCTGTCACACAACGCAGGGCGCGCATCGAGTGAAACTTACCACAGTCCCTCGGCGGGCAACGTTGGCACCCGCTGTCCGGACCCTTCCAAGAACGACGCTACCAAAGCTACCATCGCCAATCTCCTTCAAAACCTCAAAGCGGTCCTCGAGGGCGAGCTGGTGGCCCGAGGGACTCCGATGAGTCAGGTCGTTTGTGACAGTCATTTTGTCGGCTGTGATCAAGATACAGTCTACCTCGAGATGTTGTGTGACACGCGAGTGAGAGCTGAGATCCTGGGGAACGGCGTTAGGGATTGGCTCCAAGGACTCCCGACATTGACCAGCAGCGGTAGACAATACCTAATCCAGGCCTGAAGCGATAGACAGGCTCTATCAAAGAGCAAAAGACCGATTTACCGGAGCATTCAGGTTGACCAAGTGTGATTAGAATGACGACGAGCGTGCGAGCTGAGGGCGTGCGTGCAAGCGAATGCAGTCGTAATAGCGGAATTCGTGGTGGTGCTGGTAAATCGTTACAGTGAGGTGAAGGGGTGGCGGCGGCGGTAGAACGGTGAAGATGGATACCGGTTGATCGAGGAAAAGGGATGCAAGTGTTAAGAGTAGCTCAAGATGATGGAGAGTGAGCGTCGAAGAGAGTTGATCTCGCCAGAGGGTCCAGGAAGGGCAAAAGGAGTGACTGAAGTGAGGGTGATTGCAGAGTGGATAGAGTCGATATTAACGAAAAGGAGAGGGAAAGCTCTTGCCCAGGTCCAGGGGGGGGAGTGGCTTGAACCTGCCGATCGGGGCAGGATCCTCAGGCCACTAGTGAGTTGCTTCAATGGGCCCCGGCGAAGCTCCCGCTGTGTATTGATGGGGGTGGATTATTCAAGAGGAAATGGGAGCATTCAACGAGCAACTGCCGACGATGACAATAGCAGCGACACGAAGAGAGGCTGGTGTTTTTTGTGGTGGAGAGAGGTGAGGAGGAGGATGAGGAAAGAAGAGAGGGAAAAGCGACGCAGGTGAGCAGAGCAGACGAATGAATGGGGTGAGGTGAGAAAGAGCGAGCGAGGCAGAGGCAGAGCAAGAAAGTCCCCCCAGAGAAGCCCAAAAAGGGCCAGAAGCCAGAGCCAGAGGGCCAGAGGCGTCGAGATGTGAGACGGGGGGGCGTGGGCAATGGATCAATGGCATCGGTGGATAGTGGAGTGCAGCAAGGAAAGGAAAGGATGGAAAAGAAGCAATGGAGCCCCCGTCTGGGATGATGGGGGATAATGGGATAGGAGGTTTCGAGTCAGAGGTACATGCGAGCTGCCAGCGGGGACCTTGCTGGGACTTGGGCTCTGTGATAAAAGAGGCTGGTAGGGAATGTATCCTCTTTATTGGCCTGGTGTACAGCCTCTCGAGCACTTTGTCACTGTACCTGGCCAGCGGCCTGACGATTGGGACATGCCCTGGGAGGCCGGGGGGGCTGTCCACTTTCAGTTGCCCTGGTCAGAAAATGGAAAACCCAGCAACGAAAAAAACAGGGCCCCGCCGGGCAGGCAGGGTACGTACCCGCCATCCGGTTGGTGCAACTCGCCCACCCCCAGTCACTGAAGGCCAGTCCGGGCAGAAAAGAGAGCTCCTCTCGAAAGGCTGGCAAGGCCCTGGAGTACGGTACGGTGCGGTGCGTTGCGGTGCGGACGAAAGAGCCAAGGCCCTTGACAAACCTTGGTCCCGAGTCGCGCAACGACTTACAATGGGGAGGGGTTTCGGGGACTCTCTACCTCCCCCGAAGGGGCATTCGTGATATGCTCTAGCACGTATTCGTGGTGAGCATAAGCATGCAGGCAAATCTACAATGCAAAGATGTGCACAGGGAGAAGGGCACACGGGAAGGAGATGACCAGATCGGAGTCAGAGGCGCAAAAGCTACGGTACGTGGGGAATTCCCCAAGGATTGCTGTGCGAATATGTGAGTGCGTGCTCTCAACTGTCGCAGATGAAAAGAATGAAGACCGGGATGGGACAGCGACAGACAACAAGAGACAGAAGGGTGTGCAAGGTTCTGGGAATCAAGACCTGCCAGTGTGCGTGCCCCCCCAAGGGAGGGTCAGAAGAGCACACACACTGGGTCAGAGGGCCGCTAGAGGGATGGCGGACGGTACGCACGATACCGTGTCGTGTGGCCAATGGACTTGGACTGGACTGGCTGGTTCGTTGGTATGGGCTGGAATGGCAGACATCGAATGGCATGGGATGGGACCGATCACGGGGGTACTGTTTAGGCTTCTGGTGATGTTCATGGTCTCCGTGATCCCAAATGGACGACTCTCGTAACTTCGCTACTCAACTAGCATGAATTGAATGACAGAACGATTGGGAGAGCGATAGGTAGTCAAGAGATGGCCCAGCCAGCTAGGAGCATCGGGGGACAAGATACCCTAGCCCCCCTAGAAGCCTTGCCAGGCCCGCCCGCCCAGGTCAGGTTCAGGTTGCTAGGATATCATCCATCCCGACAAGGGCGCCGGCGTGACGGTGTCGCAAAAGGTGGTCAATCATTGCCGACCTCTGGGAAATCGCCAACGGGAAGTGAAGAGAAGAAGAGACTGGCATCCATGCCCAATCTCGCCAGCGGGTCCGGCTTCGCGGGGCGCCTTGCCTCTGTCTTTGTATGTTTTCGTTTCTTCTTTTTTGGGCTGGCTCCGTGAGGTATCGCAATTTATTACTGTTAATTTGGGGGCAAAAAGAACAATGACACCCCCGGGTTAGTTTGGTTTTATTATTTCCCCGTTGAAGAAGACCTCGCCCGGGCTTGGTCCCTTGAAATGCCGCCAGCCGCGTCTTCTGCATAATCTACAGGGCAGGGGAGCATTGTCTGGGGGCGCCGGGTCTCGAGAGATGAGCAAATCTATCTTGGGTCCGGGACCAGTTGATTTCATGCTTTGCTTCTCAAAGCCGAAGACGATAATAGAAATACGAAGTGGATAATATCCGACTCATCACACAAAGACCCCGTGGCCATGGCTGATAAACATCGAGGACAAGAGTTGCTTGTGGGAGGTCAGTGAGAAGGCGAATGGACGAGGGTTGGCGATGGAGAAATGCAAGACGCGCGCACTCTAACAGGCGCGTTCTCAGGCTGCCCACACGCGCTGCCCTGCCACACCCTCAGCCTCGGCCAACCTCGTGGCCTCGCGGCAGACACAGCTTATCAAGACCTTCTCTGCTCCCCTGCTTTCTTGCCGCATCGTCGTGAAGCGTCCTATTGACGAACCAATACCCAGCACAGCCCGGTGGGAATCGACGCGGCCGTCGAGAGCGCCATCTAGACGCCGTGAGCTCTTCTCATCCTTTCGCTACCAGCCTCTGGCGCTTCGCGGGTCGCGGCGCCTCGTCCAAGCGAAGCAGCCAGCCTTTTCTTGGTGGCCGGGCCTTGAAGACGGGGTCCCTCTGCCTCGGCGCCTTGGGTCGCATGAAATGGCTTCCCGGGGCCGCCCCTCCCCTCCACTCTTTTCTTCTTTCTTTTCTCTTTTTAGAGCCCTCGTGGGCTGGCTGCTTGGTGCGTGCGGAGGCCGTCTTCCAGCGGCCGGGGCAGCCGGGGGGCAAGGTAATCAAACTGCCTGTCTAGTCTCGACGCTGCTCTCTTTTTCACTTTCCCTTGATCGGGACGTGCCCTGCGATCCCGTCCAGTGGTCCAGGGACCTGGGAATAAGAAAAAAGGGGGAGGGGACGGGGAACACGAGAGGGGGAGGAAACTCGCCTCGGGGAGGGGGGCTCCGTCGCCGCCGTTGGAATGACGAAACACGCTGGAGAATCAGTAACGAGTAACAGAGAGCCCGGCTAGGATAGCAGCCAACGCCGGCGACCGAGCGGGAACATTTCCATGCGACGGCTTGGTCTGGTTTGTTGGAGGCGCACAGTACATAAAGATGGCGATGGGTTCGGTGCATAGCCTTTTTTCGAAACACGCGAACCCCTGCCACACACGTGTACAAAGCCCGTTAGTGCGAGTTATGCAGTTGACATCGTCATGCACCGTCGGCTTCAGTTCTAGAGCCACCTGGGTCAAGACAAAAGATATACCCAGACAAAGCTATGAGCTTATTCTCCCCTAAAGATGATCAATACAGTATAATAAGAATAAATAAAAATGCTCCAAGTTATGAGATTATTTTTGTAATATTTTCCACAAATTTATTTATAATGCGTAAGGGCAATTAGGTAACCCTCTTAATATTCTGGCGTCCCATGCGTGGGAGCTTCCATGCGCCACCTACTTTGGAGCAAGCATCTTTCAACACTTAGGAACCGCTGGTTTGAATTAAACTACTTAGATGCTCAGGAAAGCCTCTTTTTCATCGCCCATAGGACCCGATTCTAGATCCTAGTCCTATATCATCTTATCATTCCGTTGTTCTGCCCTGAGCACAATGTAGCCCGATACAGATACCGGGAAGCAGGTATAGAGCAAAGTAGGCGGCTGCAGTAACACCAGCTGCCAGGAATGCGAAACGTGATTCATTGAGATCTCGCAGTGAACCTTGTACAGCCGCTAGAATCGAGCATCCGAGGGATATGATGAAAGAGGGGACGGCAATCATGCGGAGCCACTCATCGAACTTCACGCAGATGGTACGGACGTTCTGATCAACTGGAAGACGAAAACGAAAAAACTAATATACAGATACTAGAAACGCAAATGGCAGTGTTTAAGATCATCACATACATTGAGCCATAGCGATCGTACAATGCTGAACGAGCGAGGTGAGAAACGGCACAAGAATGAGCAACCACAGTATTCCAATTCCTGGCGAAGAAGTGTGAACAAATAAAACACTATTTCCATGGAGTTACCTACCCATGATCACATTAGGGTCGATCACGAGAGTAAGTTTTCCCGGCTCTCGCTCGGTCACACAGAGAGTGCTTGGACAATCTCCTGTCCTTCCTCTGCAGGGGTACGCAGGACATCGTCAGGGTCTAGGTGCCCATTAACTCGGATCAGATATAGCAGTGACAAAGCTGCCAGAAGAAGCGATGGGTACAGTTGATATCACGATGTGGTACTGTACGGAGCTGTCAGAGAAGAGGACGGGCTGTCTTTCCGGACCCAAGACGGGTTCAAGTGCGGCAAATCCATTACCAACAACCAGGTACAGACCCCGACTCCTGGTCCGAAAAGAAACGGGCTAGCTATTCGTAGGGGAAGCCGGCTAGAGTCTGAATTTTCACTCCCCCATGTCAATCTTGTGCTTCCTTTACGGCAAATCTTTGGGTGTGTTTTGCTTCTTCCCAAAGAGACGCCAATCCGTCGGTCGGGCCTCGAGCCAACGGCCGGAGTGTGGGGCCGCTGCCAGGGACCAACCGCTGGACCATCCCATCCCATGGGACGGACGGCGGGCTTCACTGGTAGGTACTTGATCCTGTGCGCCTGTGTGCGTGTGGGCTTCGGTACCTTCCAGAGGCTGCTGCAGGTACCAGACATCTTGAAACCCCCCCTTTGGGTCCCGTCTCATCCAATCCATCCCGCACCTCAGCCCGCCCGTCTTGTCAAGACGTGACGTGACGTGAATAACGAATACTGTGCGTGCCGTGCGTGCCCTTCAAGGCAGTTACTCCGACCCTGGACTTTTCTTGTCCCGTCACGATGCCCGCGGAATCGGATCCAGCGCAAAGGACGCACAACAAGCACAGGGGCCCGGGGAACGGAGATTGCCATCCCAGGGACGCAAGAAGACGCAAGACGAGCTCTCCACGATGACACCCACCGTAGCATCCCCGGGTTGCCCGGTGTCAGGAAGGGCTGGGCAAGAGCTTCGAGAAGCAGAGCTATCCTGGCCCAACACAGATCCCCAACGCAGCGGATGCCCTAGGCGTCGATCCTTCTCGCAGCGAGCCGTTTGCTGTCCCCTTCTGCTCTGCTGGGTGTCTGTCCCCCTCCCCTCCCCTCCATTCCCCCTCTTGTTGCTCTTTGATTTGATTCTGGCGCGCATTGGATGCCTCCCTTCAAGTCAGTGGTTGCTCCCAACACGGCAGGCTGCCCAACCATGCCGCCCCGTCATGAAACGCGGCAGCTCCTCAGGAACCGCCCGCATGCTTGCCAATTGCGCGCCTGTCACCCAGCCTCACAGTATGCAGCCCATTGACAAGGCCAGCTCAGAGTCGAACCTGAGGGAGAGCAGGCGGGGTCTGAATGTTATGCGATGACCCTATAGCCCCAGTTCAAGTTCCCATCGAAAGCTGCTCTCACGTCACCTTGCGGCCTGTGGCAAGAGGAGGCAGCGTCATCGCGGTCCCGGGACATACCCAGGAAACTCCCTGCGCGACATCGCAGCATGCCTCTGAGCGGCCGGCCGCATGCACAGATGATGCGAGCAACTGGGCGCGTAGGATCTCTGGCAGGCCCGTTCGCGCATTTGCCAGCCGGCCGCTTGAGGGGTTGGCGATGGTGGCTGAAGGGATCAGTATTGTCTAATAAGAGAACCCTGCGTGGGATTACAGTTGAGGCCGGCAAGGACGTCGTATCGTATCTGATGGGGGACCACCTCTCAGAGAGTGGGAGAAGCACCGAGGCTGGGGGAGAGGCTGTGGTTTGCTGGCGAGATGGGATTGCCGCCGTTGATTTCTCATCTTCTTGTCGTTTGTGGGTCTGTATTTGCTTCTTTGCGTCTCTTGCTATCTGTGATCAAAATTGTGCTTTGATGTGCCTGAAATGTGTGCCTTGACGTTAATTGTGATGGCTCAGTTGCAGTAGCTCCAACGCCGTGCCATTACATCGTGCCTCCATCTCTCGTCACCAATTGTCACTGTCACACTCGCAATTAAGCAACTCGCCAATCCGAGTTTTCCCTCCTGTGCTTTCTTTTTGCCAGCCTGCCCTTGCAGCGACGCATGGACATCCATCTCAACACGAAAACTCACGCCTTAAATCGTGGACAAATGTGCGCCACACGAGCAATACCCAGCCCTCTCTTCCTCGGTTGCCTTCCTGCCACCCTCCAAAGAGCCAGCCTCTCCTTCGCGAGGCCCAGCCTTGGGTCAACGCTACAGGAAAACTTCTTCAATTGACTTGACACTTGTGGAGTGCAGCCGCCGTCAAAGGGTTCTTCCCGATGGGACGCCCCGTGTGCTGTAGTTCTCCACTCGCGCCGTCGACCGAGCCTTGAGCTTTCGAGCCAGTCGCTTGACTCTAGCGCAGCGCCCGAACCGCGCCGTCAAGAGTCTCATCCTCGGACCTCGACCTCGTCTCTATGTACATGCCTCTGCAGAAAGAATCGAACCGTTCATGCTTTTTTCTCCCCACCAAGTCCTTGATCAGCACTTCAGGGGTGAAAAAGTCTCACTTCTGGAGTTCGGGTTTCTGGCACCTCGTCCCGGTTGGAGACTGAAATCCTTGCCTGGTCCAAGGCCAGATCTGGCCCCATGTTCGTCAAGGCCCTTGACGCGTCCTGTTCGCCTCCATCGCTGATGAGAGACCATTGACTGAGAGCCTCACCTGCTGAAGATCCGCTCAACCGGTACGTCGTCAAGTACTTTTGAGTTGGCATTTCGATATTGGCCGGGGCAGACGCTGCTGAGACCCGCGCTGTGCGTGGGATTGTGCGAATGTGGCAACATCTGTCCACCTCGAAAAGCATGGCGGTCGATCCCAGCCCACTTGGGGTCACCTGTCACTGCGGCATCGTCGTGGTGGTGAAGTCACTGATTCAATGCCGCTGCAGACGCGACAGGACTGCTTGACACGACTGCGGAGGGATGTCGATCTGTTTTGATATGGTCAAAAGCGGAAGAAACAAGGCAAAGGCCCCAGTTGACCCCCATCTCAGCCGATGCCGTATGTAGCTGGTGGAGAGGGAGTGAGCTGTCATGGAGCATCGCAGGCTGAGCAAACCAGGAAGCCGGTTCGGAAGAGGGGGACATCTCCAGCTGGACTGTCTCGGAGCACCGATTTCTCGGCAGGCTTCTGTCTCAGCTCTGGAGTCCAACGTCCAACTTCATGATGCCAAGTCTCGTAGAGGAGTCCATCACGCCGTCGTCGAGAATTTAGCTTTGGCACGATTCGGCGGGCTTGCAGTCGTGTGCATGTCTAAAAGTCGGTTACCCCAGATCCATCAACCAGGATGGGCATGACTCTTGTCGACTCGAGCCATGGGTTGATCCTGAAGTGGAAAACCCGCAACCCATCTCTGATCAAAAGAGGTTCTTGCGGTCTGGACCCTGCCCTCCCTATTCCCTCTTCAGCTTGCATCTGCATGTCTCTAGTGGATACGGTGGGTGAAGCTATCTCTCCCCATCCACCGCACATGGGCCGTTCGCCAAGCTCAAGTCGGTGATGGCAAGGCCCGTTCTCTCGTAGACAAATAGTCTGGCAGCGAATAGTCAGTGTATCCGGTGCCGGCCTCGCAGGACTGTATCAACATGACTGCATCAACATGGCGTGACTGCAGCATGAAGAATAACTGTGTTTGCTCACACACATGCTCTCCCTGCTGAGTCGGTCACTTGCAGCCTCCAACCCGTCCAGCCTGGACATAAACACCAATGGCCTAGCCCGGAGGGGCCGGGTAGATGCAGCACCCATCTGCCAGACCGACTCACATTGCTCTCCTGTCTCACAGCCCTGCATCAAAGTTCAAGTTTCGTTCGTCCCTCCCCAAGGACCCCTCCGAGGGGATCCATCGTCCCAGCCAGAAGCCCGGTGCTCTCGCGTAGTTGGTCGAGCCAAGCCACCGAGAGGCCATGGAATCCACCAGCGGAGCGGCGCCGTACCATAGACGAGGGTATCCGTGAGTCGCCGAGAAGCATGCCAGGTGGCCGTCTGGGGTTTGTGCAGCGAGCTAACCAAGGGTCGGTCTTTGGGCGGTGAACGCCTCGTTTTGTAGGTATGCTATAGGGTAGGTAGCGGTGAGGGTGGAGGAGGATGGAGTCTCGTGTCGATAGAGTCTGATGCCTCGGTAACTGGAAAATGATGGTCAGTTTGAGCAGTTCGTCAGATGGCTTGAGTAGTTCGGGCGTGACAGTTGGGGAGATGCCTCACGTGGATGATGCAGGTTGTGGATCTGCGGCCGGTTGAGCCTCACTGATAAGGATGGAGACTGTTCAGATGCGAAACGACCTCTGTCCAGAATTGACAGTAAATGTCCGATATAATCCATAATCAGAGACTGATTTCCCTACCAAATAAAATTCCATTTATCCATGGCCCTGGATATAATTACACAGGCAACATGTGGTGTGCTGCATATACCGTTCACGGGCTAACCAGACCACTTCCATCCACCACCCGGGATCAATGATAATAACGACGAGAGCCAAGTATCTATTCCGAGGCTAGAGTTTTGGCCATTTCTGAGTATCTCTCAGAATTGTATTATATCTATATTCATCTCTGAATGGAGAAAATATGCCTGAGAAATTACTCATCTGAGGTCATCGCGACTTCAGCGGCCTTCGGCGGAATACAGAGGAACCAACCGCCGCCATCCCCATATGGAGATAATACTGTACCATAAAGGGCAATTTAAATCATCACAGCACACGCAATCTGCAAGTAGCCGCCCATCACAATTCAGCAGCCAAGGCTAAATCCATTTCGTGGTCAGAGTGATGCACCTCCCCGTCGTGGCACAAGCGGGAGAGAGCAACGCAGCAAAGGCTCCCAACGAACAAACGATAGCTGTGGCAAAAAAGGAGCTTCTGTGACACTGAATCACTGTCGGAAAGAGGCCTTACAAAAATCTGCTATGTGCGCTGACTTCTCTTCGAGTGTTTCTTCCGTCTTCAACCTCACCACAACAACCCTCGTCGGACATTTTTATCCCACACACAGCCGTCACAGAGGTGAAAGAATATCATTACCGTGCTGGATCTCAGGTTTGTGCTTGATCGCGGCGGCGGCAGTGGCAGCAGCAGATTTGCCTGTGTTTGTGCCTGAGCAAGAACACTGCTGCACTGCACCTTCCCGTCTCCTCTCCCTCTCGCACCTCAACTCCTCCACCACAAACAAACTCCCCTTCTTCTCGCATATTTATTCCCCAGCTTCCTCTCAAGAACCTTCGTCTCACGACTTTTTTTCTCGGAGTCTTCTCTAACCATTCTCGCATCTTCAGGCCAATATCTTCATCCACCCCCCCATCGCCAGCAAAGGACTACCCATCCTCCACGATGCCCAACAGAAACAAAGGGGGCTACAAACCGTGAGTCTGATCCTTAGAAGATGAAAAGAGGAGGATATACTGATGTACTGACTGTTTCATGGTAAAGCCGGACCCAGGGAGCGACTCCCACCAGATTCCGATGCAAGGTCGGAGGAGAGTGGAAGCCACTCGCCGACTTCTCCAACAACCAGCAGAAGAATATCAAGTGGCAGCTCGAGAACCGTGAGGACGTCGATCCCGCGCACTGCGGAATGATCTGTAAGGAGCATTCTGCCGGCACCAAGTTGGAATACCGCTGCGAGGTGTGCGACCTCATCAAGCCCCGCGAGCACTTCAGCAAGGCCGCTCTTCGCCGCGACGAAATCGTGAGTCTCTTGGTCCTTGGTTATCACCGTTTGCCTACTGACGTCTTAGATTTGTGAGAGATGCACCGCCTGGACCGAGACCCAGGAGCCCAGTGTTACGCCTTCGCCCCTGGAGACGGGCCACGTTTCCGTCGAGGAAGAAAACGAAGGTGCCTGGGCTCGCGACTTTGCCAACGCCGACTTCTTTGGCGACACTGATGCGCTTCCACGAGCCCCCGTTACCGGTCTTGGAGGCCTAGGCCTGACTGAGTTGGAGAGCACTGCAGAGGGTACCCGGGCCAACCAGATCCTCTCCGAGGTGCTCACCCGCGATGGCTCGACTTCCTCGCACTCTGTTGTCGGTGTCGGCGGGGATACAGTTAGCGTCGCCGACGAGGCAATGTCGACCATCACACGACTGCCTCCTCACCTGGCAGGCAAGGTCTCGACCAAAGCGAACTCTGTTGTGAGCTCCGTTGCGACATCCAACCTGAAGCAGCACAACGAGCTGCCACCTCACCTCCGAGGCCCTGAGAGCATTTCAACTGCGAGTACTGTTCGGAAGGATCGAGAGGAAACGGCCAAAGAACGTCAGGTTCAATACAATGCCTGGGATTTTACCGGAAAGAAGCACCAAGCCATCAAGAACCCGACAGTCATGTCCAGCAGCGGCGCATCTGCCTTGTCTTCGGCCGACAAGAGCGAGTGCAGCAACCCCAACCTCATCGGCGATTGGAGCGATGTGCCCAACGCTCTCGAGGCGGAGCCGGCCACTCGAGGAGGGAACAGCAAATGGCCCAAGTCCAGCGAGGTAAGATACCTACCTGTCCGAACAAGTATTGATCGTCTAGGTAACTGACTGATCAAATGCAGCTCCGAATTCCCCAGTCTGAGATCAAGAAGCAGCCAGTGCTGGTCTCGACCAAGGCGAAGAACGTCGACCCCGAGGTCGCTCGCCAGCGCCGCATGCACTACGCTGAGTCGGATGATTCCGACTTTTAGTTGGGTTGTGATTTGGGGGAGGATATTCGCAGATACGGGTTTGGTTTGGGGTCTCGAGATTTGATACAGGGAAAAAGCGATGCCATTCATCGCAGGTCTACAGTGAGAAGCGAGGGACTCTAGGCTCGAGGGAATTCGACCAGAGCCAAGTAGCAATATGGAACAAAGGAATAGTTTTGCGATTTATACCCATGAAGCTGTCAGTGAAGATCTTCCAAGTCTACATGTGGGGCGGGGTACCGCACACGGCTGAGAAATGAACGAAATACCAGAACGTTTAAAAGGGCTACCTAACTCCTTCTAAGTATAATAATAAAATTATAAAAAATAATTAAGAATATGTTATAATTAAGGTGACATTTTAGACCTCTTTTGCCTATCTTTAGGAGGGGATGAGCTAAAGGGTTTGTAGTGTTGGTGTCTCTATTTTTCCTCGGCCTGGGTGTTACATCATTGACAGCATCAAGAGGAACCACAAATCAGTAGAAATTATTGGGAAGTGTGAAGGAAACACTCATGGCTTTTGATCATACGATTTTATTACGCTGAGGTTAACCGTTATTCCTGGTCATGGCTGAGCATGTTGAAACTATTGTCCACTTTCAGATGATCTTGACCTCATTGTGGGTGCCTCATTTTTCTTGGAGCCTCACAACCAACTCAACCATTTCAAACCCACCACTCATTCTCTGTCCATTACGCTGCGCATAAAATGACCTCTTCCCAGCGCATTTCGGAGCTCGTCTCATGGGCGACCTCTCACGGCGCCCATCTGAACCCCTCGGTCAAAGTCGACAACCTCCCCGAAACCGGCCTCTCATTCCGCGCAACTTCCAAGACGAACCCTCTCGACACAATCGTCAGCATCCCCTCCAGCCTCACGCTGTCCTATCTCAACGCTCTCCCAGGAAGTGATGACCCTCGACCTTTTCCTGCTGGCTTCCTGGCGCAGACGCCTCCGCACGTCATCGGTCGTTTGGTCCTCGTCAAGCACTACCTCCTCGGGGGTGAGTCGTTCTGGAGTCCTTACATCCATGCTCTCCCACAGCCGGAGGATCGGGATTCTTGGTCGCTGCCGCCTTTTTGGCCTGATGACGATGCAGAGTTGTTTGAGGGGACCAACATTGAGGTTGGTGTTGCTCGCATCAAGGCTGACGTGAAGCGTGACTTCAAGGCTGCTCTGGATGCTCTCACGGCTGAAGACTGGGAGCCAGAGTTGAGAAAAGGATTTACTTTGGGTCTTTATCAGTGGGCGTACAGCATCTTTTCCAGCAGGAGTTTCCGTCCGAGTCTCGTTCTTGGACCAGAAGATCAGAAGCGTCTCCCCGAGGGTGTCAAGATTGACGACTTTTCCGTCCTGATGCCACTGTTCGACGTGGGAAATCACGACATGAGAACCGAAGTGCGATGGGAGCTCGACGAAGAGAAGAAGCACTGCAGCCTCAAGGTTGCCAAGGCGTACGAAGCCGGAGAGCAAGTGTTCAACAACTACAGCATGAAAACCAACGCAGAGCTGCTCCTCGGCTACGGCTTCATGCTCCCCGAGTCGGAAGAGTTACATAATGACTATGTTCATGTGCGGAAGAGACAGGCTGCTGAGGCTGCGGCTACTGAGGAGTACTACATCTCTCTACGACCGATTCGACATCCTAGTTCCCTCCTCGCGCGGTCGAAGCAGGCTATCCAGTTGAGCGAGTCTACTACAGTGATCGGAGCGTTTCAGCACGTTCAACACGACATGGTTTGGGACATCTTTTGCACGATAGCAACCCCCGAACAGCGCGCAGTCCTCGTCCCAGTCGACGCCACTCTTCAAGGTGAAGCAGCTGAACAAGCCCAGCGAGAACGCTTCTTCAGCGGCGACATCATCGAGGAGGGCAAAATGTTTCTTCAGCAGACGGCAGCTATTATCCAGCACAAGGTAATGCAGGAGCTGGAGAGGTTGCTCGAAACGGACGTGGAGGTTGTGGGTGGAGGGGATCTCACGAGGAATCAGCAGCTGGCGTTGGATTATCGAGCGAGGTGTAGACGGGTGTTGGAGAATACGTTGGAGGCTATGAATGCAGATGAGTTGTTTGGAGATGAGGATGAGTAGACAGTATTGCCATTGATGAATGGAAACCAACAAGTTGTCTACTGGCTAGGCTCTACTGTATGCCCAAACATCGATAAACCTCCAACTCGAGCTCGTTATACAGGCTCTTGACGACTGGATCGCCATGTGGCTGCACATTGACGATCAAAGCAGCTGCAATACCGGCTTCTCTGTCAATCCACTGCAGTAACACAGGTCAGTAAATCTACATAGTATCCTGTGAAGGGGGGAACTCACCCATCTGCTGTTGCACATGCCACTCCACATTAAACTCCCCTTGCGTCTCTTCCCTGGCACATTCTCCACGTTTATGACACCTCCAATCCCATGGTTGAGTTTGGCTCCCTTGGGGTATTCAGGAGCGAAAGCATCTTGGCCGCCAATGTTGTACGCAATCATCTCCAGAATCCCCGCCTGCGCCTCGTTGAGCTGCGGAGAAAACATCTCCTGCAAAGTCTCCTCCTTGACAAGTCTCCCTTGTAGTAACCCCCGGAAGAAGGTAGCGTAGTCGTTTGCTGTCGAGTACAGGCCTGCGCCGGCACTTTCGAGGATGTGTTCCTTCGGTGGAGGTAGGGGACCGGGCTTGAGTGTCTCGCCCTCACGGTATGTGCACACGGTAGTGCGGTCCGCCGTCTGGGGAAGCTTCTCGGGCCAGAATCCTGTGTCCTTGATGCCCAGTGGCTCGAGGATGTTCTTCTGTGTGTAGGTGCCCAAGGTTTCACCAGTGATCTCCTCGAGGAGGACGCCGGCCCAGTCCGTCGCGGCGCCGTAATACCAGCCCTCGCCGGGTGCAAACTTGAGGGGGGTATTGATACCCTCGCGGTTCCAGGAGAGGACTGTATCAGTGCGGCCGACAGCTTTGGACCACTTCATGAGATCTGGATCTGCGAGGTCAGAACCGAGGCCGAGGGTGTGGGTGAGGAGGTGGCTATTAGATCAGCATCGAGGAACTTCGTTGTATGTTGAGTATGGATTCATACCGAAGTGTGATGGGTTTTGTGTTGTCTTCGAGAATAGGCTTGTCATTGTCGTCAAACCCACGGAGGATTTGCATCTTGGCGAGCTCTGGGATGCGAGGCCGAACATCATCGTCTAGTCCTATCTCTCCACGCTCTACAAGCTGCATGAAACAAGTGGTGGTGATGATCTTGGTCATGGAGGCCATCCAGGTGAAAGTATCGGTGCTGAAAGGTCTTGAGCTGGGGTCAAAGTCGATACGCCCGGAAGAGCCAGAGAAGAGGACATCTGGGATATCTTGTCAGCATGGACGTAAAGCAACGGCTTGGTGATGAACCTTTTGCATTTACAACGACAAACGCAGCTCCAAGGAGTTTGTTGGTGGTGTCTTGCCCTTGAGCGACGTGCTCTTGTAGGATGAAGCTTAGCTTCTCCATGTTGGTGGTGTGTGGGTGAAGTTGATGCGATGGAGAAGGAAGAGAACTCGGAGTTTGGTTGAAGGACGGGGTGAGGCTTGAAGAGAGTGGATAGCCCAGTATAACTCTCGGTGTGAAAGAATTGGTGAAGCTATTTCGAGGACGGCAAGCCGCTCTTATATGATTGAGGCGAAAGTGGAGAAGGATGATCGACGACGTTTTGAAGGCGTACAACAGAAAAGCCAACCAATATCATGGCAAGCCACGATTCTTTGTTAAGCTCGACGCTTGGCACTGACAAGCGGCCGCTCACTAGATTTCAACTGTAAAAGCATCGATATTCAATTTTTGTAGTAATATTTGACCGGCGTATTTCAAGGCCTGTACTCACCTCTGGGCCATTATGACAACTTTTAGCACCTGCGGTCTTGGTTCGTCGGTGTTTCTTCTCTGTAAGGCGGCTATCAATCAGTGTCTGACAACTCCACATTCTGTAATATAGCGGGTGACTCACTAGATTCGATCTGCTGCTCGTATCTCGCTTTCTCCCTCTTTTGAGTCAACAATCGGACATTTCCAACCCGTCTTACCGTTGTTGATCTTTAACCCCTCCCCACCATCATGACCAAGCTTCTTGACCTCGTCACCCAAATCGACAAGTAAGCTCCCCCATTCCCCTTCAAGATCCGTTACTGACACACATGTAGTGCCCCGTTGAACTTTGAGGCAGATCACCATCCCTACTACCGCCTCTATCTCGCCCCGGACCCTCGTCCTCATGGCTACATACTCCCCGACACCGTCTCGCGCATGCCGTGGCCCGCAGACTTTATAGTCAGCCACGACGACCGCTCCGTGACGCTGTCGGCGCCGCCTCCCGGAGAGACACTCACAGCGCATGCCAACGCCGCGTTTCAAAAGGCCGTGGACGGTGCCATTGACGGCGACTTGTTTCCCATTTTGCACCGGGAGCACAGCGAGCCTTTCCTTGTCGTCGGAGCTAGGAGTTTTGTTCAGATTGAGCGTTTTGCGGCGCCGTTGTTTGGTATCGCTACTCGTGGTGCTCATATGACGGGCTATGCTCGTGGTACGGATGGTAAGATCAAGATTTGGGTTGCGCGTCGAAGCCGTCATCTCTTTAGTTACCCAGGCCTTCTTGATAGCACCGTCGCGGGCGGTATCAAGGCCAGCAACACGCCCCTCGAATGCATCCTCGCCGAGTCAGTAGAGGAAGCTTGTCTCCCTGTGGACCTTGTGTCGTCAAAGGTCCATGCCGCCGGCGCCGTGACGCTGGCCAACATCAACGAACGCTCGGGATTACACCACTCCGACATCCTCTACGTCTACGACCTCGAGATTCCGGACGATGTGGTCCCGAAGCCGGGAGACGACGAGGTCGAGGAGTTTGTGCTGATGGAGTGCGGCGAGGTCGTGAAGCGGATGCTGGCCGGCGAGTTCAAGCCGAATGTGTGTCCGGTGTTAATTGATTTCCTAGTGAGGCATGGAGAGATCACGGCCGAGAATGAAGAGGACTTTGCAGAGATTCAGGCTCGGCTGAGAAGGAAGATTCCTGTGCCGATGGAGTCGGATGAGGTGTAGACTGATTTGCTATAGATTAGAGCGCTGAGCTGTTGATTTACAGGACACCGTTGACTCCTCCTTTGACACTGTTGGCTCGTACCCTGATGCTAGTGACTCCTACATTAATATCCATGGCGTACGACCTGAGACTGCTCTTATAATGCTAGTACCAGGCCTTTCTGTTCTTTGGTCGAGTCGGTAAACCTACGGCGCATGCGGACTTGGGAGCTGGCCTGTTCACATTTTGACCCGAGTAAAGAGCCCGGAGAAGTCGGGGATTCCGCCGCGCCTGAACAGCCAGCAAAGAGCACGTCATAGCTGCCATTTTGGGCAATTCATAAATGCTTATGAAGAGAGCGTATAAGTGCGGAAAGAGTCTGTCATTGTTATCGAAGCATAAACGGTGTGCTTTGGTGATGGCTTCTACACTAGTGATAGAATGAGGATGCATGCATGAATTTAACCAGCACGAGGAGTGCAAGCGTTGAGCATGTCTTGTTGCCTGTAACAACCCTCCAAAAGATCTAAAATACACCATTTTCTTGCACTATTTTAAACACTATGATGCCACCATGAACATCAAGCACCCAAAAACCCAAAGTAAAGTGTAAGTAGTGTCTAGGGTAGGTCGTCAGCTCTCTTTAGAAACCTGGGGCAAGCCATCCAGCGTTGGTTGACCAGTCCCTTCAGCGAGGCGAGGTTCCTTCCCAAAGTTCTCCCCCCCCAGTCAGCCCACCAAAAAAGTCGACTGCGAAACAACTCCCACCCATCCCCCAAATTTCCATTCAGTTCCCGCACACGGTGGAAAATTCCAGCTCAGAACAGCCACTATTCTTGCGAAACTGCTGCAGAATGTCGTTCAATATTCTCTACTTCGACTCTATCGTCTCTGAATCACCTTGATCTTCTCCAGGTATGTACGTGCTCTCCGTGTCTGCTGACCTTGCCTACCTTCCTTCCCACAGCGACCCCGCCCTGTTCTCGGGGCCATCTTCCGTTCACGCTGGCCAGGGACAACAACACTCAACTGGACGCTTCATGGGTTCGCAAGGAGCCAGAAGTGACTATCGCAGACCCGGCATGATACCCCGAGTCCGTTTCACTGTCATATCGGCTAGTTCACGCCCTTTTCGCGCCGGAAAATGCTTTAGAACACCTATTCAACCTCCTCACTTGGCCACAAACTCACCACCTCCAGGGATCCCTTCACTCCGACCACATCATCTTCCCTCACGGCGACATATCGCTGCTGAATCACTCACTGACATCCCCTTTCGCCTCGCTTCCAATGAATCTATTACCTCTCTCTTATTTGACTCCTTCCTTCAACTGTCGCCCCAAGGACACTCTCGCCCTACTCACATAGCCTTTGCACATTTGCGACGAGGCTGCCAGCTCACCTGTCGACTCTGCCGACCGGACACTTTACTTCCCACAACAACAACAAACACACACACTCCCAGGATTTGCTCTCCTTTCCCTTCTCTTGTCAACTGTCATCAATCGCTCAAATCCCACCTCTGCCCACCATTTCAAGCCCATCAACTCTAAAGTACGACGAGGGCGAGGAACTATGAGGCCAGCTCAGATCACCCACCACCGACAGCCGCCTGGAGTTCGCAGCGCTCGGATTTCAACACAAACATGCGACTCAGCCCATCAAGGCGATGGCCACAGCGGACTTGCCTATTTGGATAGATCGCCCTGATCACATGGCTCAAACCACTCCAGAACAAGCGACAGCATCACATCCTGTTTGGCCTATTACCTTGGTACCTTGGCTGGCCAAGCCCGCCACCTACTCGCTTCTTCAGCCTACATCGACATCACATCACATTGCACGGCAAAAGTCTCAGCATGGGAATCAAAGTTCCATGTTACTATACATCTCAATCCGTACACCATCTCCGAGTAGTTCTCGAGATTTCCCAAGTCGCTTCATCTTCCCCCACGACTTTCGCTGAGCAAGCAAGCAAACGCTATCGTCCTCCTCCGACTCCCTTGGTATCGTATCGACTGCTTATCAGAGCCCTTCATCCTTGCCAATCGTTCGTTGCCCGACTGCGCCAAAAAGTTTTTCTCGACGACAGGACTCGCTGTCTCCCTCCCACCCGGAGCTGCGCTCAGGCTGGCTCTATCTGCGCTGCTGTTGTCCGAATCTTCCAAGAGTAATAGTTGCCCAAAACTATTAAGGCCAGCATGCTACCAGGTCCCTCTTGGTCTCGAAGCGCATGCCTTCAACTGGGCTGCCTCCTGCTGAGGCGGCATGCTCAAGCATGTGCAGAGCACGCACTCAGTCTGTTGACTGTGAGCAACCAAGGGCACGTCGAATAGCCATGTGGCTGGGTATAATTGGCGAACCACCTCCTCGTTCGGCTCGGCAACCGACTTTCAACAGTCATACAAGTTTCATCATACAATCCATCCATGAGCCCAACGTCGCCTTTACTCCTCCTCCGAATCCGACTCATCACTGGACTCGGCGGTGGGAGTGGGTGCCTGCAGCACGGGCTGGGACTCAGACGGCTCTTGACCTGGCCTATATAGGTCTCGGAGTCCCCGAAGCTGCGCGATGCGCTCCTCTTGTTCACGGGCACTCATGGGCTTGTTCTTCTTGGGCTTGGCCGATGTCGACGACGACTTGGACGGCTTGGGCGCAGGCGCTCGCGTAGTCTCTGGCGAGGATACTGCGGCCGCGCTCGAGTCCTTTCCGAACCCAGGCAACACCTTCTTGCAGAGCTCCCACAGCTTAAGTAGGGCATCGTTGCTAAGCTGGTCTATGTCAAGCTCCAGCTCACCATCATTGTTCTCCTGGAGCACATGTCAGTCACAAAAGAGCTACTCTGGAAACGGGAGTCACTTACGTTCTGACCCGTGTCGCGCTTGATAATGTCGATGGCGCGATCGAGATATGGGTACTCGAGATCGTTGATGGCGTTGGCAATGGTGTCCTTATCCGCCGCTGTCAGACTCTTCTTGGGCGCCGCCTTTTTGGTGCCTCCAGACTTCTTGGGATGCGCGGGGTGACTCGTGGGTTTACGCGAGGCAGAGCTGGCGGGCTTGGGCTTGCTCGGCTTGCTCGCCTTCTTGGCCGGCTTGTCATGCTTCTGCCGGTAGTCGCTGAGGTTCTGCTTCGCTTTGAGGAGAGCCTCCTGGATCATGCTCAGGATACCTTGCTGCACAGTGATGAGGCTCTGATTGGGCGAATCACCAGCAAACAGATCCGTGAGCTTTTCGCTTTCTTCACGCAGCTTGGCTTCCAACTCGCGCACTTCCTTGGACGGATCAACGCCTGGGTTGGCAGTAGCCTCCTCGCCCTCGGCGTCGAACTCTTCCTCCTCCTCGTCGCTCGCATGGGAGGCTGCAGGAGGAGCGTTGGCCTTGGCATGCTTGGCCAACCACGAGTCCTTTGTCTTCATCAGGGATTTGTAGTGGGCTTCAAGCTGCGACGCCAGATACGACACCGGGTTGCCCTGATTCACGTCTCCGTTGAAGGCATAGCAGTTTTGGAATATCAATGCGATATTCTTGTCGAATTCTTTTAGGCTGGTGATTTCACCATTTGCCAGCATGCGCGACACTTTGCTAAGATCCATGGGCTTCTTGATGATGGAGTAGTAGTGGGGGATGTTGAGACCTTCCGCATCGACAGCGTCCATGAACCACGAGTTGAGGTTCTTGTTCTTGGGGTGCATCAGGTCGGCCAGAACCTCCTCAGAGAACTGAAGCTCGGGCTTGAGCTTCTTACGAGAAGGCTTGGTGGAGTAGTCAATATCCTTCGGCTTCGGGGCACGTACAGTCCGCTTGGGCCGATCTCCATCGGTGGCGTTGGAGGCACGACGCACTTGAGCAGCATTGTCTGGAGCCGCGGGAGCTGGTCTCGGGGCAGGGCTCCCCACGGTAGGGCTCGCGCTGGGTCCAGCAGACTGCTTACGAATGACCGGATCCCCGTGTGCGACGGTGCGTGGTCCGCGAGGAATCTTCTGCTTTGGCGCCGGCTTGGGTTTGGCTGGCTCCTCCTGGGGGATGTGGACAATGTCTTCCCAGACACCTCGGATGGCATTAAAGGCAGCACTGGTGACTTCATGCAATTCGCCATTGAAGTCTCGAGTGTTGTTGTACATGAGGAGCAGATCGGCCTGGAAATCCCCAACCGTGGTATATACACCGTTGACATCCCGCAGTGTTCGGTCAATCTCGGACAAATCGGTGGGCTTCTCGATCTTAGCGAGATAGCTTTGCGCCAGTGAAGGCCATAGTTTTGGGACCGAATCCCTGAAGTGACCGCCAGATTTGGTCTTCTTCACACGTCCAAGCACCTTGCGGAACTCACGACGTTGGAACGGGGTGAGGGTTTGGCGTATCAACTCCTTGTCATTCCATCGGTTGAGCGAGGCGAACGGAGACTCTGTCTGCTGGGAGGCAGACTCGGCAGGCGCTGTCTCAGCCTTGGGGGCGCTGGTGGATGGTGCAGGTTCCTCCGAGTTGGGCTCTGTCTTGGCTCGCTTGGGCGCAGGCTCATCCGTGATGTCGTCCTCGCGTTCACGAGCAACCTTGACGGCACTAGGCGCATCCTCCATGGCGACCTCGATGGAAGGCTTGGGGGCAGTGGGTTCGGATTCGATGGCAAGCTGAGATAGGCTGGCGGGCTGCAAGTCAACTTCGGATGTGGGGAGTGCGGTGTCGTTGGAGGAGGGTGGTGTCTTGTCGGTTCCGTTGACCTTTTCAGCAGGGCCAGAAGGCTTCTCCGACATTTCGACGTCCTTGGATTCCTTCTCGGGGGCAGGCTTATCGTCCTGAGACTTGTCCTGCGCGGGTGCGGCATCCGTCATATCCACATCTTCTGAAGCAGAAGCTGATGGCTTGGGTTTGTCGTTTGATTGCTCCGACTGACTCTCACCTGCAGGCTTATCCCCGTTTGCGCCCTCGCCATCCTTGCCCGATGGTGAGTCTGTGGATGGCTTTCTTTGATTCTCGGCATCTCCCATCTCAACATCCTTAGTGACGCCGTTTGACGTAGGGTGATCGTCCGACTTTTCATTTCCATTAACTGTCGGGGGCTCAGATGTGCCCTTGGACTCATCGGGTGTCGCATGACTGATGAAACAAAGGTCAGCTACCGCTGAAAGATGCATAGGTGTGCGCGCGCATGATGGATCGCGTCGCAAAACGGAGAGCAAGGCCATCGTAGCAGCGCGCACAGGAGTAGGGGTGACTTACCCATTAACTTCAGACTTCTGCTCCTTTTCCGACGTCGAATCGTGCGATTTGGTGTCCGGCGCAGGAGCGTCGGGCGTCGGCGAAGCCATACTGGCCGTTTGCGGTGAGCGCGTCAAAATAGGGGATGCTCAGTCAAATCGTCGCGACATGAAGAGGTCAAAGACCGATGCGCTTGCGGCGGATGCAGTTGGTGAAGCGATCGATGTGCGATGCGACAAATGCGATGCGATGCGATGCGCGCGATGGAGTTGGTAGGTGTGGAGCCTTGGGAATGGAGGCGCGTCGCGCGACCGAGAATGTGTGAAGGCGGGGGGGGCGCTGTTTTATATGCGCGGTCTCGAATTGTGTGGCGCAGAGGCGAGAGGTAGCGCAACGTAGATGGCGACGGAATGAGGTTCCAAGGCCGAGATGGTAACTCCGGATACGCGCAGGTGACAACGCGATTGAGGTAGGTCAGGAAGAAAAGAGGAGAGAGTTGGGGCAAATGACGCCGACGACCAAAAGCAAGCTTGTAATGGCGGGGAGGGGAGTGTTGGCGCAAGCGGGAAAGAGTATGAACAAGAAGAGAAGAAGAAAAGGAAGAAGTGGATAAAAAAAATAATCAAAGAGAAAAAACAGTTTAAGCGATGCAAGGAACAAAACAAAACAAGCCGTGCCCCGTGATCGTAAACTTATTATTGATTATCTGGAGTGCAGTTGGGAAGGTGTTGCTGGACGTAGACGTAGACGTAGACGTAGACGTAGACGTCGAGGCGAGGGCTTCGAGAACAATAAGAACCTGAGGGGAGCTCTTATCGTGATCGGGCGCGGAAGGTGCTTTTTGTGCTTCGCCGCAAAGAAGAAGGTGGTAAGTGGTTGCGGCGCTGGGTTGCCAAGATTGAACGCCAGAGAGCTTCTGTGAGTGGCTAGACTTTTAGGCGCAGGATGCGGCGACGGTCTTGCTTGCCGGGAAGGTACCTCCTCTTGAACCTCGTTTTTTTTTTTTTGCTGCTTCCTAGCAGGCCCGGAGGGTGGAGGGGAGGGGGGAGGGGGGGTTGAATATAGGGCCTGGAGGGAAAAGCGCGTGCACGTCAGTGAATTTTGCCCGGTCGGAGGCGCGGTGGTATTTATGAGAGAAGAAGGCAAACTCCGCTGAGCCGTTTGACTTGTTTCTACCGGGGCGCAGAGGTGACCAGGGGGGGTAGGAGGAGAGGAAGAGAGGGAAAAATTTAGTTGGCCGAGCTTTTTGTAGTTGAAAGGGGAATGGGAAGAGAAAAAAAAGTGGACGCACGGACCAGGCTGGCCCATTCTCTCTTCTGCTGTTGCGCTTGCTCTTGTTGCACCGGGTTGGGACTGGTGGCTGGGGTGAATAGTGGCTTGAACCGGCAAGGGGTGACAAGGGTGCACGCACGGCAAAGCGAGGATGGGAGATGGCGATGCAAATGCATTTGTGTCTGTATGAGTTTGAAAATGCACATCAACTTCTCTTTTTTTGCTAGATAAGATACTCTCCCCTCTGCTGTCGAACCGTTTGATTGTTGCCTCACGGCGGCTTACAGCGCCATGTGGCTGGTGGAAGTCCCCTCGTGTGATTGGGCCTCGGAAGGTCAACCACGGGAGTCCCATTTCACGGCCCTCAAACGCCCTCCGTTTCCCGAGTCCGTCGTCTTACAAGACCTATCCGTCTTCCGTCCAGCCAACATGAGACGCATCAGCTCGGGAAAGAGTCTGTACGTGTTGAAAGGTGAACAGGCGAGAGCAAGGATACTCTTTTGCATGATAAAAGAGAAATTTAGAAGAAGGAAAAGTCATGAACTTGGTTTGGTTGATGAACCCAGCGCAGGCAACCCATTTAACTTTGGCGTCGCACCCAAGTCACGCAGCGCGTCGCGACGCGTGCGATGCCATGAAAAAGGCTGGCATGTTAACTAACGCGTATACCCTCATGACGGTGTCTAACCATCTAACGAGGTCGACCCGACGCATCATGGACCGGGGCCCGAGCCCGACAACGGATCCACCTCATCTCGAGTGGCCAAGGCAGGGGAGAGGTCAGGTGACTGTGCACACCCGTCTCCGGTAAACGAAGGAGGGGAGGGCTTTGCAAGCACACACACACACACACACACACACATATGCACACACACTTTCGGGTTTCTCGTCTGCTCGTGATACCACCCAACTGTCCAGCTTCTCGGGAACGTTGTTTGTTTGAGAAGAAGAGGTGGCTTTCCTTTCCTGCCCCCCCCTGAGGGTAGCCAGTCCACAGATTGCGTCGTGGTCCATCTTCGACGGCACCAGCAATGTAAAATGTGGTCGATGCAACCAATCACCATGAGGACAGGTGTCCACTTGGGTTCCAAGTCCTCCAATGGCGGCCCATCTCATTTAGAGCTTGCGGCAAAGCCAATCACTGTTATTAAATGGCCTCTTCCAGCTGCAAGGCGAGGCCACATTGGGCTCTCCTGCCAATCAGATGCGGTGAGCGCACAACCATGGTCGCCCGGTTGCCGAAGGCTGCCAGCAGCCTTTCCCGGCCGAATGTCGCCCTCTGTGCGACTGTTGGATGAGTCACGGTGTGCGGGAGACACGTGAGACACACTTGGTTTCTTATCATCAGGTGACCTTTGACGACACTCTTATCTGTCGCTTATGTCATCCAGAATTTGTGCGGTGTGGGGGCATCCATCAAGTCGCCAAGGCTCGAGACCAAAAAAAAAGTTCACACGCTTGGATCGAGCGACGGGCCTCGTGAAATTTTGCAACCACTCGGCGCTGATAACGCTGAAGATATCACGACAATTTGTTTGCGACCGATTGATACCTTCCGAGAAGGAGCAGTCGCCGAGTATCCATATACTTGAAGAAAAGAGATTCTTTGACTGGCCAGTCGTCATTGAACATCGACAATCCCTGCACGCGACTTGCTACACTTCTGCGACGCTTCAACAACCTCTCGCATCGCCATGTCTACAAAGCGCAAAGCTTCGGCCAAGGTGGCCGCTCCCGTCGTGCGATCCGGCGCCCGAGTCCCCAACAAGGTCACCATCGATGAGTCAAAGGCCTCCATCGCCGGCCCCGAAGCCCTCCAGAGCTCCCAAGTCGAGACGATTGAGATCTCCTCCGACGCCGACAGCGACGAAGACCTCTCGGATGCCGAGGTTCCCCAGCAGCAGGAGGAGGAGGAAGAGGAGCAGCAGCAGACCACCAAGGACTTGACCGCGCGCCTAAAAGCCGCCAAGCAGAAGCCCAATGGCGAAGAGGAAATCGCAGACTCTGACGCCGAGCCTACATCGCCTTCATTTGGCGAGCTCCTCCGTGCCGAAAACGAGATCATCGATGTTCCCTCGCTGCTGCACCCCTCGGGTGGTGCTGTCACCCAGCAGCCCACGCGCAGCGCTCTTCCCGTACCTTCTCACCAGTCCCTCACCACTGTCCTTTCGCAGGCTCTCCGCACCGACGACACCGATCTCCTCGAGTCCTGCCTGCACACCACCGACCTCAGCACCATCCGCAACACTATCGAGCGACTCGACAGCTCTCTTGCTGGCATTCTCCTCGGCAAGCTGGCCTCCCGCCTGCACCGCCGTCCTGGCCGCGCCGGCAACCTGATGACGTGGGTTCAGTGGACCCTCGTCGCACACGGCGGTGCCCTGGCCTCGCAGCCCAAGACCATTCACAACCTGGCCGGTCTGCAAAAGGTGCTGGCTGAGCGCGCAAAGGGTCTCTCCAGCCTTCTCGCCCTCAAGGGCAAGCTCGACATGCTCGAGGGTCAGATGGATCTGCGCCGCAAGATGTCTCGATCCGCCGGTCTTCACACTGGTGGTGACTCTGACTCTGACTCGGATGATGAGGACGTTATCTGGGTTGAGGGTGAGGATGATGCTGCTCGCACTCCCGCCCGGCGGCGTGGTCTTGATGGGGAGTTTGACGACTCGGATGATGATCTTGATGTTCCCGTGACTAATGGTTTCATCGGCGACTCTGATGATGAAGAGGAGGAATCTGCTGGTGAGGAGGGTGATAGTGATGCTGAGGAGTCTCTCGATGAGGACGAGGTCAACCATGACGATGTGGACGAGTCAATGGGTGAGGATGAGGAGAGCGACGCCGAAGCCGCAGCCGCACCGCCGTCCAAGGTTCAGAAGACGGCAGGAGGTTTTGGCAAGCGAAGATGAAAAAGAAAAAGCATGTACAGCAAAATGAAAGGGGCTTTCTTTTTATCTTGGCGTTGGTCTTTTCTAGATTTTTAGGCATTGGGGAGGAATTTATATAGCCTTGAGAGATAGAGGCGGGTAGCAAAGGGGGTTTGTTGTAATCTGCCTCGACGTGTAATAGGCTACCACTTGCATGTTCCATGTTCTCTGCCAGTGACTGATTGTTGACCTGTGTTGATTACATTGGTGTGAAGAGATGGAAAGACTGTTTTGTATCCTACGAGCTATCCTGAGCCACCGAAGGGCCATGACTAGAGGCATAAGCTAATTATATTTCATCATCTAGGATATCTTATCCAGTAACAAGCTGTTACCATATACAGAAGCTTGGTATACGACCATGATAGAGAATGACAATACGCTTGGGCGAGCTTTAGAGCGAAGGGATATGGGACACTCCCAATCTCTGCTCTCTTACAACTGTAAACGTCAAGTTACTATTTTCTACCGGCGTGCTCGCATTAACAAAAGGTTTCGAGTAGGAACGTTAAAAATGCACTCTTATTAGTGAGATACTGTTGTAGTCTTGTTTTTAAACCTGATTGGAGGGCCTTCTTGACAGAGCCAGTTTTGGCCCTCTTGTGCCGACTTGCACTCGACCATCACATTATGATCACAACGTCATTCTGCTAAACAACCCTCACAAGCTTACTATTTCATGGCAGTAGAGAGCCTTGGTTGCTCAGGTTTAACTCCTGCTGTACATAGTCTGCAAAAAAATTAAAATAAATCTTGAAATGTATCATCCATGGCTTCCTCTGGATTCCTAGGTATTCTTCACACCTGATCATATCCCGATACTTTTTAACTTTCAAGTACCTTGCTTTTTCTGCTCCTTGTAACTCTGAATGTTGTTGACTTGTTGCCTGGCTGCAAGTAAAAAAAGTTATATTACCTCTTTGGGAAGCGTTTATCCAACAAGGTGAATAACTGTTGTTCGTTTTTGCTTCGTTTTGGCATATTTCTTGAATGTGAGGTTCAAGTTTATATTTCCGTTTTGGGTGAAATCTTTGAACATAAAATCAGTCCTCTTCCTATTCCTTCTCTGCTTGGCTTTCATCTTTTCATCTCAATCACAACCCCAACACACCTCAACTCCAACTTTCTTGCTCATTCACATTCACAATCACAATCACAATCATCCTCATCACAATCAACAAGATGGAGACATCCGGAGATAAAAGCACGATGGAATCCACAATCCATCAATTCTCGGACTTGAATCTGTCCAACAAGCCATCATCCCGCCTCGCCCCGTCAACTCGTACCCTCCCCCGAACCACCCTCAAAAGAATCCCCAAGTCCATCGGCAAGAGCACCATCAAAGCCGACAAGTCATACCTCGCCTTGTTGGAGGATGGCCGTCCGAGACGTGACCGCAAGAGGAACGAAGGGCGGCGCTCCAAGTGGTGGTCTAACCGCGAGAAGGCCTTGATGCAGCATCCCAGGGGTTTCGCTGAACACAGCGGCCTCGCAACCAAGATGATATCGTACTGCAAGGCTATAAAGGAGGCGGATGAGAACGAGGGAGAGGTCGACTCCCTCCCTGCTCACACAACCGATACGGCTGGGATGGATGACGACCCGAGTTGGGACGACCCGGCGCTGCATCCTGACCTAGTACGTGAGTTCCGTGGGACGAAGGCTTGGAAGTTCTTTAGTGAGGCACTCGCTCGATTCCGCCTTGGAGAAGATCTGTCGTCGCAATTTGCATCACTCGACCTGGCTGGAGAGGCATTGCAGAGTGCGACTTGAGATGACGAGGATGGCCCCCCTTTACAACACGCTCCCCCTAGCCTGCCCTTCGGCAAGACACACTACCTTGATAGTAAGTTGGCAGAATCCGTGAGGCGTCCAGCAAAAACGACTGACCTTGATGTAGTGGTTGGTGTACTTGGGAAATTGGGACGATGAATCTGTTTGGTTGGAACATGTGCCCGGCTCTCATCTCTCTGCCAAAACAACATAAGGTCAGGACAAGTCTCCAGCTACCAATGGTAGATCTTGCGTCGACTGTCATTGAGAAGTCTCGTCACGCTGTGGATTAATCACGCCAGACAAGCAAGACTTGGGTTCATGTCATCAATCGTGTCCATGTTGATCTAGACAAGACACCACACACCTCCTCATGATAGAATACAAGACCCAAATTACAAAAAGGACCACAACTATTCGTTGCCAAGATTGCTTTATCCATGCAGCCCTTGTAGTTCCCAGCGCCATGCTATGCTAGGTGCCATGATTAAAAAGATTAAAAAGACGAACCCCCCGAAATCTTTGCTTCCTCTGGTGTAGCTCTCTATCCGAGATACCCAACACCCAACCCAATTCAATAGCAAGCGCTTTCGCTGCAATGTCCCCCCCCCCCCCCCCCCCCCCTTGTTTCTTCTTCGTCAATAGTACAGTGATGTGGTGAGTGAGTGCCTTCCTTGGCGCTACCACTCTAAATGTGTTGATACGTTGTGATAGATATTGGCGTCCAGAGTCGGCTCAGTGGTGAACTCAAGGGAGCACACTCTGGCGCCATTGCTCGATTCTGTTCATTGAACCGCCATTCATAGGCTGCATTCCCGGTTGCATCAAGCCTCCGCCGTACACGGCGCCGCCACCGCCATACGGGCTCAGATTGTTCATGCCAGCATAGCCGCCCATGTTGGGGTTGTTGTTCATCATACCCAGGTTGGTAGCGGAACCACCATATGGGCCTTGCTGCATCGGTGCCCCGTAAGAGCTAAACACAGCGCTTGTTCGGTGGTTGAGAGCCGGTTGGCTGAGAAGTTGCGTGTTGAGAGCTGGCGAGGACATGGCTGCTTGAGGGCCTTGACCGCCTGTGCCATCGTTAAAGGCACCGCCTCGGAAAGCACCATTGTGAGCATTGGTTGCACCACCACCGAGACTCTGTGGCATCTGCCGAGTCAAGGTCTGTGGCATTTGACTCCGATAGGCGGCCAACTTGGCCTCGCGTTCTCGTGCGAGTCGGTTCTCACGTTCCACGCGAGCTCGCTCTTGTTGCGCGAGAATCTCAGCCTCCCTCTTGGGGTGCGTGGCAAGAATATCTGATAGCTGATGCATTCTGCCGTTGATGCCCGGCACTTGACCTCCTCCAGGACCTCCGGCTCCGGGCCCTGCGTTCAGTTGGTTGAAGCTCATTTCACGCTCACGAGCCTCACGCTCAGCCTGCAAGCGACGACGACGCTGGCCGAGTGTCTCTTCTTCAGGTGG
Source organism: Fusarium keratoplasticum (assembly GCF_025433545.1). Lineage (NCBI taxonomy): Eukaryota > Fungi > Ascomycota > Sordariomycetes > Hypocreales > Nectriaceae > Fusarium > Fusarium keratoplasticum. The sequence goes on from NC_070536.1 coordinate 2,741,132, forward strand.
CTTTGCCTTCTCCTCTTCCTGCTTCTTCTTCTCTTCAGGATCCTCGAACTGGCTTAGCAGCTCCACGGAAAAGGCACCGCTGACAGGTCGAGCCTTGGGCAGAGGATTATCAGCTTCATCCTTGGCAGCAAGCCGGCGTTTCCGATCAGCAAGAGTCTCTCCCTCCAACTCATCATCGGGTTCGGTTGCCGGATGCTGTGCCGACTGTGGAGTCTGGGGGAGATAGTTCGCGCTCAGGTTGTTGGCACCGAGGTCGTTCATGCTAGGCTTGCGGATCATGACAGATCTGGGATCTTGTCCATGAAGACGAGCTCGGCGCTGGCTTAGAGGTTCGTTGTCCTCCATCTCGCGACGTTCCATCAAGCCTAGTGGTCGGTTGAGGTCCATGACGTTCTGGGCGCCTTGGTTCCTGGCCGCAATGATGGCCAAGGGCACATCCTCATCATCCGAGTCTTCGTCGACGGGGTTTCCATCGGCGTCTTCCCAAGCCAAGTTCACACGTTTATCCTTTCTGGCCTTTCGCTGAGTCTCGGCAACGGCGTCCATCTCCAGCAATGTTGCGTGCATGCCGCCGGGGAACGTTCGTTGGGTACGCTGCTTCTGCTGCTGCTTACGCAACTGAAGTTCAGCCAGAAGTGTCGTGGGAGGTCCATAGTAGGCCTCCTCTTCAGACTCCTCCCCTTCCTTGGCCGCCGCTTGTTCATCATCGGAGTGGCCTTCGTTGCGATCGTCCACACTGCGGGCCAGTGCCTCATTCTCAGTCGCATGTGTATCAGCGTTGACAGGACCAAGTCCAGAATCCGACTTGCTAGCTGGGTGGTCATCGTCGTCGCTCTCATGGCTGTGCCGCTTGAGCCACATGAAGGAGGATCGCTTCCTGGCATGCTTTTCGTGCTGCTTTTCGCCCGATTCAGGGCGGAGAACCGTCGATGCAGCGACCGACGCTCGCTTTCGTTCTTTTCCGTACACCTCCTGGCCAAGCTTGCCAGCTCGTTCGTGGTCGGTGAAAGCGTTGACTGGTGCGTTGGCAGATGCATCCAGGATGCTGTCGAGAGTGGCCATGGCGGATCCGTCCTTGACCTCGATATCTGGCTGTGCCGTCGGGGGCGAGTCAAAGTAGACACTGGCCCTCAGCTGCGGTGGCAGATTGGACATTCTGGACTTGCGCTTGTCAGGATCCATCTTAGACAATCGCCTGGGCCGTCTCAGTGGCTCGGCCTCAGCTTCGGGCGCTGTCTCAGGCTGGACTGCAGGCGCTTCATCTCGGTCCGAATGCACAGAGCGGATGGTCTGGGGTTCCTGATCTACATGCTGCAGCTGCTCTGTAGACAAAGCAGCAAACGACTCTCGGTGGCCTGCAAGGGGGTCAGGTAGCCAAGAGTCCCGAGTAGTGTCATGGTTATCCAAGACTTGGGAGCGTCGGTTGTCATCTAGCACACGGGATTGTCTGTTGCCCTCAAACATGGCACTCATCACTTGGGAACGTCGCTTGTTCCTCTCGGTTGCCTTGGGCTTGTTGGACAGCTTCGGAGGTAGGTTGAGCATGGCCGGCACTCGGGCCGGGTAGTAGAGCATCTGCTGACCAGTCTCAGGGTCCATGTAAGACTGCGGCCGAGCCATGCCAGCGGGTGGCATTTGTTTCTTGGGAGGAGACTCTGGCCCTTCAGGAGGGGCATAGGGGTCCTCTTGCTCCGGAACCCAGTGCACACCATCAAAATCACCGAACGCATCTTGACATTGCTGGAAAGTTGTGTCAGAGTGCGCACTTCCAGGCCGCTGAGGTTCTCGAGATTCTTCTTGATCAGAGAGAAGCCCCGTAGTAGCATCAGCAGGCTTCTTTTCGTTCTTATCATCCAAGAAGTCATCGTCTCCCATCATCTTATTGAAGACATCGGTGGCGGGCATATTGGCATCGCGAAGCTCGTCGGGCAGGAGAGAGTCGCTCTCCGAATTCTTAATGGGGGGCGATTTGTCCGCCATGTCGAGAACGTCCTGTGTCAGTGAAATGGGTTCGGACTCTGAAATCTCTGCAAGAGAGATCTTTGTAGATCGAACGCTTCTAACGGAAGCCTTTCCTGGGCCGTGGCGTGATAGGACAGAGTCGAGGTCAAAGTCTGGTCGACCGGCCGAGTTCTTGGATCCCGAGCGCAGACGGCCAGTAAGCGAGTGGTTCGGAGAGAGGACGTATCCGGCGGGAGAGTAGCCGCCGTAGCGAGCAGCGTTATTCGTCGAAACGATGGAGGATGCGATTGAGGGGTGTCGTCTGAGCTGTTCGACTGCCGAGCCGGGGGTGTAATCGTCGACAGAACCCGAAGCCTTGACGCTGGCGGCGAGGATGGACGAACGTCTAGAATCGGATCGCTTCAGTTCGGTGTGCAAATCACGGATTGCATCGTCGATGGAGCTTGTCATAGACAGTCGCACAGCAGTGGCCTCGAGCTGGGCGATGTTCCCGACGTAGGCCCCAGATCGGGCCTGGGAGGTGATGTCGGGAGTGGGATGTTTGAGATCGAGGGAGCCCGAGTCGGAGGTTGTGCGAACGATTGTCCTCGGGCGCGGCTGGACGAACTTTGTGGTGGGTTGGACGCTTCCAACTCGAAGAGGAGAAGGGGAGGATGTGTAGGAGGGAGAGGAAGCGTGGTCGTGAGTGTCGTGTGAGGAATGACCGTTGAGGTGGCCGTCTTGGTAGCCCGGTCGATGCCCAGGGGAAGCGGATTTGGTGCCAGTGGGTGAAGTGGATGCTGACATGTCCTGCGTGGCGCCCCGAGCAGCAGCAATAGAAGCAGCACTATCCATACAGTGGGCGCTCGCTGGTGCAGTTGCTATCCCTGATGCAGGGAGCGCTGGCGCCTGAGCTGGCACTGACCCTGTGGGCGCTGGAGCAGTCTCGTATCGCTGCTGATTTCTGTTCCAGAGGTCCATTCGATTCTGATGCGGGCCCCTGAGAGGCGAGATGCCGCTGGATGGGGCGCTGCTATTTTGGGCCGGCAAGCTGGTCGTATTAATTGTTGCTGGCGAAATGAGTTTTTGCTGTGATTGTCGTCGATGCTGATCCTGCAGTACTAGACTGTCGGTGTCCTGTCGATCTTGCTCTAGAGGACCCTGATTTGAGCCTCCATCGCGAGCACATTGGTTAGTCGATGGATTTGAATCAACTCGACGGGAAGCATTGACGGTATCATCAACGGCACGTGTCGTTTCGGCGTTTCCGTCACCCGCAGCAGAGACAGCAATCCCAAGATCTGCAGTGCGCTGGCTCTGACTGCTGGGGTCCAGGTCTCTAGCGGATGGCCCTGTTGGTAATTGGTCCGAGGACGCTGTGGGCTTGTCGCCACCTGCACTAGCAGCTCCAGCATCAGCGACCATGGTGCCAAAGCTGCTCATGTTGGACTTTTCCGTGTCCAGAAAGCATGAGTCGTCCAACATGCTGAGTGGTGTTGAATTCTGGTCGGCCAGCGACTGGAACGAGACCGGCTCGGGACTCGTGGTGAGAGGGGTTGAAAGGGGAGAAGAGAGGAGCACAGGGTCGACCTGGCCCTCATCCTTCTCGTGACCGCGGCTGGCGGGCTGTGACTGTGAGGGAGCAGTCATGATGGCTGCTTGTCGACCTGATGGGCAAAGCCGAGGCGATCCTGCGCCGAGTGGTCAAGGCAAGACAGGGGATGGCCGCCTCGGTGTCAGTTTAAATGTCTTGCGCTCAACGCAGACTCTGCTGGAGCTGTTCTGGATTCAGCTTGGTGGATAATCCAGACAAGGAAGTGGGTGCAAGGCAAAAGGGTAGGCTCCCCAGACCAAGAGCGCGACCTGGGTTGCCCATTCACAATTGGCGGGTGAGCTCGAGAAGGAATCGATATCGCGCTGAGAGGTGTGGTATCTCGAGGTCACGGGTCAACACCCCATGATATGACGGGCTGAAGTCGGTGTGTGCTTTGAGGTGTAGGGCGCTGCGGGCGTAGCAGCTTTGGTAGTTAGTTGATTGATAGCGGGAAGCCGGTGTCTCGCAGTGGCTGATGAAGGTCGTAGCGAGGTCCCGTGGTGCGCCTGGGTCGAGATAATGAAGTCGAGAACCTTGAAGTCAAGACTGCGCGATAGGGAAAAGAAGTAGAAGGAAAA